>NC_056430.1:38742378-39050712 GCF_018296145.1 Oncorhynchus tshawytscha | reverse complement strand
GAACAGTAGTGGAGAGGGTAGCAAGTTTTAAGTTCCTCGGCATACACATCACAGACAAACTGAATTGGTCCACTCACACAGACAGCATCGTGAAGAAGGCGCAGCAGCTCCTCTTCAACCTCAGGAGGCTGAAGAAATTCGGCTTGTCACCAAAAGCACTCACAAACTTCTACAGATGCACAGTCGAGAGCATCCTGGCGGCCTGTATCACCGCCTGGTACGGCAACTGCTCCGCCCTCAACCATAAGGCTCTCCAGAGGGTAGTGAGGTCTGCACAACGCATCACCGGGGGCAAACTACCTGCCCTCCAGGACACCTACACCACCCGATGTTACAGGAAGGCCATAAAGATCATCAAGGACATCAACCACCCGAGCCACTGCCTGTTCACCCCGCTATCATCCAGAAGGCGAGGTCAGTCCAGGTGCATCAAAGCTGGGACCGAGAGACTGAAAAACAGCTTCTATCTCAAGGCCATCAGACTCTTAAACAGCCACCACTAACATTGAGTGGCTGCTGCCAACACACTGACACTGACACTGACTCAACTCCAGCCACTTTAATAATGGGAATTGATGGGAAATGATGTAAATATATCACTAGCCACTTTAAACAATGCTACCTTATATAATGTTACTTACCCTACATTATTCATCTCATATGCATACGTATATACTGTACTCTATATCATCGACTGCATCCTTATGTAATACATGTATCACTAGCCACTTTAACTATGCCACTTTGTTTACATACTCATCTCATATGAATATACTGTACTCGATACCATCTACTGTATCTTGCCTATGCTGCTCTGTATCATCACTCATTCATATATCCTTATGTACATATTATTTATCCCCTTACACTGTGTATAAGACAGTAGTTTTGGAATTGTTAGTTAGATTACTTGTTGGTTATTACTGCATTGTCGGAACTAGAAGCACAAGCATTTCGCTACACTCGCATTAACATCTGCTAACCATGTGTATGTGACAAATACAATTTGATTTGAATTTGATTTGATTTGATATTGATTTCAGCCAGAGCTTCGACACAATACCATCCACGTTACACGTTATCTTTGGTAGAGAGTACAGAGCAGGATCACTTCAAACTACTTTGAACTCTCTGTCCACTTTCATTTTTCTGGACTTACCACAGCCGCGGGAAGTACGGGTGCTGAGGATGCTGCAGCACCCCCTGAAAAATCTTAATTAAAAAGAAACATAATACATTTAAAAAATATTTTTTTAAATATAGATTTTTTTCACAAAAGTAGTGTACTGGGCCTTTACTAGTATTAGCGGACCGATATGGTCTTTAGCGCAGAAAAAATATTTTTGAAGCATCTCTGCTTCGGCAAAAAGGTAGTTGTACAATTAAGAACAGTATCTTGCAGGATTCAATTGTTGTAATTGTAAGAGTTGTTGCCCTGTCCATTTTGGTGTGATTGTCATTCTAATGTATTCAGAAAGAACAAAACCCTGTCCTCAAACATTTAAATCAAAAGGTGGAAAGTTATATGCAAAGACACAAAACATCTACAAATTAAATATTTTTCTTGATCAAATAACATGGAAAACAACCACTATATGTGCAGTATTACTTTACCATCCTTACAAACCACTTAATGTAAATGTGCATTACTGTATTATACATAGGCTGGTCATTTATGATTGTACCTGTAGACTTTCCATCACTATGAAGAAAAACAATGGACAATACAGTAATTGAGTACATGGAGACATCAATATGTTTGTGATGATGAGATGTGATGATGTGGCTCAGTTGGTAGCGCATGGTGTTTGAATTACTAGTGTTATGGGTTCATTTCCCAAGGGGGAGCAGTATGAAAAAGTATGCACTCACTACTGTAAGTTGTCCTGGATAAGCGTGTCTACTGAAAAAGGAATGAATAGACCATTTCAGCTTTCACATATAAATTAATAATTCCTTAATATGGTATAATCGATTATCGTTATCTCTTGTTTATTCATTTACCATTTTGACCATAAAGTATTTTCTCATGAACAATTATCGCTGGATTATTACTCCTCTGACATCCTGACTGAGAAAAAATGCTGGACAGCACAACTGCTACGTCCGTCGTTAGAAACGAACGTAAAGCTCTGTAGTGTTAAACAGCAACTATACAAAGACAAGATCCCATAAACTAGGGTGGAAAACAGACTGCCTAAGTATGATTCCCAATCAGAGACAACAATAGACAGCTGCCTCTGATTGGGAACCATACCCGGCCAGCAAAGAAATAGAAAACTAGAATTCCCACCCAAATCATACCCTGACCTAACCAAATAGAGAAATAAAAAGGCTCTAAGGTCAGGGCGAGACAGTAGTACCCCCCCCCAACCCCCCAAAGGTGCGGAATCCGGCCGCAAAACCTGACTCTATGAGGGAGGGTCCGGGTGGGCATCTAGCCTCGGTGGCGGCTATGGTTCGGGGCATAGACCCCGCTCCGCTTGCTGATCCCATGGAACCGGACCGTGGATCGTCGCTGGAGGCTCCGGACTTCCGACCGTCGCTGGAGGCTCCGAACTGCCGACCGTCGCTGGGGGCTCTGGACTGCCGACCGTCGCTGGAGGCCCCGGACTGCAGACCGTCGCTGGGGGCTCTGGACTGCCGACTGTCGCTGGAGGCCCCGGACTGCAGACCATCGCTGGGGGCTCTGGACTGCCGACCGTTGCTGGAGGCTCCGGGCCATGGATCACCAATGGAGGCTCCGGGCCATGGATCATCACTGGAGGCTCCGGGCCATGGATCATCACTGGAGGCTTCGGGCCATGGATCATCACTGGAGGCTTCGGGCCATGGATCATCACTGGAGGATTCGGGCCATGGATCATCACTGGAGTCCGGGTGCGTAGAGCTGGCACAGGACGCACCGGGCGGAGAGACGTACTGGAGGCCTGGTGCGTGGAGCCTGCACAGGATATACTGGCCGTGGAGACGCACCGGATGTCTGTAGCACAGAGCTGGCACAACCCGTCCTGGCTGGATACTCACTTTAGCCCGGCAACTGCAGGGCGCTGGCACAGGACGCATTGAGCTGTGAAGGCGCACCGGAGACACATTGCGCAGAGCCGGCGCAGGATATCCTGGTTCGAAGAGACGCACCGGAGACCAGGAGCGCTGAGCCGGCACAATCCGTCCTGGCTGAATGCCCACTCTAGCACGGCAAATGCGGGGAGCTGGCACAGAGTGCACCTGGCTGTGGATGCGTACCGGAGACACAGTACGTGTAACCGCAAAGCATGGTGCCTGAATGGTCACATGCTCCTAAAAGCGACTGTCTTGCTCCCGACTCCAACCCCTCCAAACTCTTTCTTCCCTTTCCACTGCCAACCACTCCTCGCTCAAACGGTCCAAGAATTCCTCCTCGGTCTCGGACTCACCCCTCAGCACAGACGCCTACGTCATCTGCCCCAAAAAGCCTCTCGGGTTTCCGTTGTGTGCTCTCCTCCTAACCATGCTGCTTGGTCCCTTTGTGGTGGGATCTTCTGTTTACGTCCGTCGTTAGAAGGAGACCAAGGTGCAGTGTGGCAGGCGTACATTTTACTTTATTTTCAAATGACACCAAAAAAACACGATACGAATGTAAAGCTCTGTAGCGCTAAACAGCAACTATACAAAGACAAGATCCCACAAACTAGGGTGGAAAACAGGCTGCCTAAGTATGATTCCCAATCAGAGACAACTATAGACAGCTGCATCTGATTGGGAACAATACCCGGCCAGCAAAGAACTAGAAATCACACCCAAATCACACCCTGACCTAACCAAATAGACAAATAAAAAGTCTCTCTAAGGTCAGGGAGTGACAACAACGTCTGCAAGAAAGAAGAACATTATAGTACATCTATATCTATGAACAGTTAT
The DNA here is from genome assembly GCF_018296145.1 of Oncorhynchus tshawytscha. Taxonomy (NCBI): domain Eukaryota; kingdom Metazoa; phylum Chordata; class Actinopteri; order Salmoniformes; family Salmonidae; genus Oncorhynchus; species Oncorhynchus tshawytscha. Next base: position 39,046,812 of record NC_056430.1, on the reverse strand, counting down.
CTATGCAAATAATACATCTGGTCTAATAAATACTGGGTGAATATTTGGTGAACCTATAGTGTACGTCTATTAATTTCAGTTCAATCCGTTTAGGAGGTTCATTGGATTTCCAATTCAACAATTATTAACTAATAAACGAATAAATTCAGATTATTTTAAATGAGGATATTCAATTCATCTACTGAATTCACTGACCCAGATGATCTTGCTGCCAATGTTGGTTGCAAATATCCCAATAATGTTTCCTTAGAAACACTTCATAACCCAAATGTGTTAATAATTTGAAATCAATTACATCGTTAACATTTTCATAAAAGTTTCAACAAAACTAAAAAACCTACTTCAAAAACCAAGGGATTTAATTCCCTGGTACCCTCTAAATTAAAAGCTTGAGAATGGTTTAAGTAGTACAGTAATTAACCCTAGATAGAAAATACATTTCAGACAAACTGATCAAGTTTTTATTATAGTGATGATAACAAACACTTTGTTAAGATAGTGATTACAACTTGCAAAGCATGCCTGTATCTCAAAGCCTAGTCACTCACAATCACTGTTGGAGTATTCTATGGGTTTAAACATGAACATATCAAAAGGTCTATGATGCATTATTACCCTTGCAGGAGAATCCGACCATCAAATGAACTGACAAAATAAATGTGCACAGAACTTAAATAAATAAAAAATACAGTTTGTTTATTTATGACAAAAGGAGGTATCAACAATTTAGACATAAACCACATGAATTAATATCTCAGAAATATAGAAATGTATTGCCCTTCACAATTTTATCTCCTTAAATGTCATGTTCAGTTTAACCTTAATGTTTGACAGGATCTGGAGATTATAAAACAGCAAACAACATGGTAGGCACTCTACCCTAATAGGCATCTGAAAATGTGTGATGGAAATAGAGGAAATAATCCACCTCCAAATACCTTGCATGCAGTGGTGGAAAAGTACTCAATTGTCATACAGTACTTGAGTAAAAGTAAAGATACCATAATAGAAAATGACTCAAGTAAAAGTGAAAGTCACCAAGTAAAATACTACTTGAGTAGAAGTGTAAAAGTATGTGGTTTTAAATATACTTAAGTATCAAAAGTAAATGTAAACGCTAACATATACTTAAGTATTGAAGGTAAAAGTTAAAGTATAAATCATTTCAAATTCCTTATATTACTCAAACCAGACAGCACCAAAATGTTTTTGTATATATGTTTTTTTTACGGGTAGCCAGGGGCACACTCCAACACTCAGACATAATTTACACATGAAGTATCTGTGTTTAGTGAGTCCACTGGATCAGTCTGTAGGGATGTACTCTTGATAAGTGTGTGAATGGGACCATTTTCATGTCCTGCTAAGCATTCAAATCTAACGAGTACTTTTGGGTGTCAGGGAAAATGTATGGAGTAAAAAGTACATTATTTTCTATGGGAATGTAGTGAAGTAAAAGTAAAAGTTGTCAAAAATATAAATAGTAAAGTAACGTACATATACCCCAAAAAAATGACTTAAGCAGTACTTCAAAGTACTTTACACCACTGCTTGCATGTAGCCTCTTACCTCCTACTGGCTTCTTGTTGGAGACTGAAATTCAGACTAAGGTTTAAGGGAATTAGATAAGTAAGTATGGGCCTCAATAAGTTGTAATAAAGTCTGCAGGGACTGAAGTTAAACCACACAGTTGTCACACACACACTGCTCTGCAGAATTTTATATTAGGAAGGAAAAATATTTTTCTAAAGCTGGCAATTAGCGACACTCTGTGGTTGTGAGGTGAAACAGCTAGACAACCAGCGTCATCGTCTCCAAATCTTGCCAACCAAAAACACAGAAAAAAATCTATAACAGATTGAAAAGCATGTCACCAACATTTTGTCTCTCAGACATGGTTGGCATAGCCGTCATTGCCATCCACTGTGTCCAGGGTTTTGGTGCGGTCTATTTGCACTGAGGCATACAGGTCCAAGAGCACAGAGACTGAGTCAGCGTTGTTGTTGGCCATGGTCACCTTCTCCGCTTCCTGTGGCCCCTGTAGTTTCACTACGTCAGAGTACTTCATCTGGGGCTGTGGGGAGCTGCGGCCAGACACTAGTTTAGGGGCCTTCAGAGTCAGGTTGGCATAACAGTCCTGACCTTTGGAGGGCGCCTGACATAAGGAAGAAACATGGTAAAATTATGTTCAGTATAATCTTGTCCACCAGCCGGCTCTCTCTAGCAATTGAGCGTGGAGAAGTGGTTATGTTTAATATACTGTATAGGTTTTTGGTATGGGCTTCTACGTGACATAAAGACTAGGGAAAATAATTAACAATAGCAGGACACATTGTGCTTCGCAAGGAGATGGTGTAGAAAAAGTAGCACCTGAGAGACACTTTTGACCTGGCCATCTCTGAGAGATGAGGAACGGAGTGGGAGGTCTACTCCTGTCAACAAAGAGACAAATGTCGTGATAAAAAGGATAATTACATTCTGCATCACTCATCACATTACATTGTAATGCACAGGGTAAAATGGCGCCGAAGAAGAAGGCAGACGTTTTACATGCCCCCAACCGATTGTGTTTTTTAAAATCTTATTTTCAATGATTTTAACTTATTTTGTTACTTACTTTGTACATAATGTTGCCACTACCGTCTCTTATGACCGAAAATAACTTCTGGACATCAGGACTGTGATTACTCACCATGGACTGGCAGAATCCTTTTTTTCCTTTAACGAGTCTGACAAGCCCTACGCAAACGATATACTGCTTTCTCGGGAACAGGCCCAGATCCCAGTGATTTGCGGGAAGAGGAGGCGGAGAAAAAGGGTCCGGATGGCAGGCTGCTTTCTGAGAATTCGTAGGCGATCGAATAAACCCCCACTTCCTTCCATTCTGCTAGCAAATGTGCAATCTTTGGACAATAAAATAGATGACCTACATGGAAGATTAAACTACCAACGGGACATTCAAAACTGTGATATCTTATGCTTCACGGAGTCGTGGTTGAACGCCGACACTATCAACATACAGCTGGCTGGTTATACACTGTACTGGCAGGATAGAACAGCGGCGTCTGTTAACAGCGGCGTCTGTTTTGATTTTGTAGATAACAGCTGGTGCACGATATCAAAGGAAGTCTTGAGCGATTGCTCGCCTGAGGTAAAGTATCTCATGATAAGCTGTAGACCACACTATCTACCTAGAGAGTTTTCATCTGTATTTTTCGTAGCTGTTTACATACCACAACAGTCAGAGGCTGGCACTAAGACATCACTGAATGAGCTGTATTCCGCCATAAGCAAAAAAGAAAATGCTCACCCAGAGGCGGCACTCCTAGTAGCTGGGGACTTTAATGCAGGGAAATTTAAATCCGTTTTGCCAAATTTCTATCAGCATGTTAAATGTGCAACCAGAGGGAAAAAACTCTGGACCACCTTTACTCCACACAAAGAGATGCAAACAAAGCTCTCCCTCGCCCTCCATTTGGCAAATCTAACCATAATTCTATCCTCCTGATTCCTGCTTACTAGCAAAAATTAAAGCAGGAAGTACCAGTGACTAGATCAATAAAAAAGTGGTCAGATGAAGCAGATGCTAAGCTACAGTACTGTTTGCTAGCACAGACTGGAAAATGTTCCCGGATTCCTCTGATGGCATTGAGGAGTACACCACATCAGTCATTGACTTCATCAATAAGTGCATCAATGACGTCGTCCCCACAGGGACCGTACGTACATACCCCAACCAGAAGCCATGGATTACAGACAACGTCCGGACTGAGCTAAATGGTAGAGCTGCCATTTTCAAGGAGCAGGACTCTAATCCGAAAGCATGTAAGAAATCCCGATATGCTCTCCGACAAACCATCAAACAGGCAAAGTATCAATACAGGACTAAGATTGAATCGTATTACACCGGCTCTGATGCTCGTCGGATGTGGCAGGACTTGCAAACCATTACAAACCATTACAAAGGGAATCACAGTCGAGAGCTGCCCAGTGACACGAGCCTACTAGATGAGCTAAACTACTTCTATGCTCGCTTCGAGGCAAATAACATTGAAACATGCATGAGAGCACCAGAAGCACCGGAAGACTGTGTGATCACGCTTTCCGTAACCAATGTGAGTAAGACCTTTTAAAAAGGTCAGCATTCACAAGGCCGCAGGGCCAGACGGATTACCAGGACGTGTACTGCGAGCATACGCTGGCCAACAGGCAAGTGTCTTCACTGACATTTTCAACCTCGCCCTGTCCGCGTCCGTAAAACACCAACATGTTTTAAGCAGACCATCATAATGCCTGTGCTCACATCAACACCATTATCCCAGAAACCCTAGACCCATATTCGGCACATGTGACTAATAAAATTGTATATTATTTGATTTGATAGCATGTAGTGACATGGAGTAAAACCCTCTACAGGATCGGTGTCCCTTCCACGGGATGGTTGAACTAACGTAGGCTAATGTGATTAGCATGAGGTTGTAAGTAACAAGAAACATTTCAGAGGACAAAGACATATCTGATATTAGCAGAAAGCTTCAATTCTTGTTAATCTAACTGCACTGTCCAATTTAAAGTAGCTATAACAGTGAACAAATACCATGCTATTGTTTGAGGAGAGTGTACAATTTTGAACATGAAAAGTTATTGATATACATTTGCGCACATTTGGGCAGTCTTGATACAACATTTGGAACAGAAATGAAATGATTAATTAGATCTGTCTAAAACTTTGCACATACACTGCGGCCATCTAGTGGCCAAAATCTGAATTGCACTTTGGCTGGAATAATACATTTTGGCCTTTCTCTAGCATTTCAAAGATTTTACAAAAAAAACGGTTGTTTTTTTCTTTGTATTATCTTTTACCAGATCTTTTGTGTTATATACTCCTACATTCCTTTCACATTTCTGCAAACTTCGAAGTATTTCCTTTCAAATGTACCAAGAATATGCATATCCTTGCTTCAGCGGCTGAGCTACAAGCAGTTAGATTTGGGTATGTCATTTTAGAAGAACATTTTTAAAAAGGGGCGGATCCTTAAGAGGATTGGTGTAATTACATGTAACTGTACAATAACTACTCTCTTAGAAAAAAAGTGCTATTTAGAACCTAAAAGGGTTATTTGACTGTCCCATAGGAGAGCCCTTTGAAGAACCCTTTTTGGTTCCATGTAGAAACCTTTCCACAGAGGGTTCTACGTGTAACCCAAAAAGGTTCTACCTGAAACCAAAAAGGGTTATCTCCTATCTCCTAAGAGTGTATATCAGAAACTAATTTGAAACAAAAAATGACCTCTTTCATTTCTTTACCATTCAACATTACACTGACAACATTGAAACCTTGACATTCAAAATTACAAACTTAAATTCTGTAAACAAGTAGTTTGTAGGAACTTCTTCATACTAGTCTGGGTGTAGGTGATGTTCCCATAGATAGGGTTGTCCTCCATGTCCCTCACTCTCAGACTAAGACTGGTTGATTCCCATCGAGGATGAGGAGAGAGGAAACAGTGGGGTCATTAGTAAAGCATATATTAGCATGTAATAGGCCCTTATGATTAAACCAGATAAATTAATCTGAAGATGAGTAAAGACAATAAACAATCAATCCAAAGCCATATATTTTTTAATATAAATGTCTCTATTTTATTTCTCTCTGCATGTTTAGGAAGGGCCCTTTAGGTAAGCATTTCACTGTTACTCTTCACCTGTTGTTTACAAAGCATGTGAAGAATAAAATTTGATTTGATTTAGGAAAATCTCTATATACAGTGGGGCAAAAAAGTATTTAGTCAGCCACCAATTGTGCAAGTTCTCCCACTTAAAAAGATGAGAGAGGCCTGTAATTTTCATCATAGATACACTTCAACTATGACAGACAAAATGAGAAAAAAAATCCAGAAAATGACATTGTAGGATTTTTAATGAATTTATTTGCAAATTATGGTGGAAAATAAGTATTTGGTCACCTACAAACAAGCAAGATTTTTCTCTCATCTTTTTAGATGGGAGAACTTGCACAATTGGTGGCTGACTAAATACTTTTTTGCCCCACTGTATGTCTATATATTTGGCTCTACATCATTCACTGCAGTCCATCAGATATATACTAGATTCCCAAAAGTATGTGGACACCCCTTCAAATGATTGGATTCAGCTATGTTAGCCACACCCATTGTATAAAATCGAGCACACAGCCATGCAATCTCCATAAATGAACAGTGGCAATAGAATGGCCCGTACTGAAGAGCCCACCTTTCCAACAAGTCAGTTTGTCAAATTTCTGCCCTGCTAGTGCTGCCCCAGTCAACTGTAAGTGCTGTTATTGTGAAGTGGAAACGTCTAGGAGCAACAATGGCTCAGCTGCGATGTGGTAGGCCACACAAGCTCACAGAACGGGACCGCTGTGTGCTGAAGTGCGTATCGCTTAAAAATCGTCTGTCCTCGGTTGCAACACTCACTACCGAGTTTAAAAATGCCTTTGGAAGCAGTGTCCGCACAAGAACTGTTTGTCGGGAGCTTCATAAAATGGATTTCCATGGCTGAGCAGCTGCACACAAGCCTAAGATCACCAAGTGCAATACCAATCGTTGGCTGGAGTTGTGTAAAGCTCACCGTCATTGGACTCTGGAGCAGTGGAAACGTGTTCTCTGGAGTGATGAATCACTCTTCACCATCTGGCAGTCCGTCGGATTAATCTGAGTTTAGCTGATGCCAGGAGAACACTACCTGCCCCAATGCATAGTGCCAACTAAGTTTGGTGGAGGAGAAATAATGGCTGGGGGCTGTTTTTCACCTCAATCCCATCGAACACTTTTGGGATGAATTGGAACGCCGACTGCGACCCAGGCCTGATCGCCCAACATCAGTGCACGACCTTACTAATGCTTTTGTGGCTGAATGGAAGCGTGTCCCCGCAGCAATGTTCCAACATCTAGTGGAAAGCCTTACCAGACGAGTGGAGGCTGTTATAACAGCAAAGGGGGGACCGTATTAATGCCCATGATTTTGGAATGAGATGTTCGACAGGCAGGTGTCCACATACTTTTAGCGTAAAATTCATCAGTCAATCAACCTTTTTGTCTCTCTGTCTTTAAGTAATTAATTAGATTTACACACCTCCTTCTGAAGCGGGGTAGAAATATATTCCCTTTATCTGTAACAACAAAAGAGTGTTCTCTGTCAGTTACATCAATATTTTTTTCATCAGAGGCAGTGTTAACTCTTGACTTTAGCCTTACCTGTACAATGTGTTGTGATACAGCAAAGAATAATCCAGCACACTGAAAATACCAACATTGTGCTGACAACTGCCAGTAGGATCCACAGCTCATAAGACCCGCAGAAAATATCAAAAACTATGGGGAGAACAAAAACAAGATGTGTCTCTACCTCCAGAAGACTCTAAGTTGAATAAATAGTTCAAAGTCAACTGAATGTTCCCCCACACTGCTGTAGGCTCACACATGTCTTTTTGGGAGCCTACAACAGTGTGTGGGTTCATTTTGGTTAATGCGGACATCAATCTTTGAGTCTGTGTTTTATCATTTTCAATGGCATGTATATTTGGTCTCCTTTTAAAAAAGAGACCACAATAGTGTGAGTTAAAATAGATCCGACTTACCTGTTGTTTGAGTGCTTTTGTTGCAGCTGCCTGCCATGATTTAGAGTTTATAAGCCTAGAAAAGTCAGACTTCCCTGAGAAAAGGAAAAAGATCAATTAAATCCCTCACTGTTATTTTAAAAGATTGATCCAATGTGTAATTATATTGAAACGTAATTAGTAATTCTGTACTTAAAGTATTATATTTCTAAGTCTATTATATTTGTATTTTAGGGTATTGGTTTTCGAGTGAGGCAGGTTCAACTAGGGTTCTTTCTGGGTGTGTTGCTGCAGGATGTTAGCCTGACATGTTCTCTTGTGCATAAGCAGGGCAATCTGCAGAAAACCACAATCCTTCCTATGAAAACAACTCATGCAGAGCCACATTTTGTTAATGAGCAAAAGACAGAGAAAATATTATGAGTCTTACAGTGCCTTCGGAAAGTATTCAGACCCCTTGACTTTTTCCACATTTTGTTAGGTTACAACCTTATTCTAAAATGTATTAAAACAATTTTTTCTCATCAATCTACACACAATATCACATAATAACAAAGTAAAAACTTTTTTTTTTTACATCATTGCTAATTTATGAAAAAATAAATAAACAGAAACATTTACATAAGTATTCAGACCCTTCAATCTGTACTTAGTTGAAGAACCTTTGGCAGCAATTACAGCCTCGAGTCATCTTGGGTATGATGCTACGAGCTTGCCACACCTGTACTTCGGGAGTTTCTCCCATTCTTTTCTGCAAGTCCTCTCTATCTATCAGGTTGGATGGGGAGCATTTCTGCACAGCTATTTTCAGGTCTCTCCAGAGATGTTCGATCAGGTTCAAGTCCGGGCTCTGGCTGGGCCACTCAAGGACATTCAGAGACTTATCCCGAAGCCAGTCCCGCGTTGTCTTGGCTGTGTGCTTAGAGTCATTGTCCTGTTGGAAGGTGAACCTTCGCCCCAGTCAGAGGTCATAAGCACTCTGGAGCAGGTTTTCATCAAGGATCTCTCTGTACTTTGCTCCGATCATCTTTGCCTCGATCCTTTTTTTAAATACATTTTTTTATTTCACCTTTATTTAACCAGGTAGGCTAGTTGAGAACAAGTTCGACACATACAACAACACAGAGTTACGCATGGAATAAACAAACATACAGTCAATAATACAGTAGAAAAAGTCTATATACAGTATGTGCAAATGAGGTGGGATAAGGTAGGTGAGGCAATAAATAGGCCATGGTGGCAAAGTAATTACAATATAGCAATTAAACACTGGAATGGTAGATGTGCAGAAGATTCATGTGCAAGTAGCGATACTAGGGTGCAAAGGAGCAAGATCAATAAATAAATACAGTATGGGGATTTGGTAGTTGGATGGGCTATTTACAGATGGGCTATGTACAGGTATAGTGATTAATGAGCTGCACTGACAGCTGATGCTTAAAGCTAGTGAGGGAGATATGAGCCTCCAGCTTCAGTGATTTTTGCAGTTCCTTCCAGTCATTGGCAGCAGAGAACTGGAAAGAAAGGCGGCCAAAGTAAGAATTGGCTTTGGGGGTGACCAGTGAGATATACCTGCTGGAGCACGTGCTACGGGTGGGTGCTGCTATGGTGACCAGTGAGCTGAGATAAGGCGGGGCTTTACCAAGCAGAGACTTGTAGATGACCTGGAGCCAGTGGGTTTGGCGACGAGTATGAAGCGAGGGCCAGCCAACAAGACCGTACAGGTTACAGTGGTGAGTAGTATATGGGGCTTTGGTGACAAAACGGATGGCACTGTGATAGACTGCATCCAATTTGTTGAGTAGAGTGTTGGAGGCTATTTTGTAAATGACATCGCCAAAGTCGAGGATCGGTAGGATGGTCAGTTTTACGAGGGTATGTTTGGCCGCATGAGTGAAGAATGCTTTGTTGCGAAATAGGAAGCCAATTCTAGATTTAATTTTGGATTGGAGATGCTTAATGTGAGTCTGGAAGGAGAGTTTACAGTCTAACCAGACACCTAGGTATTTGTAGTTGTCCACATGTTCTAAGTCAGAACCGTCCAGAGTAGTGATGCTGGACGGGCGGGCAGGTGCGGGCAGCGATCGGTTGAAGAGCATGCATTTAGTTTTACTTGCATTTAAGAGCAGTTGGAGGCCACGGAAGGAGAGTTGTATGGCATTGAAGCTCGTCTGGAAGTTAGTTAACACAGTGTCCAAAGAAGGGCCAGAGGTATACAGAATGGTGTCGTCTGCGTAGAGGTGGGTCAGAGAATCACCAGCAGCAAGAGCGACATCATTGATGTATACAGAGAAGAGAGTCAGTTCGAGAATTTAACCCTGTGGCACCCCCATAGAGACTGCCAGAGGTCTGGACAACAGGCCCTCCGATTTGACACACTGAACTCTATCAGAGAAGTAGTTGGTGAACCAGGTGAGGCAATCATTTGAAAAACCATGGCTGTTGAGTCTGCCGATAAAAATATGGTGATTGACAGAGTCAAGTCTTGGCCAGGTTGATGAATATGGCTGCACAGTAATGTCTCTTATAGATGGCGGTTATGATATCGTTTAGGACCTTGAGCCTGGCTGAGGTGCACCCATGACCAGCTCTGAAACCAGATTGCATAGCGGAGAAGGTACGGTAGGATTCAAAATGGTTGGTAATCTGTTTGTTAACTTGGCTTTCGAAGGCAGGGTAGGATAGATATAGGTCTGTTGCAGTTTGGGTCTAGAGTGTCTCCCCCTTTTGAAGAGGGGGATGACTGCGGCAGCTTTCCAATCTTTGGGAATCTCAGATGATACGAAAGAGAGGTTGAACAGGCTAGTAATAGGGGTTGCAACAATTTCGGCATATAATTTTAGAAAGTGAGGGTCCAGATTGTCTAGCCCGGCTGATTTGTAGGGGTCCAAATTTTGCAGCTCTTTCAGAACATCAGCTATCTGGATTTAGGTGAAGGAGAAATAGGGGAGGCTTGGGTAAGTTGCTGTGGGGGGTGGAGGGCTGTTGATCGGGTAGGGGTAGCCAGGTAAAAAGCATGGCCAGCTGTAGAAAAATGCTTATTGAAATTCACAATTATAGTGAATTTATCGGTGGTGACAGTGTTTCCTAGCCTCAGTGCAGTAAGCAGCTGGGAGAAGGTTCTCTTATTCTCAATAGACTTTACAGTGTCCCAGAACTTTTGAGTTTGTGCTACGGGATGCAAATTTCTGCTTGAAAAATCCTGACTAGTCTCCCAGTCCCTGCCGCTGAAAAACATCCCCACAGCATGCTGCTGCCACCACCAGTTTTCACTGTAGGGATGGTGCCAGGTTTCTGACAGACGTGACGCTTGACATTCAGGCCAAAGAGTTTAATCTTGGTTTCATCAGACCAGAGAATCTTGTTTCTCATGGTCTGAGAGTCTTTAGGTTCCTTTTGGCAAACTCCAAGCGGGCTGTCATGTGCCTTTTACTGAGGAGTGGACATACAAATGATACCCATGATTTCATCTGACTCTGAGGAAGTAGATAAAGGGTTTCATTGCCAAAATCCCCAAGAGGAATTGTGAGCTTCTCGCGGTGAAGATGGCGTTGGAGGAGTGGAGACACTGGTTGGAGGGGGTGGAACATCCGTTCATTGTGTGGACAGATCACAAGAACCTGGAATATCTCTGCACCGCCAAGCGTCTCAATTCCAGGGAAGCTAGGTGGACCCTGCTTTTCACCCGGTTTAACTTCTCTCTCTCCTACCGACTGGGATCCAAGAATATCAAGTCGGGTGCGCTGTCACGTCGCTATAGAGACCATCCTTCCCACCTCGTGCCTGACGATAGCACTCAGCTGGGGAATAGGGAAGCAGGTCCGTGAGGCGCAGCGTTCCCAGCCGAACCCCGGGACTACTCGGCAAGCTCTGGCTGGTCTCCTTCAACCACTGCCTGTCCCTCACTGTCCCTGGTCTCACATATCCCTAGACTTCGGCACAGGTCTCCTCCCATCTGATGGCAACACCGCCATCCTGACAGTGGTGGACCGGTTTTCCAAAGCCGCCCATTTCATTCCTCACCCAAGCTAACCTCTGCCAAAAAGATGGCCCAGCTCATGGTGCAGCACGTCTTCCAGATCCATGGACTCCCAGTGGACATGGTCTCTGACTGGAAAACTCTGTTCTCGTCCCGGTTCTGGATTGGTGTTCTGCACACTCATTGGGTCATCAGCCTGTCCTCCGGGTTCCACCCTCAGTCCAACGGCCAGTCAAGACCAATCAAGACCTGGAGACGACTCTTCGCTGCCTTGTCTCTGCCAACCCCACCACCTGGAGTCAGCAACTCGTATGGGTTGAATATGGCCGCAACACCCTCCCCTGCTCTGTCACCGGGCTCTCGCCTTTCGAGTTTTCCCTGGGTTATCACCCCCGTTCTTCCCAGAGGAAGAGGTTGGCATACCCTCTCCTCTTTGTGTTTGCTTTCGCCGTACCTGGAAAAGAGCCCGGTCGGCTCTTCTCAAGACGACCTCCAGGTATCGGCAATAAGCGGACCGCCACCGGACCCCGGCTCCCTGCTATTGTCTTGGGCAGAGGGTATGGCTGTCCACTCAAGATCTGCCCCTCCGGGAGGAGTCCTGCAAACATCCCCCCGTTTTATCGGCCCTTTCCCCATCTCCAAGATTATTAGCCCCTCTGCTGTTCATCTTCTGTTGCCCCGTACCCTCTGTATACATCCCACTTTTCATGTGTCTAGGATTAAACCTATGTCTTACAGCCGCTTGTCTCCTATTTCCAGATGTCCTGAATAGTGTAATGTTTGGAGCAAATCCAATACAACTGTCACGCCCTGACCTTAGAGAGCCTTTTAATGTCTCTATTTGGTTTGGTCAGGGTGTGATTTGGGGTGGGCATTCTATGTTTTGTTATCTATGATTTTGTATTTCTATGTTTTGGCCGGGTATGGTTCTCAATCAGGGACAGCTGTTAATCGTTGTCTCTGATTGGGAACCTCCTTTCTTTGTGGGAAGTTGTCTTTGTTCATGGCACATAGCCTTTATCGTCACGGTTTGTTTTTTAGTGTTTATTGTTTTGTTCGGCGTCTTTTCTAAATAAAAGAATATGTACGCTCACAACTCTGCACCTTGGTCCTCTTCTTTTAACGGCCGTCACACAACACATTACTGAGTACCACTCCATATTTCCAAGCATAGTGGTGACTGCATCATGGTATGGGTATGCTTGTAATCGTTAAGGACTGAGTACTTTTCAGGATAAAAAAATAACGGAATGGAGCTAAGCACATGCAAAATCCTAGAGGAAAACCTGATTCAGTCTGCTTTCCAACAGACACTGGGAGATGAATTCATCTTTCAGCAGGACAATAACCTAAAACACAAGGCCAAATATGCACTGGAGTTGCTTACCAAGACAACATTGAATGTTCCTCAGTGGCCTATTTATAGTTTTGACTTAGATGGGATTGAAAATCTATGGCAAGACTTGAAAATAGCAGCAACAACCAACTCCACAGAGCTTGACTAATTTTTTAAGAATAATGTGGAAATATTGTACAATCCAAGTGTACAAAGCTCTTAGAGACTTACTGTCATGTGTGTGGGTGTGATTTGGGGTGGGCATTCTATGTTTGTTTCTATGTTTTGGCCGGGTATGTTTTGGCCGGGTTCTCAATCAGAGACAGCTGTCTATCGTTGTCTCTGATTGGGCATCATACTTAGGCAGCCTTTTTTCCTTTTGGTAGTTGTGGGTAGTTCTTCGTTTGTGCATGTATAGCCTTACGGAGCTTCACAGTCGTTTTTGTTATATCATTGTTTTGTTGGCGACATTTATAAATAAAAGAAAATGCATGCTCACCACACTACACCTTGGTCCATTCCATACGACGATCGTGACACTTACACAGAAAGACTCACAGCTGTAATCGCTGCCAAAGGGGATTCTAATATGTATTGACTCAGGTGTGAATATTTATGTAAATTAGATATTTCTGCATTTAATTTTCAAATACATTTGCAAAAATGTCAAAAAACATGGGTGAGAAAACAAATCTAACACAACAAAATGTGGAATAAGTCAAGGGATATGAATACTTTCTGAAGACACTGTATATGTGTGTGGAGATATGCCACGTCCCTCATAACACTTCTCAGGTCCAAGTAACCTCTAGTTAACCTGAGGTCTCCCTCACCAGTTGTCACTCTCCTTATGTCCTGCTGGGCCTGCCCCAGACCATAATAACAGCCAACCACCCACAGTTAATATCGATCAAATGATCATTCTACCCAGCTTCCAAAGGAATATGAAGGAATAAGTAGGACTTGACCTGCAGGACTTTTTGCCACATTTAATATTTAAAAAACTAAATTCAGTGTTAAAAAGATCTAATGGCAGGTCTGTTGGTGACAGCCCTTTCACAGACTCTCCTTCACAACAAGACAACCAACCATTCCACTACTGGAGTATCCCCTGCATCCTTCAGGCTGGTATAACATTCCAGTTAGTCAATGGGCCTCGTTGACATGCAAGCTGCATCTGTTGAGTGCCTGCACCCAACTGTTTTAGAATTGGAAACTGTCAAACAGGAAGTATAATGGCCTTGTCGCTGCAGCTTGCCCAAAATGACCATTTAGCTGTGCAAGCTCGTCAGGCCCTGCCAGAACTACAACCACCACTGGCTACTTTGTCTCCTCACCCTGTTAGGATACTCTCATGTTCTGGTCACCTCAAACACTTTTAATCAATCTTGCACACTTAGTTTCATTGGGTAAAATAAGGAAACGTTCAGAGTTGTACATATACGCTTCTAGAGTAGATGACTGTTGTATTACAGTTTGCTTTCCTGTAACTTGGTTACGCTTCTGTGTGCTTGAGTCGTGAAAGGCTTGTTGATATATTTTGCAGAAGTGTCCACTGTTGATATGCTGTAAATCTGTGAATGACATTTTAAACATGAACACACATTAAACACTATTTGGCTTCAGCTATTCAAACACAATCCTTCAAGGAACCTAATTCCAATGTCTGAGCCCACTTGTTTTCCTTAGAGCCGGTGACAATAGCCACAACATTTAAAAAAACATGTAACTGTATGTATTTTCATTAGGCAGGACCATACAGCACTGAATGAGAGCAAATTTGACTTGGAAAGTTTTCTATTAGTCAGCTACCAAAAAGTAAAGCTTATAATCATCATAAATATTCAAGTTTACATTTCTGCCTGTTGTATTTCGTATGTACAGCTCTATATTTCCAAGATGCATTAAGACATCCTAATGATGTTTGTTTGTGTGTGTAGGAAAGACAATTGACTAGTTGTATTAAAAAAAATGCAATATTGGGTTACATGAGTGTATGCGATCCATCATCCCTTCAGCCAGGCATTATTCTGCACTTTTTGAGTTTAGGGCAGGGATCATCAACTAGATTCAGCCGGGGGTTGATTTGTTCTTGAGCGGATGGTCTGGGGGCCGGAACATAATTACAAATAATTTGTAGACCGCAAATTGACCGCAAGAAGCCCAAACAGTTATAATGTTTGACTAAAACATAATCATTTCAAACCTTGCTTACATTTGTATACGATCGCGTGTCTCTCTATTGTGCATGGGAATACTTGAGAACAGATTTCTTACATTAAAATAACTTGCAGCTGATTTCCCGGTGTTTTTACAGTCTTTTATGTCCAACAACGAAAATTATACCAACATTTTTATTTATTTTATTTTTTTGCTCAGAAAAATCGGGGGCCCATCACACCACCCTGCAGTGGTTTATGGGGTGTGTCACAATATCTTTCAATCTAACCACTTTTGCAGTCAAATATTTTTACACAACCATCCATTTCATAAATGGGAAGGGTCAGGGTGTCTCACAATTGTGTGGGCCTTGCCATTAGCCTAGTAAAATAAGGTTGATTCAATCAATTTCCCCCCAAAAATGGTGACATCACCAATATGTGCATAGTATGGTGCGTCTCAAAAACTCTGTTATCCCACCCCTTTGCTAACCTTTCTCTGACTGCTGATGTGTAGCAAACTACAAACTTGACGGCAGCAAAATGTTTAATTTCGGATCAAAAATACTTGTACTTTTCCTCGTGACTTTCCCATGTGGCCAGATGTCGTTCGGTAAGTAATTTACTATTTCGAATTTGCATTATTCACTAGCAGTCCAGAGAGAGTTCATTGCAATATTGAAAACTTAGCAAAGTTAACATTGACGTGGCATAATGCAGTTTTTTATTCAGTGATATAACAAAATAAATACTGCTTTGTCAGAAAGCTTCATGCTCAATATCCTTGTCTGATAAATTAAGTAAACAAATGCATTTAACACAAATTATAGGAGGAACATAAAACTTTGGGAAGCTCTCTCGATATAGGCTTATTGATACCTCGCATGCTTATGCAAATGTATAATTACCATAGATGTAGTTTTGTTGTTTAAGATAATAAGAAAACCTTATCTGGAAGAATGAAATTATATTAATTTCCAATACGAAATGTCTCTGACAGGCAATATTGTTGCTCTACGCTGGGTTTCCCTATCTTCTATGGTGACGTGTCCCAGGGTCGCCTTTCCGTTAGTGTTGATACATTTTAACACCGGTGATGAGGACTCTGACTGTTACGTTGTATCTTTGTCTGTTACATAGAGTTCCAATTCATTCAAAGGGCCTACTGCTAAATGATGACCGACTTTACAATTTGCTATCCAAAGTTTTATACAGCATTTTCGAATAATTACCAATCATCAATCATAACATGACCCAGTTTTAGCCTTTAGCCTACACATTCATTGTGAACAGAGTATTGTAATACACCATCATAGTATTACACAATGAACGAATTAAGCTCTTCTCATGACCATTTGTATCAATTTACTGCTGTCACTATTTTACATTCATTTGATCCAATGGATCCTATGTTTGTTTTTGGTGCAAGTGCAACCAGAGTTTTTCATCACAACTGTCATCAGCTATTATAGTACCCTCAGGCACACAGGTTAAGCGGCTTCGTTCTCAGACAGAGGCTGCTTTTATAACAATTTATTTCACATGTATGTGTTAAAATGGATTCAGGCCAGGTATCTGCAGAAGAGTCTGCGGAAGACATTGCCCCACATGCAACAGTTGATGAGGAAGAGGAGGATGAGTTGCTGGTGGAGGAAGATCAGGTCCCAGGCTCAGTATGTGACGTTGTTCGAACTGGGATGAAAGCAGCTTCTATTGTCCCTGCCAAATGACTGTAAGTACTATTTTCTCAATTCAGTGCATATAATCTAGTTTCTTTCCATTGCATTTTGAAATCTCTCAGGAATCAGAAGATGACTTCGATGAAGATGCTGCAGTTGGAGATGTAACCTCTCACCCTGATGCTGACACCACCATCATCTTTGTGACCGGGGAAGGTAAGTCTTCCCTTCCTTTATGGATACTCATATCGTTTTACTCAGTCATTCTGTGTAAGTTAAAGGGAAATATGCAAGACAGCATGGAATGGAATTATTCACATCAACGGTTTAATTTGTATATCATTGCGCCCTCCATCCAGAGTTCCCAGCCAATGAGATTGCGAAGTTTCTGGTGGGTTTCACCAATAAGGGAAGCCAGGATTTCACTGTCCATTCCCTGGAGGCCTCCTTCCGTTACCCTCAGGATTTCCAGTTCTACATCCAGAATGTGAGTCTGGGTTCTGGGACACATGATGCTTGCATGCCTCATCTGAGAAATAGAAAGTCCCCTTGAAAACACACATCATTATCTAACACATTATAATGGGGTTTGTAGTCTGTTTACTTCCAATTTGTTATCTAACAATTACTAGAATATAAACTTCTTATAAAGCCTTTACAAACCCAATAACATATGTTACCCATAACAGAGAGCAATAGTAATGTTGTCTTTTTGTTGGTACTAACTCCACCATGATTCGTTGGACAAAGCCTATGGTAAAATTTAAATTTGTAGGGTTTTTGGCTAAACACCAAAAATAAGGTCTGTTGTAAACACAGGCTTAGGAGATCTTATACGTTTTGTTCTATGAAATAATCTTCATCAGCTAATGTCGCTTTTTGTGAATTTTGAAGCATTTATGTAGTAAAAAAAGCACAAAAGGCTTCATAATTCATAAAGGTCATGTTAACCCTTAGCCTACAATTTCTGTGCCCCAGCTGAAATCGAATTAACATTAAAAAAATCCCCTTCAAATCCGTCTGTTTAAGCTAGAGATATCTGTTTTTGCCTTTATATGGGCTGCGTCTCAATTCACCACATCCGCCGATATCGCCCTTCCGAATCTGCGGTGAAGGGTGGCAGAGCTAGAGCGGTGTTTGTTAGACCATGAGACATCCCGAAAATCGGTCTTCTCAGAAGAAAGACTGAACGGTTTGGCCTATAAAGTATTATGACCCCTTTATGGTGATGAGACGCTCACGAACACAGTGGTGTTTTCCGTTTTGCTCTAGGACGCCCACAAGCCTTATAAGACTTGTCTGAAGGTCCCTGGTACCAGTTTAAAAAATGAATGGAACTACAGTATGGAGATGGTTTACTGCCTAACATAAGGGGATAAATACTGTACATAAATTGTTTCCTGATTTTCCTTATCGCTCAGATGTAGGACAGACGCAGCAGAACAAACTTCCTTTAGATGTTTTTTTTTTACTATCTGTTGTTCCATATAGTGAATCTATTATTCATTGTGTTTCTATTGGCTAATGGCAGTATGCCAAATTCGATGTTTCATCCAATCATTTTTGTAGACTTTTTTTTGTTACCTGAAGGGATCTTAGAATTAAAAATCAAATAACTAAATGATCCTTGGTGTGACCATCTTAAAAAATTCCATATGTTAACAAATATAGAAAATAAACACCTTGAGTTGGAACCCCTCCCCCCTCAGAACAACCTCAATTCGTCGGGGCATAGACTCTCCAATATGTCGAAAGCATTCCGCAGGGATGCTGGCTCATGTTAACTCCAATGATACCCACAGTTGTGTCAAGTTGCCTGGATGTTCTTTGGGTGGTGGAGCATGCTTGATACACACCGGAAACTGTTGAGTGTGAAAAACCCAACAGCATTGCAGTTCTTGACACAAACTGGTGTGCCTCGCACCTACTACCATACCACATACACAATCCATGTATCAATTGTCTCAAGGCTTAAAAATTATTCTTTAACCTGTCTCCTCCCCTTTATCTATATTTATTGAAGTGGATTTAACAAGTGACATCACCTGGATTCACCTGTTCAGTCTGTCATGGAAATAGAGGGTCATGTTAATGTTTTGTATACTCAGTGTACATGGAATACCCTGTAATGCAGTTTTGGGAACTTTCTGCTATTGTTGATCAGAAAAGTAGATGTTTTTGGTATCTAGTTCACAGCCTTGCCCCTGAGCACTGTGGTCCAGCCCCAGCAGCAGGCCTCCTTTGAGTACTCTTTCATACCTGCTCAGTCCATGGCTGGTCGTCCCTTCGGCCTGGTCATCCTACTCAACTACCAGGACAGTGAGGTGAGACTAGATTGATTGGTTGATTGATTGATACATTATTATTAGAGTGTCTTGCATCTTCAAGATACCCAGCCCAGGGTTCTTGACTAGATGTTCAGAAATCCCTTGGAATGTATGGGCTGAGGCGCTGATCTTGGGTTTTGACTGTTACGCAGGGCAACGGTTTCCAGATGGCCATTTACAACCAGACCGTCACTATCGTTGAGCTGGAGGAGGGACTGGATGGAGAGACGTAACCATTTCTTTGCATACATCAATTATATTTTTATACTCGTATTTGGTTAAATTAATTTATGTCAGGTACTTTTGTTTAAATATGGTAACAAATGTTATATTGTCGATATTATTATTTTGTCGATATTACACATTTTGCTTTGTTTCTCCTCCAGAATGTTCATGTACATCTTCCTGACTGGATTAGTTGTCTTGGCGATCTTTGGCATGTACCAGGTGCTGGATTCTAGGATGGTACGAGTCTTCTCAACATTTTCATCGAAATTGTGATATTCTAAAATATCTCCAGCTCTTTACATGGGGTGGTGAATGTTACATAAAGAAATAACACCTGGGTAAATTAAGTGATGACCTATGTTGTGCAGAGGAAGAGGCTCCCAGTGAAGGTGGAGACGGGCACCGGTGGGAAGAACGATGTGGACATCAGCTGGATTCCCCAGGAGACCCTCAACATCATGAGTAAGTTGAGCTTTGTCATGAGCATGGATACTCTGCCATAGCTTTTCCTCCTGAGTGCAGGGAGACAAATTCATACTCTGCTTATGCAACCACTTTTTTGGAAGCGTATTTTGGTTGAAAAGGCATCCTATTTTTTCATCTTGTCTGTGCAGGGATGAATATCAACTCAAATTTCTACATTGACCATCCTCTATCTCTCTCTGTTTCTCTCTTTGTCTCTCTTTTACAGGCAAGGCATCGGCATCCCCTAAAGCCTCCCCGAGGAAACGCACTAAGAGAGCGGCTGGAGTAGATCAATAAATCATTCCATGATGCGGCCATCTTCATATCAATGTCCACCAGGCCCATGTTCAAGGCCCATGCCATCACAAGCTCCAACAACCCAACCAACATCAACCTCTGGGTGGACCTAGTTAGTTATTCAAGAGCTTTTCCGATATGCCCCCGATACATAGGCCTACACCAAACGTTATTGGACTGAAGATAGTGGTGTCATGAATGTGTCCCATTTAGACACCACTCCAGCTGGACATTTTGAGACTGATATAAGACTAAAGACTGAGTAAATGGATCACCATGCCAGATCCATGAAAGATGGGTGAGACGTGGAGTGTTATACCTGCCAAAGAAACCAGTAATGCTACACCAAGTATTTCAATCATCTTGTTTTTTGTTGTTGTACTTTTTGTAATGAATGCTTTAATTTCGGAAGTATTACGATATTAAGGGTTTTGTTCTATTTCATTCTGTGCCTCACGACTCCCTCAGTTCGTCTACACAGTCAGGAATTGAGATGGTGACCTCAAAGTTCTTCCAAGGGAAGGTTTTCCTTGTTCATGTCATACTTTGAAATATCATAAAGCTGCTGTGAAATGCTCATTGAAGAGAATTTAGAAAGTAAAGTCCACCCGCTACCAAGTTACATTGTTAAATATGAATGGTGCAACTGTATTTCAAACATGACTTGCTGTCAGTGTCAGGTTACATTTTATCCCAGACCATATACCACCATAAATGTACCTACAGTACATTGGTGAAATGCTGTAATTTAAAAAATAAATAAATAAAAGGTAAAAAAATCTGGATAAGAAATGTGTTCACTTTCTTGAAATATTTACCTTTTTTTATTTTCTTAAAGTTGAAGTGATGTTCTTTCATGCCACAATGTATGATGTTCTGAAATAAGCACATTAATTGGTCTTTTGATTTTGCTCAGTATTATTCTCCGAAGAAAAAGATGACTGGTGTCAGATAAACAGGGAACCGACTGAGGAGACCAAATATGTACCAATGGGCTATTTGTCTGTTTACTGTCAGCAAATGAGAAACATGGGATGGCACTAAACGTATCTCTGGCGCGGAGCGTCAATGAGGTGAGTGAGAGAAGCGCTCGGAGAGGCAGCACGCACGAAAGGAGCAGGTAACGTCACGGTTGTTCCATTTGTTTTGATCGAGAATAAACTGCAACTGATTCGGCAAATGTTAATCGCCTCCTGTTAACACATATATACCGCAACAAGTCATTTATTTTGATTGATTCATTTTACTTCGCTTTGATTTTATCTCAATTTATGAGCGATTCTGTTGGATCCCACAGATGGCGCAAGGCACCCTCCGCTGGGTTTGATATGGGATATGGGATTTACGTCGGTGAAGATTTCAAGATTTTGTGCATTTATTGCATTAGGTGAGGCTGGATAAAGTATCATTTTAGATTTATTGGTAGAACAATACTTTTTCGTATTGCACGTTTTATAATATCTTGGATGAAATATGTAATATTTTATTAATTAAGGGTGTAGTCTAAATTTAGATGTTGCATACAGGGTGAGAATAGAGTTGAATTATTTGACAGTGACGAGCCCTTTTCAATATTTGAAGAGGTTATCAATAACTCATCATCCCTCAGGTGTGTGTTGTAGGATAGATTTTGGAGTGCTTTAAAGATCTTTGGCCAAAAATAGACTTGCAGAGTTGTGTTGATGTATAAAGCATGTATTAATGCACAAATAATTGAAAGCAAATGACAACAAATATTTTAAAGTATTGTAGTGTCACTTACCCTACATCTGGCATTCTTGTTTAATAAATTAATCCCATGCATTCACTCAGAACATACGTCTTTATGCAATGTCTGCACATATGCACATATGTCCATATCCATTCTGTTAAATTAAACAATTATTCCTGGTTTTAAACTTTTTGAACCTGTGCAAGCTGAATCATATTGGTGTACTATAACAATATTCATATTGAACAAATAGTAATATAACCACTGCCTACCTTACATCTAGCAAGGCGTTGCTTTTTGGCAGGGGGCAATGGATTGAATGTGAGACAGCCCACAGTGCAGTGGGACTTGGGAATTGAATAGATTTCTTGAAAATGATCCAGGCAAACCAACAAAATCTAGGAGCAGTTGGTCTTTCTTCAGAATCCCAATATAACCCAATCCCTGATTAATTTCAATGTTTTCTATGCTTTTAAAGCAATAATTTCGAGCTGATGTCCCAGACAGTGGCTATTACAGTGACCTTTGATACCTTATCCCTGACCCTAAGCAATCAATAAGTGAGTGTGAGAGAGGAGGGAGATGAGAGAGAATTATGACAATCATTCTCACAGGTGGCCTATGCTGATTGTATCTAAATCACACTGTCCAAGCAGGCCAAATATCTCCCATGCAACCCTCGTCATTAAAACTACATTGAGAGGCAATTTGGAATGACTGGAAGAAAAATGTATCCTGCCAAATCTCCTAAAGTCCTGGGAGGGATGCTGAGGGCTGATATTCCTCTGTTTCCTCCATTTTAACTCCAAGAACAACATAGAAGGAGGGTGACCTACTTTTGGCATCTTCCCATTTGTTTCAGAAGACACCCTTTGCTTCAAATAGGGAGGTAGATAAATATCTAGATAAAGGTGATACAAGGGCCTATTGTTATTCTATCATGACATAAAACAATTATATTTGGCCTCTGTAAGTGCAATGCCTGAAATGTACAACGAAACTTATGAGAACAAAGGGGAATTCTTTCCTTAATGCATTTGAATGTATTTTTCTTTCTGTGTTTTGCAGTGTCCCTGACTGTGGCAAGAGTCTCAGCGGCAGATGTGAAGTGTGAGAATATTTACAGGGACTTCTCTGACTGTGTTCTGGAGTTGGGGGAGAGCATGGATAACTACCAAGAGAATGTGACCAGCGAGATGGGAGTGGAAGCTGTGTGCAGGTGAGAGGGATGTGTGTGTGTGCAGGGGCGGACTGGGACAGGGACTGGGACAATTCGGCCCTGACATTTTATCCACACTAGCCCATATCACCCTGCCAACTCAAGAATTCAAGAAATACGTTTTTCCATCTAACATGTCCAAGCAGGAATGCGTGATTCAATATATTTTTATGTGCATCCTAATCCAGTGACAATTAGACTACAGACTCGTTGCTATATTTTACTGTCAGAATAGCACTCCAGAATTTCCTATTTTTTTCAATGGAGATTAATTACATTCATCTTTAGGTGCACTATCATAGGCTAATTAATTTTGGGTTCAACACCAAAGGAAGTAAAAACTCAAAACACATTAACTAGATCGCTAACTTAATATAATACTTACTGCTAGTAGCCATGTATACTCAGTGGCCAGTTTATTAGGTATACGATCCCGTACACAAAAATGGTTTGCTCCTACAGACAGTGAGTCATGTGGCCGTGGCTTGACACCTGCCTGGGGTCAACAGTACAGTCTGGTGTCGGTGGTGTAATGGTGTGGGGAATCTTTTCCTGGCACACGTTAGGTCACTTGATACCAATAGAGCAACGTTTGAACGCCACACCTTATAGAATCCATGCCCTGAACAATTCAGGCTGTTCTGGAGGCAAAGGGGGATCCAACCAGGTACCTAATAAACTGGTCACTGTGTATTTATCTAACAATAAATGTAAAGTCCTAAACAAATGTGTAAGCTACATGTCTCATAGCTACTAGTTGTGGGCTATGAGACCTTACTATTATCATTTTTTAATAGGCCTATGCTCTCGCAATGGCCAGTGCGCATTTTGCACACACGCAGCTCCATATCACAAAGCCATATCAAATATATTGGTTGTAAAATAGTTGCTATTGAGCTGAATATTGAGAGATGAGAAATAAAAAGTATACAGACAGAAAGCTGAGACCCTCATCTCTTCGACAGGGACAAGGGGACAAAGCTTCCAAAGCTGTGTTTTCCCCGCAATTGCATTTAAAATGTTATACCATCAGAACGCCTAGAGGGCGAGGAGAATGGCTCGCTCATCAAAGCAACAGGCCCCAGCGGGGACACAGGCACAGGGGCAGGGCAGACACTTTCATTACAGGAATCATGTTGATAATGCACTTTACTGTTTGAACAAATCATGGTTTTAGCTGCGCAAAAAAAATAATGTTTGAGTGAGGTGACAATGTAGAATGTGCTCTTTCTATGTTTGTAGGCACCCTCTTCATTTTTTACGATCCATGATCTTGGATGTCGAACTGATGACAGAGTCGAGCAGGTCTCTTTGCTCATGACTTTGAATGTGAGTTTGTTTGATCTCAGCTCAGCTTATCAGAAAACCAGGCTGGCCTATCTTGGTAGGGAGGCTGGTTGTTTTCCACTGATCTGCCAAAGGCTCACTAGTGATTACTATAACAGAGAACAGGCCCATGAGCTACCGGCCATGTCACCTTTTAATGGTTTTATTTTTATGTAAAAAAATATATTTTTGAGTGTGTCAATTTCAACTAGCCCACCCAACTAAAAAATGGTCCAGCCCATCTGGCTTCTGCCAGAATTGCCAGATAGCCAATCCGCCCCTGTGTGTGTGCAATGTACAGCATCCTCTATCCATCTGCACTTACTGTACGTCTGCGTTTGCAGTGCACCAGGATCTCATGGAACCTGATTACTCTTACGACCATAGGCAGATAGAACGTATATAGAACAGCGTCTGTATTTTACCAAGCATTCTCCTTCTGCTTGTGTATATCAGATCTTGTTTTGAAATCCAGCGAGGTGTGTACCTTGCGGAAGAACAGTGGAGAGAACAAAAAGATGCTGTAACCTCCGAGGGAGATAGCAGAAATGAATGGTGCTGAAACACAGCCACTGTACTGAATAATTTATGACTTTGCTGCAGCAGTAATGAAATTCTGAGGCCATCTTGTTTTTTTTTACATTGTTAATGTGTGCATTCCATTACTATAGTACAGTATATTACTGCCTAAAGCTTACACAGGCCTTGCCTTTCCTGGGTGAAAAATGTCCCCTTGCAGCGTCAGCTCTTTTTTATAATCTAATTTCCGTGGCTAAAGGAGGGTTGATTTGCAAAACGCAATAATTTACAGTGTTGCTGGACAGTAGTATAAAAACAACAATTCAAAACAATAATACAACAAACAATACTCCTATAAGACACCTTCAGCCGTGTGTTACAGGAGAGCTTTGAAGCCTTGCATGTGCGCCGATTAAAGTGCCAGATAAATCAAACCAATAACATTCTTGAATCCAATAGATTGTAACCAATAGCATGTTTTCATGTCAAATATGAATGAGGCAATGTATGTGTCGGTGGTAAAAGGGATTTATCAAATACATTTGATTGATGGATCTTTCACCCCTAGCCACTGGGAGGCATTCCACACGTGTGCCCTGACGGCACTGTCCGGGTGTCAGGAGGAGGTGGGCTCCATCTGGGAGACCCTGAAAGAAGACTCCAGGAAGATCCGCTTCCAGGGCAGCCTCTTCGACCTGTGCAGCCCCAGCTCGGCCCCCAGCCTGCGCTCGCTTCTATCCCCTCTACCCCTGCTGCTCCTAGGCTTGCTGATCCTGGGAGGGCCCATCTGGCCATCCACATAGGTGGGGGATGCCTCCCTCCTCCTCGCTCCCAACCCCATGCACTCTCACATTCCCCGGGGTGGCCGGCTGCATCCTGAGCACATCTGAAAACTGAAGCCAAGGATTGGGGGGGGGTTCAGTGAGTAGATAATGAATATGGATTAAGGTTAGCACACAGAGCCATGTCTCTATGGAGACGCCATAGACATCTTTGGTACTGGGTAATTTGAAGGCTATGATATCACAGAGCCATTGATGTCTGTGGAGAGACGGAGGGATACCTAGCGCTCTGGGTTACCCACCATAGATGTCTATGGCACTAGGTAATTTAGAAGGTTATGTTATCAGGGCCTTAGATATTAATGTCATCATTATTGATGAGTCTGGATAAAAATACACACCCAATACCCAAGCAATTGTAATGAAAACCTATTACAGTATACGCCTATGAAAAAAGCAATTTTAAAGCAATTGGTCAATTTTGTTGACAATCAAGTGAATTCTTTCAACTTTGACCTTTTGACCCCTACACACCAGCCCAATGTTTGGTGTTGCATGGCTGCTATAATGACACCAAAAAGGCATTTTTCCATATTTTTGCTCTGTTAAACTATTTCTTTGGTCATCCTGTTACAGTAGGTGCTGTTAAAGTCAGGCAATGCTGTTAACTGAAAATATTGTTCCTTGCTTTATTATGCACTTTACAGTAAAATGCCTAATTTACCGTTAGTCATTGTGGATAGTTATTCTACCTGAAAATGGTATCTGGTTATGTGAGAATCTTCAGTGTTGTTTTATGAATCTGTCCTGTATGGAAGCCCAAGTGTAAGGCTGTCAATTCATTTGATATCATTGAGTCCATAACAACTATACACAACCGTACACAGTTCACGTCAAAGCACATTCAACTTTACAATAACACAGCTTACTGAGTAGAAATAAATACAAGATACTTTATTATGAAAGCTAAAATATATAGGACTTAAAGTGGTACTCCAGTCTCCTTTTCACCTCAGTTAGCACCTGATTTATATATTTTTTTAAAGGCGCATCTAAATAAGTGGTCAAAATCTGTCATGACATAGCACAAGTGGGGGGGGGGGCTTTCCTCTTTTGTTCTCTATTGCTCCTCTACTGTTCCTCAAGCAAGGAGGAGGCCGATGACATCACGGAATCCCATCAGACCAACTCCTTAAATGCCCTACTCCTCAAAGTTTGCTCAAAACATATTTTTTTACACTTTAGTGTGTGTACTTTACTGTATTTATACTTGGGATGTATCTTTTCAACAGTAAACGTTAAAAAAATTGCTGGAGGACATCTTTAAGTTAAGGATTCTCTTAGGGCACCACCCTGCATTGTTAGCCCTAATGCCTCAGTGCAAACAGTATTTGATGTTGTCAACAGCTGCAATATATCATCAAACTGAGTCAATATAAATATGCAATTGAAGTCATTAAGTCGTTTTCTAGCAATATATTGTAGTGTTAGTGTATAGGTTTTCTGTTACTGTGCTCTAACCAAATGGGAAATTAGGGGTGAATGCTGACTTAGTGCTCAGACTTTTGCGCAAATCTCTCAATCAAAATCTCCACACACTACTTCAGCCCACACAGGATAATTCTTCTTCTTTTCTTTTGTACCTTTCCAACATGATCTATAGTATGGATCTCTGTCTGCATGGTTGTGTCTAGATATTAGGCTAGATATTCAGTTTAGAATCCATTCCCAAGAGACATAATCCTCCGTAAGCATGTTTGTACTGGTTGTCCTCCACACCTAGTCTGTGCTCCTGAATGTGGTAGCATTCTGTCACCCAATCTGTGTGCCTGGTGCCAAGTGTCCATTATTATTTTTGAACAGCAATGAGTTTCGCATGAGCAATATGTGTTGTAAACACTTTATGGAGTGACTACTTTCCTTTTCCGTGAGATCGGCAGCTAACGAAAGCATGAAAAATATCACATTATTTAAGGGAGATATCATAACCACCAAGTATATTACTATACATGTATGACTGACTGATTATTGAATTACCACAGAGAATTACCACAGAGAAAAATACATCAGTAAACACTACAGAATGTAAGAATTCAATATGTATGTGGTCTTTCAGAGATACCAACTACAGAGTACATTATTTACAAAAAGCCTGTATTAAGTATTGTATTGCAAAGTAATGTGTTTGAAATAAAGTATGAAGTTTGAAATATGACATTCTGTTTATACATGCATGACCACACAGAGGGGATCTACCAATCCAAGATCACTCGCTGCTTCTCAGATACTCTGTATATTTTCCATCACAATCATAGAGAACAGATAGATTCTAGGCACCAAGAGTTTTTGTTGATACGATGTCACTCCTCTGCTTCCCCACACATTTCTTTTTTTAGTCATCTCGTGGCTAGGTGCTAATGAGGACTGGATCCAGTACATAACAGCCCAGCCGCCAATCAGACGCTCGTTAGTGGGCTCCCATCTGTTCTCCCCCACCTGGCCACAAAGAGAGCAGAGAGGGAGTAGGGGAAGAGGCAGAGGGTCCAGCAGGGCTCAGGGCCCCCGGGGCTCCCCCATGGGAGGCTAACATCCATGTGTGGTGGTAGTGTAAGCCCCTCATTATGTTGCCTCCTCCATCACTGACATTTCTTCAATCCAGTGTACATCTCCCACAATATCCCATATTACAATGCACACAATCACTTTTTTTGTGTGTCAACGTTAGTAGATATCATAAGAAAGTAGGCTTGTATTGCATGGTATCTTCTTCCTGTACTGTCATGTAATGTGCTGGTGAATAGAAATCGGATGACGAGTAACGACTGAATATTCAGATCTATGTTATTGATGAAAAGTATAAATAATCTTAACATTGGTTCCAGTGATGAAAGAAGTATAAACTATTGAATTGCACTTACTTACAGAGACATTTTTCAAAGAATAAGAAAATTAGATGATCCATGACTTTCCTTGGTGGTCTAATGGGTCCTCAGATCCTCAAAAAGTTCTACAGCTGCACCATCAAGAGCATCCTGACTGGTTGCATCACAGCCTGGTATGGCCACTGCTCGGCCTCCGACCACAAGGCTCTACAGGTAGTGCGTACGGCCCAGTACATCACTGGGGCCAAGCTTCCTGCCATCCAGGACCTCTTTACCAGGCGGTGTCAAAGGAAGGCCTTATGAAGCTGGTTGAGAGAATGCCAAGAGTGTGCAAAGCTGTCATCAAGGCAAAGGGTTGCTACTTTTGAAGAATCTCAAATATAAAATATATTTTGATTTGTTTAACACTTTTTCAGTTACTACATGATTCCATATGTGTTATTTAAAAGTTTTGATGTCTTCACTATTATACAAATAAAGAAAAACCCTTGAATGAGTAGATGTGTCCAAACTTTTGACTGGTGCTGTACATATTAATGTCCTCGACTAATCTGTACCCCCCCCACATTGACTCGGTACCTGTGCCCCCTGTATATAGCCTCATTATTGTTATTTTATTGTTACTGTTAATTTTTTAAAACTTTAGTTTATTTAGTAAATATTTCCTTAACTCTTATATTTCTTAAAACTGCATTGTTGGTTAAGGGCTTGTAAGTAAGCATTTCACGGTAATGTCTACCTACACCTGTTGTATTCGGCACATGTGACAAATCAAATGTGATTTGATTTGAAGATTAAATCCACAACAAGAGCGAACTTTCAACAAATGCATTTACAATACTGCAGGCAATTATAGTTTCATTAGCTTTATTACATAAATGGCTTAAAATGTATATTTTTTAAAACAAGTTGTGGTTTAAAATCTGAGAAAAACCATCCCAGGAAAATCTGTGATGTGAAGAGAAGCACTCTTTGCTGTGACAATAAAACAAAAACAAAGGATTTGGTCTTAAAGGGCAACTCCACCACTTTTCAACCTCATATTAATTATCTCCAGCACCAATCCAGTATCTACAGTGCCTTGCGTAAGTATTCGGCCTCCTTGAACTTTGCGACCTTTTGCCACATTTCAGGCTTCAAACATAAAGATATAAAACTGTATTTTTTGTGAAGAATCAACAACAAGTGGGGCACAATCATGAAGTGGAACGACATTTATTGGATATTTCAAACTTTTTTAACAAATCAAAAACTGAAAAATTGGGCGTGCAAAATTATTCAGCCCCTTTACTTTCAGTGCAGCAAACTCTCTCCAGAAGTTCAGTGAGGATCTCTGAATGATCCAATGTTGACCTAAATTACTAATGATGATAAATACAATCCACCTGTGTGTAATCAATTCTCCGTATAAATGCACCTGCACTGTGATAGTCTCAGAGGTCCGTTAAAAGCGCAGAGAGCATCATGAAGAACAAGGAACACACCAGGCAGGTCCGAGATACTGTTGTGAAGAAGTTTAAAGCCGGATTTGGATACAAAAAGATTTCCCAAGCTTTAAACATCCCAAGGAGCACTGTGCAAGCGATAATATTGAAATGGAAGGAGTATCAGACCACTGCAAATCTACCAGAGGCCGTCAAACTTTCAGCTCACACAAGGAGAAGACTGATCAGAGATGCAGCCAAGAGGCCCATGATCACTCTGGATGAACTGCAGAGATCTACAGCTGAGGTGGGAGACTCTGTCCATAGGACAACAATCAGTCGTATATTGCACAAATCTGGCCTTTATGGAAGAGTGGCAAGAAGAAAGCCATTTCTTAAAGATATCCATAAAAAGTGTTGTTTAAAGTTTGCCACAAGCCACCTGGGAGACACACCAAACATGTGGAAGAAGGTGCTCTGGTCAGATGAAACCAAAATTGAACTTTTTGGCAACAATGCAAAACGTTATGTTTGGCGTAAAAGCAACACAGCTCATCACCCTGAACACACCATCCCCACTATCAAACATGGTGGTGGCAGCATCATGGTTTGGGCCTGCTTTTCTTCAGCAGGAACAGGGAAGATGGTTAAAATTGATGGGAAGATGGATGGAGCCAAATACAGGACCATTCTGGAAGAAAACCTGATGGAGTCTGCAAAAGACCTGAGACTGGGACGGAGATGTCTTCCAACAAGACAATGATCCAAAACATAAAGCAAAATCTACAATGGAATGGTTCAAAAATAAACATATCGAGGTGTTAGAATGGCCAAGTCAAAGTCCAGACCTGAATCCAATCGAGAATCTGTGGAAAGAACTGAAAACTGCTGTTCACAAATGCTCTCCATCCAACCTCACTGAGCTCGAGCTGTTTTGCAAGGAGGAATGGGAAAAAATTTCGGTCTCTCGATGTGCAAAACTGATAGAGACATACTCCAAGCGACTTACATCTGTAATCGCAGCAAAAGGTGGCGCTACAAAGTATTAACTTAAGGGGGCTGAATAATTTTGCACGCCCAATTTTTCAGTTTTTGATTTGTTAAAGTTTGAAATATCCAATAAATGTCGTTCCACTTCATGATTGTGTCCCACTTGTTGATTCTTCACAAAAAAATACAGTTTTATATCTTTATGTTTGAAGCCTGAAATGTGGCAAAAGGTCGCAAAGTTCAAGGGGGCCGAATACTTTCGGAAGGCACTGTACATCTGTGAATACTGTGTCTTTTTGATGACAAAGGTTAAAACGGGGTTTTTTAAACAGTGATTTTTAAACTTTGACATTCGAGGTAAAGTGGGGTGCAAGAAAATACCCTCCCTCTTGGTTACTTTTAATCCTACCATGTGATGTCAGAGAGAAGCATTTTTTATTACCTTTTTTTGAATCGTTTTAACCACAGATCGCTTTCACATATGTAGACAATGGTACTGGAGAACATTAATGAGGTTGAAAAGTGGCAGAGTTTCCCTTCGAGACTTCAAACGATCAAACTTACTGAGAGTTCAACAACTTGGTGATATAAAACCCCTTAGCACCAAAGCTAGAGGAGAAAGTTGTTGTAGAAACATTACACTGCATAGTCCTGATTTCCACTGCAATTCAAATTAAACAGAAGTTCCGAATTAAGATTCAAAAATGTGAAAGGTCATAGCCCAGGTTATTTTTTTGTAAAAATAATTTTCAGACTATGAGAAGGAAAGAGAAAGTGTGTTGAAAATCAGCAGACAACCATTAACACTGAGCATGCTGCTTACTAAAGTAGGTTTACATTTAAACTTACCATAGACTGACTAGCCATGGCACCAGCGAGCAGTCAGGGACACACAGTGACAGCATCCTGTCATAACACAGCTGGTGGCTGACAGACCATCTCCAGAGGGACCATCTGCTCTCCACAGCATCCCATCATATACACGCAACACTTTAAAACCAATAGCATCGTGCTGAGCGAGGAATGATTATCAGATACTTGCTGCTCCTGAAACACTACAGGATGTAAGAATTCAATATGTATGTGGTCTTTCAGAGACACCAACTACAGAGTACATTATTTACAAAAAGCCTGTATTAAGTATTGTATTTAAATTCTTAATTTCTGCTCCCATTACATGGCTCAGTAGGCCTACTTTCATGTGCTTTCTTGTCACGTTAACTTCCTAACGTTGATTGTATGGTTAAGCTTTGCTGATTCCGTTCATCTCTCAAGCTCACATACTTTAATGAGGAATAAAATAGAACTCCATATTTGGTGATCTGTTCTTTACATGTATGACTAGTTTGTTATTGTATCATGTTCAATGTTTATCATTCAACTGGCTCAACTAAAGCTGCACTTTTTTCTCTCTCAACTTTATAGGATATAACCGAAAAGCATGTCCATGACAACCATTTCTCTATATTCATCATGTGATAATATCATAATTTAATACAATTATGAAACTATTCAGATCTTTGTAACACTTTGTAACTAAACTCTGCTTCAAACGGTCTCAAAGAAAGTGGTATCTTAGTCTGTGGTTCAAGGAAGAAGTTAGCATTCACTCTTAGATGTGTAGTACATGTGTAAAAATTAATACAGCAACCAGAACCAATTCAGTTTATCTCCAAGTCCTTGAATCCATTGAGAGGTGTGCAATCTTCCAACTCTGAGCATCTCTGTCTCTAGATACAACTACTGTGTTACTGCAGCTCACTTCCCAGTCCCACCAAGTCTTTGGGCACAAATGTCATACCCCACATCATACTGTACAGATAACTGTAGGTGAACAATTCACAGGGAGTAAGTCAGTGTCACAGAGTTGGGTCAGGTCAGAGGTTAGACTTAGGTCCACTGTTGACTGGGATGGCCCTGAGCTCCGTCCGCATGCACAGGTACTCTCCAATCACAGCCATCAGAGCCATGCAGGCCACGTTGACC
The DNA here is from genome assembly GCF_018296145.1 of Oncorhynchus tshawytscha. NCBI lineage: Eukaryota > Metazoa > Chordata > Actinopteri > Salmoniformes > Salmonidae > Oncorhynchus > Oncorhynchus tshawytscha. The sequence continues at coordinate 39,013,900 of NC_056430.1, read as the reverse complement.
AGCCACCAGGACAGGGCCGCAGGGAAGTGGGCGTTGTAAATCCAACAGCCTATCATGTGGAAGAAGTGCACAGTGACGGTGAAGTCCAGACACTGCTTCCCTCGGCGGATGAAGAACCACAGGCCCAGGGCACTGACGAAACAGGGAGACAGATGCACGATGAAGGACAACATGACTCAAAACAGGTTGATCTTTCAATTGAAGTGCGTGTGTAAATGTATAAAAAAATTTTTTTAAATGTTTTATTCATAGCTCATAGTTAAGTAAAATTACCAAACATTAAAGGGATACTTTGGGATTTTGACAATGAGGCCCTTTATCTACTTCCTGAGTCAGATGAACTCATGGATACCATTTGTATGTCTCTGTGTCCAGTGTGAAGGAAGTTAAATGTAGTTTCGCGAGCAAATGCTATCTAGCAATGACTGGAAGTCTATAGTATGTAGTAGCATGCTTCCAGTCATTGCGCTAACACTAGTTAGCAATTGGTCAAGCGCTAGTTAGCAACTTCCTTCAAACTGCATTTAGAGACATGCAAATGGTATCGACGACTTCATCTGACTCTGGGGAAGTAGATAAAGTATCTCTTTAAGATTGTAGTCTATTATAGAGCATAATGGATTATTGACCTCATAATAAGCCAGCCTTTCATCAGTGGTACATGACTAGACCTCTTCATACCAGTGAAGTGTTGAGTGAACATGTAGCACTCAGATTTAGGCCAGGGAGCCCAAAATAAATGTTAATTGTGTAGATACTCCTCTAAGAAAACAAAATGGTCCAAACCTCATGTCTCTATCATAAAAAGTTATTGGAGTTTTTACCCTTGTAGGATGGCCAACATTAGGGTGACTAAATCAATTGAGACTAGACAAATAAGTAGTCAAAACTCTGGAAAATAGCATTGCGTCACCTAGGCTGGATGCTATGCAACAGGCTCACCGTTGAATTCATGTTTCTTCTCAAATCCGGAGGATGTAAACAATTCAAAGGTAAAATAGACATCTATTTTGAGACGAGATATGTAGTATTTTTATATTTTAGTAGACGTTTTCATATTCATGTGAAATTCCTGTTCTTTTAAGAAGATTTATCGCAAAATCTCTGAAATGTCAACGAAGCACTGAGCATACCGCAAGTTCTTTATTTTCAAAGCCTTTTACATTTAATTCAGCACGTCATGCTAATTTAGCTTTTTGCGACCAATGGAAACAACTTTGCAGATGACCACAACATGTAAAATCATCAAAAAGTCCCCGTGAGAAAGCGCACCGCTCTCTCAATAGCTCCAATGTATTAGCTTACGAAATCTGACTTTTTGGATATAATGTTAATGATATGTTAGAGAAGGACTCCGCTGAATAACTCAGAACATTATAATCATATTTATCCTGGTAAAATGCATTTTATAACATAAGGAAGTGAAATTTCATCACCAAATCGCACTTTCACCCAGAGTGGTTGGACAACAGCCTCTGCAGAAGTTAGGGCATTCATACTTCTTGCACTTTGAAGAGCAGAGCTACTGTCAAGGAAAGGAGTTTGTGTTTATGCACGACATACCACCCTCACCTAATCATGTCAATGTGGTGCTATATGGAGCCCTCGCATGGTCGCAATGCAGACTTTGATTTGGCCTCCGCAGTCCTTCGGAGGCCCCCATTTGCATCAGATGTACAGAGCCATATCAAGCATAAATCGACTTTTAGGCCCATTCACTTACCAGGTAAGCGAGTTCAAGATGAATGCCATCATTGAGAGTCTGCCCTGCATTGTTGCAAAACCAAGAACCTGCAAGCATAGAGCCATGTTATGAATCAGTCCACTGTCAACTCAAAAGAATAAATAGAAAATCATCTAGGACACATTTCACGAGGACACACCTCATAACTGAAGATCTGGTCCAGCGATCTGTTGGTTTGTACGAGACTATCCACTCCAGCCAGCCACAGACCCAGAAAGCTGTAGTAGATGCATTGCATCAACACAATCTGGGACAAGATGAGGACCGGGTCCCAGATGTAGCTGCGGAAATGACTGCCCATTCCAACGCTTAAGGAGGGGACACAGGGAACCCCGAGCAGCTGACAATTAGTGCAAGGCTACTCTTCTGATGTATAGGGAGTCAGTGACTCAAGACCTGAAATGGCAGATATTTCACATATTAATTTCAATTGAGTTAGCTAACTAGTACATGACGACCTAGCTAACTAGCTGTTATAAGCATTATTCTAGTTGGCTAGTTAGGCTAACAACATTGCTAGGCTTACTTGCCAACGAACTAGCTAACTGTTAATTAGCTAACTCAGTGACAAACGCGTGTTTTACATGACCTCTTGTATAATAAAAAAAAAAAAATCTAGCTACTTGATAGCTGACCGACATTAGCTGACTGGCTTGCTAGCAGTACGTCAACAACTGGTTGATAGCTTCCTAGCTAGCTTTCCGGAAGATACCGACCCTACCATTTCGCTTGTTTACACTGATTGAGCTGCACTGAGGTCGGGACGCAATCATCATTAAGACACCTTTGGAGCTGGCGAGAGATACGAGTTGGAAAACGTACCTCAATACTGGGACGGCATATGCAATGTACTCAATGTTACGAATTTCACACTGCTCCATCGAGAAGATCTAAATACTTCTCCTTTTTTCCCAGAATGAAGCCCTTTTCGTCATCATGCTTAGCTACCAGTAGCCATTATGGAATGGCATGTTGTGTTGAACAACATAGGAACACTAATAGTATTTCAATCTTCTCCGTGGAGCAGTGTGGATAAGGGTACCCTTTGGAGTACAGTGGCATATCATATCCTTGCATTGAGGTACGTTTTCCGAACCCATATCGTGCGCTGGCTCAATTGTGTCTTAATGTTACCACAATGGCTTTCCGAGCTCAGTGTAAACAAGCTTAACCGTAGGGTCGGTGTCTTCTGCCTGGCAACCTAGCTAGCTACCTACCTAACATAACTAGCTGTCTTGTTAGCAGTAGGTATTACTGACTTTACAAAGCGTCGCCTACTTGTACTGATATTCAATATCAAGTCGGAGTGTTAGGTAGTGAGATATCCAAAAGTACAACAGACATTAAATCCCACCATAAAGCTACGAGATAACCTGGAGCTGATGACGAATAACAGAAAACAGCAACACAATCGACCCGGAAGAGATGTTCCTCTATTTCACAAGAAAAGTATGTTGTATTTGGAATGGGAAGGGAAATCCGGCTATTTGAAAAATGATTGAAAAAAAGGTTGAATAAAAACGTTATTTTTTCACTGCTTTTGGCTGCCGAGGTTACTACTTCTGGTGTTAGGATTTTGTTTTAAGGCCTTCACAAGTTGAAGTAATGTATTTAATTCTTCTGAGACTTTTATTTTGACACGCATTTCTTTCCTCCGTTTCTCACACTTTACTGGATGGGCCCTGAAAGTTTGCAGTGCCAAGAGGAATCAAATGAATGTTTCTAGCGATCAACACAACACATATTAGGAAGGTCTCCAAGACAATGCCATATCAACGTTTTGAAACAATTACCGTTGCTTAAATGCTTTGCTTACTTCTCTCTCACAAGTAATGTAAACCACTACTTCAAGGTAAACCACTACTTCAAGGTCTCAGAGCAAGTGACGTCACCGGTTGAAACGCTATTTAGCGCGCACCACCGCTAACTAGCTAGCTATTTAACATCCGTTACAATTGCAAGCAACCTAGTGTAACAGCCACAGTTGTTCAGGTTGCGTATGTTTCTAATAACTGTGGCCGGGGCGTTCGTACACTTTAGTTTAACTTTACTCCGAGATATGCTGGCATTACATAGTTCACATGGCATACCACTCCTACCGTCTGGCTACTGTAAAACATGAGACTGGAATCCCACAGTGCCAATACATGGACTGGATTATGGCATAATGTTCACTACATTATACCTATTATTTTGTGTAAATGGGGATAAGATGGACAGGTTTGTTCATAACAAATAAATAAGGTTAATAACAAGATGCAATCGTTTGCCGTTAGAGAAAAGAGAGAACATCAATTTAGTTTATCTTTGTGTAGCCGATGTGAAATGGCTAGCTTACTTATCTGTGAGCCCCTTGAAGTAGTGGTAACCAACAATGCAGTTTCAGATCAAAAATACATGGAATACAAATAAGAATAAGACATAAAAGTAACAAGTAATTAAAGAGCAGCAGTAAAATAACAATAGTGACACTATATGCAGGGGGGTACGATTACAGAGTCAATGTTCGGAGGCACCGTTAGTTGAGGTAGTATGTACACGTAGGTAGAGTTATTAAAGTGACTATGCATAGATGACAACAGAGAGTAGCACTGGTGTATAGAGGGGGTGAGAGGGGGGGGGCACTGCAAATAGCCATATGACTAGATGTTCAAGAGTCTTATGGCTTGGGGGTAAAAGCTGTTTAGAAGCCTCTTGGACCTAGACTTGGTGCTCCGGTACCGCTTGCCGTGCAGTAGCAGAGAGAACAGTCTATGACTAGGGTGGCTGGAGTCTTTGACAATTTTTTAGGGCCTTCCTCTGACACCGCCTGGTATAGAGGCCCTGGATGTCAGGAAGCTTGGCCCCAGTGATGTACTGGGCCGTTCGCACTACCCTCTGTAGTGCCTTGCGGTCGGAAGCTGAGCAGTTGCCGTACCAGGCAGTGGTGCAACCAGTTAGGATGCTCTCGATGGTGCAGCTGTAGAACCTTTTGAGGATCTGAGGACCCATGCCAAATCTTTTCAGTCTTCTGAGGGGGAATAGGTTTTGTTGTGCCCTCTTCACAACTGTCTTGGTGTGCTTGGACCATGTTAGTTTGTTAGTGATGTGGACACCAAGGAACTTGAAGCTCTCAACCTGCTCCACTGCAGCCCCGTTGATGAGAATGGGGGTGTCCCAGGGTCCTTAGCTTATTGATGAGCTTTGAGGGCACTATGGTGTTGAACTGTGAGCTGTAGTCAATGAATAGCATTCTCACATAGGTGTTCCTTTTGTCCAGGTGGGAAAGGGCAGTGTGGAGTGCAATAGAGATTGCATCATCTGTGGATTTGTTGGGGCGGTATGCAAATTGGAGTGGGTCTAGGGTTTCTGGGATGATGGTATTGAGGTGAGTCATGACCAGCCTTTCAAAGTATTTCATGTCTACAGCCATGAGTGCTACGGTTCGGTAGTTGTTTAGGCAGGTTACCTTAGTGTTCTTGGGCACAGGGACTTTGGTGGTCTGCTTAAAACATGTTGGTATTACAGACTCAGACAGGGAGAGGTTGAAAATATCAGTGAAGACACTTGCCAGTAGGTCAGCGCATGCTCGCAGTGCACGTCCTGGTAATCTGTCTGGCCCTGCGGCCTTGTGAATGTTGACCTGTTTAAAGGTCTTATTCACATCGGCTGTGGAGAACGTGATCACACAGTCTTCCGGAACAGCTGGTGCTCTCATGCATATGTCAGTGTTATTTGCCTCAAAGTGAGCGTAGAACGTAGTTTAGCTCGTTTCACTGGGCAGCTCTTGGCTGTGTTTCCCTTTGTAGCCTGTAATGGTTTGCAAGCCCTGCCACATCCGATGAGCGTCAGAGCCGGTGTAGTACGATTCGATCTTAGTCCTGTATTGATGCTTTTCCTGATTGATGGTTTTTCGGCAGGCATAGCGGGTTTTCCTATAAGCTTCCGGGTTAGAGTCCTGCTCCTTGAAAGTGGCAGCTCTAGCCTTTAGCTCAGTGCGGAAAACTCTCTCGGTAAGTAGTGTGGTCCACAGCTTATCATGAGATACACTACCTCAGGCGAATTAAGTGGACACTTCTGATGACGTCTGACGAGTATACACTTGCAGGGCGAGGGAAGAAGGAATGATTTTTAAACTGACCGCCCTTGCCCGGAAATTCGACACTCATTCATTCTGCGATGATTGTGTTTTCAGCCACCGGTAGCTTGTGGGTGCTTTATATGCTCTACAGTCAATTATGATTGCATATCTACTTATGTTAACTATATAGTTATTAATATACTGTATGCCTACTGTATGATAGCTAGCAAATTAATTAGCTAACTCACGTTAGCCTGCCTAGCTGGAACTTCTGAAGGAAAATGTTTTATTTCTACAATTTCCAAAAGATAACCAAACAAAAACATATTTACTTTTTACGAGACATATTTGTGCCGTCATGTGCATTAGTAGCACAATTTGCATTCATTTTTACTTACACTTGTATGTTGACTTCTCCATTGATGTTGTTTTAAAGTTTTGGCAGACCTTTCTTCGCGGATGTACAATCATCGCAAATTGAATTTTGGGGAGTTTTAAAAAAAAACGAGGGCTGAGGGGCTTACGTTGCAAACTTCCCTTGCTTGGCCCTCCAAGATGGTATCGGGGTTTCCCCCAAGGGCATAAGGGCTCGCCCCACCTGCCCTGAATGGCGGGTCACCACTGTAGTATTTTGCTCTATGCCATCTGATCCGGAGCACAGTTTAATAACAGTAGAACAGACAATTATAGGCTACTTCTCTAAGTCTGAATAGTGTAATTTCAAATTTTTCAAGTAGACAATATTTCATTTCTTAACAAAGTAAATATTTGTATAACCTTTGCAGAATAAATTCCTCACCTTCTCTGGCCTCACCTTTTTCCCAAAGTATCCTACAAACATATACCATGTGCATCTCTCAATTAATTGGGCCTATTAGATAGGCTATTATTTAAAGTATTTTGCTCTAAGAATAAGATAGAGATGGTGGTTTATAACATACTGTATAATTTAACAGGTGAACTGACAGTATTTTTTTTGCATTGAAGTGTGTATGGCCAGCACTGTAAGTAGACAGTGTTTCAGAATTCGCAGGCAGTGCATCGTATAGGTTCAAGGAAAAAGCCAATACAAAACATTAGACACTAACAAATGATCAAACGATCTGTTTACAGGTCCTCAGCAATTTGAAATAGATTTTGTCCTTCTGAAACATTTTGTTTGTCAGATAGCCGAGGCCTACAGCAAATGTCACTACAAAAGTATAACATTCTGCCATCAAACCTCCAAAGACATTTTATCAAGTTCGCCATTGCTATTTCCTTTAGAAACTGCCTCGGCTTAATTCTAATACTAATACTTCCAAAGTATACAACAAATAGGGGTGTTATTGTCACCATAATGATGGGCATTTTTCAGGTGAAGCTATAATGCTCGTTCACGCGCGCACAGTTTCAAAATGCCGGGATTCATCCAATGGCTTTGAAGAGTATACCACCTCAGTCACTGGCTTCATCAATAAGTGCATCGATGATGTCATCACCACAGTGACAGTACGTACATATCAAAACCAGAAGCCATGGATTACAGGCGACATCTGCACCGTCATAAAGGCAAGAGCTGCCGCTTTCAAGGAGCGGGACACTAATCCAGATGCTATGCCCTCAGACAAACCATCAAACAGGCAAAGCGTCAATACAGGACTAAGATTTAATCCTACTACATCGGCTCTGACCCTCGTCTGATATGGCAGGGCTTGCAAACTATTATGGACTACAAAGGTAAACCCAGCTTCGAGCTTCCCAGTGACGCGAGCCTACCAGACGGGATAAATGCCTTTTATGCTCGCTTCGAGGTAAGCAACAAGGAAGCATGCATGAGAGCACCAGCTGTTCCAGACGACTGTGTGATCACACTCTCCTTAGCCGATGTGAGCAAGACATTTAAACAGGTTAACATTCACAAGGCCGCAGGGCCAGACGGATTACCAGGACGTGTACTCAGAGCATGTGCGGACCACCTGGCAAGTGTCTTCACGTACATGTTCAACCTCTCCCTGACCGAGTCTGTAATACCTACACGTTTCTAGCATACCACCATAGTCCCTGTGCCCCAAAAAAGCAAAGGTAACCTGCCTAAGTGACTACCACCCCACAGCACTCACGTCGGTAGCCATGAAGTGCTTTGAAAGGCTGGTCATGGCTCACATCAACACCATCATCCCGGAAACCCTAGACCCACTCCAATTCGCCTACCGCCCCAACAGATCCACAGACGACGCAATCTCAATCGCACTCCACACTACCCTTATTCACCTGGGAATAAGGAACACCTATGTGAGAATGCTGTTCATTGACTACAGCTCAGCGTTCAACACCGTAGTGCCCACAAAGCTCATCACTACGCTAAGGACCCTCAGACTAAACACCTCCCTCTGCAACTGGATCCTGGACTTCCTGATGGGCCACCCCCCAGGTGTTAAGGGTAGGTAACAACACATCTGCCACGCTGATCCTCAACACGGGGGCCCTTCAGGGGTTGGTGCTTAACAGCTTCTACCCTCAAGCCATAAGACTGCTGACCAATTAATCAAATGGCCACCCGGACTATTTACATTGACACCAACCCCCTTTGTTTTTACACTGCTGCTACTCTACTCGCTGTTTATTATCTATGCATAGTCACTTTACCCCTACCTACATGTACAAATTACCTCAAATAACCTTGTACCCCCACGCATTGACTCGGTACAGGTACACCTTGTATATAGCCTCATTATTGTTATAACTTTTTTAATTATATTTTTTTACTTTAGTTTATTTAGTAGATATTCACTTCACTCTATTTTCTTAACTGCATTGTTGTTTAAGGGCTTGTAAGTAAGCATTTCACGGTAAGGTCTACACCCGTTGTATTCGGCACATGTGACAAATTAAATTTGATTTGACGGGGCTGATTTATAACAGGAAACATGCCTATGTATGGTGTGCTCCAAATATAAATGTCAATATATTTGTATGTGCACAGTCATTTACGAAATGGTGCATGCAGATATTTAGTGTGAAATGGACGCAACAGTTATAAATGAGGCCCCAGGTACTCTAATAAAAAGTTCACTCCCGAAACAGTGACAGTGGGCTGGGAAGTTGGCAAGTTGCACAAGATAGAGGTTGAAGTTCAGTCTCTGTTAGAGAAAAAATAACTACCGTGAGCTAGAGAAACATTACTTCAATGCTAGGCTACTCGGGGGAAGACAACAAAAACTCTAACAAACACTTAATAATATTTTATATTCTCATCTGTATGTTTGATCATTGCACATGTTCTTCTCTACATAGGGAGTACTGACTGGCTAGCATGCTTAGAGCACACACGTGTGTGTCGGTGCTATGTCGTCTCTCAGACAAGTTTGTGCTTCAATGGGTCAACATCGACAGGAAGATAGGATGTGTCCAACCTGCAGTGGGTAAGAAAGTGATAGATTAAAGTGATGCTACAAAGGTTTTATTTACTTTTAAGCCAGAAGTTTTGAAAGTAGCGCTCAAGAGCCAAAAAGGGTTCCAAAAATTGTGCACAATTGTGTACACGTCACATACATGTAACTGCCTACATAAAGGAAACACTTGAGTAAATGACGGATACAAAGTATATTGAAAGCAAGAGCTTCCACACAGGCGTGGTTCCTGAGTTAATTAAGCCATTCAAACATCCCATCATTCTTATGTAACCGGTGCTGTACTGCACCTCTGCGTTGTGTGTGATCGATTGAGACTAAAGACATGGACTTCGGAGATCAGGTTGTTTTAATATATCAGAATTCTCTCTCACATTTGTAGAGCACAAATATGTTCTGCCAATCGTCACCTCTTTTCTACAACAGACGCACAATACAAATGACTGGGATCAGTCGAGAAGCTAGCCATCGTTCACACATACAATAGCTAGCTAGTAACCACATGTTGAGTTCAGAATGTTAATATCATCCTAAAAAGTACAATTACAATTGCATCATCAATACCATACACTTATGAGTAAACTCTAAATATACAACATTATTCATGAACAAAACACTGTGTGTCATGACTTTGTGCATAAAGGAATCTAACTTTTCTGAAGACGACAGAAAAAGTGTGCCTACCTCTCCTAGTGCATCAAAATGATTTCAGCAGGGCAAAACTTAAATATGCGTTCCCCTATTCCCAGGATGCAGGCATGCACAGTAATAAATCAACATGCTATATTAATATCTGAACCTGGTGAAATTCACAAAGTATTTGAACAACTTACACTTAGGGTCATGTATATAAAAAGGGTAGCGCTATCTGGAATCCTTGGGATGTCCTTATCCTAACCATAACCCTTACCATTTTAAATTTCAACTTCAATGGGGTAGGGAAATCCCAAGGATTCTGGATAGCAAGGACCCAATAAAAATGCCCAGTTGCCCATTATTTTGGCTACCATGGCTAGAAGAAGAGATCTCAGTGACTTTGAAAGAGGGGTCTCAAAGGAGCATAGGGGGCTTAAAGGGTGAGTGTCTCAGTCACCAGATCTCAACCCAATTTAACACTCATGGGAGATTCTGGAACAGTGTCTGAGACAGCATTTTCCAACACCAAATGATGGAATTTCTTATGGAAGAATGGTGTCGCATCCCTCCAATAGAGTTCCAGACACTAGTAGAATCTATGTCAAGGCGCATTGAAGCTGTTCTGGCAGCTTTGGTGGCTCGTGGTGACCCAAAGCCCCCAACTTTATGTTGGCGTTTCCTTTATTTTGGCAGTTACCAGGACATGTATATCACATCATTGTTCTCGAGTCCTGTAACGTGTGCATAAAGAGAGTAAAAACAAAACTGTTATGTGCACGTGCTCTTTGGTGTGCACTGAGCAGACTTGGGCCCGCCAAGCAACCTCATTGGGCAATACTGGGCTGATCTGATCCCGCCTCCCACTTTTAGTTTGCAACCTCATTGGGCATCATTCCACCTGCCAATCAATTGTCCATCACTAGCATAAAGGTAGGGTCGGTATCTTCTGGCCAATTTGGAACGGGCATGTGTTTTCTTCAAGGGGCTGATTGTTGACAGAATTTGACTGAGTTTTCTTGAATTTTGGGCTGTGGTAACTATTGGTAACCAACTAAGATCTGGTGCCGGAGCAAGATATGGGTCGGAAAACTCAAATTTGACCTTTATCCACACTGCTCCATTGAGAAGATTTATATACTGCTAGTTTTCCCGGAAAACGGCCCTTTTTGCCCTCATGCTTGCAAGCAGTAGCCACCGTGGCCATTTTGGAATGGCAGTGTCAGCATATCAGCTCCTTTGTTGTTCAACGCGACTCGCCATTCCATTATGGCTGCTGTGGCTACTGGTATCTATCATGAGGACGAAAAAGGCAGTTTTATGGGAAAACTAGCAGTATTTCAGTCTTCTTGATGGAGCAGTGTGGATAAAGGTAACATTTGGAGTACAGTGGCATATCCCATCCCTGCATTGAGGTAGGTTTTCCGACCCATATCTCACGTCGGCTCCATGGTGTCTTAATGTAACCATGATTGCATTCCGACCTCAGTGCAGCTCAGTGTAAACAAGCGTAATGGTAGCGACGGCATCTTCTGGCAAGTTCCAAATCCAGAAACTATAGAAATGTGATGTATGCTCTCTGTACAATTTGTGGAATGATATCCTAATATTACATTTTTATTCTCAAAATTAGAAACATGGTAGACTAAATTATTAACAGTTTTATCGTTTTTTCAAGCTGCCTTCCCCGGGCGAGAAAGCCAAAGTTTTTCCAGCGAGCAGGAGTCACCTGTCAATTTGATCATGCGATTACAGATAATCCTGAATGATGAGTGAGAAAGTTACAGGTGGTCAAAGATCATACCCAAGACATGCTAACCTCCCCTGTTATTAGTAATGGTGAGAGGTTAGCATGTCTTAGGGGTATGATCTTTGACCACCCGCAACTTTCTCACTCATCATTATTCACAATTCATACAGGATTATCCGTAATCATGGGAGTATCCACATTCATTTAGAAGTGTTACATAAACACTGTATATTCTATTCTTATTTACAATAAAAGTGACTCCAAAATGACACAAATTATTTATCATTGGGCACAACATAATCTGAAACGCAACCAAAACGAACTACAAATGCACACATCAAGTTTGTAGAGTCAAGCTTGATGTAGGCATCGTGTGCTAGCAATATGCGACCAAATACTTTTCACTACTCTAATACACTTTGGACAAATGCACTTACATACTTATAACACCTTCAAATGGGGGGACTAGATGTACTGTCTCCTCATAGGAAACATTTGATCACAAATCCAAAATGGTGGAGTATGGAGCCGAATTAAACGTTTTAGCTCCACTGTCCAAATAAGTAGAGGAATGTATGTATGAATTTGTGGATATCCATCATCCATTTTGCATGATGATGTGTTATGTCCTCCAATTCGCATGATATGTTACGAATTCCAATATGTAGAATTTGAAAATGCGCGTTCACTAAGTATTGCGTGCCTTTCTCCGACAGGAGAAGATTACAGATGGTGTATTATGAGCTGTACATTGACACGTCAAGTCCAAAAAGGAAGGTTTAAAAAATACTGACATAGTTTTCTTTCTCCGTTCATTCACTTTAAAAGACGTCATATCCCTCTGGAAGCTCTGAAAGCACATTACATTGACCAAACTTTTGTCCTTGTCAATACAGATGACGTTGACACCAACCCCCTTTGATGAAAGATGAAAATGTGAACACTACAAAATAAGAAAACGTAGAAAAAACGAAACAGTCCTAACTGGTGCAAAACACAGAGACAGGAACAATTAGCCACAAAATACCTAAAGAATATGGCTGCCTAAATATGTTTCCCAATCAGAGACAACGATAAACACCTGCCTCTGATTGAGAACCACTCCAGGCAACCATAGACTTACCTAGAACACTCAACTCAACCCAACCCCTGATGGGTAGCTCGAGACTGATGGGTAGCTCGAGACTGATGGGTAGCTCGAGACTGATGGGTAGCTCAGGACTAAGAGACAGCTCAGGCAGGTTGACAGCTCAGGCAGGTTGACAGCTCAGGCAGGTTGACGGCTCAGGCAGGTTGACGGCTCTGGCGGATCCTGGCTGACTGGCGGATCCTGGCTGACTGGCGGCTCTGGCAGATCCTGGCTGACTGGCGGCAGACTCTGGCGGCTCTGGACAGACGGGAGACTCTGGCGGCTCTGGACAGACGGGAGACTCTGGCGGCTCTGGACAGACGGGAGACTCTGGCGGCTCTGGACAGACGGGAGACTCTGGCGGCTCTGGACAGACGGGAGACTCTGGCGGCTCTGGACAGACGGGAGACTCTGGCGGCTCTGGACAGACGGGAGACTCTGGCGGCTCTGGAGAGGAGGGAGGCTCTGCCGGCGCTGGACAGGCGAGGCGCACTGTAGGCCTGGTGCGTGGTGCCGGCACTGGCGGTACTGGGCCGAGGACACGCACCTCAGGGCGAGTGCGGGGAGCTGCCACCGGAGGGCTGATGCGTGGAGGTGGTACTAGATAGACCGGACCGTGCAGGCGCACTGGAGCTCTTGAGCACAGAGCCTGCCCAACCTTACCTGGTTGAATGCTCCCAGTCGCCCTGCCAGTGCTGCGAGGTGGAATAGCCCGTACTGGGCCGTGCAGGCAAACCGGGGATACCACGCGCAAGGCTGGTGCCATTTACGCCGGCCCAATGAGACGCACTGGAGACCAGATGCGTAGAGCCGGCTTCATGGCACTTGGCTCGATGCCCACTCTAGCCCGGCCGATACGAGGAGCTGGTATGTACCGCACCGGGCTATGCACCCGCACTGGGGACACCGTGCGCTCCACAGCATAACACAGTGCCTGCCCGGTCTCTCTTGCCCCCCGGTAAGCACAGGAAGTTGGCGCAGGTCTCCTACCTGGCTTTGCCATACTCCCTGTGTGCCTCCCCTCCAAGAAATTTTGGGGGCTGACTCTCGGGCTTCCATCCACGCCGCAGTGCTGCCTCCTCATACCAGCGCCTCTCTGCCTTCGCTGCCTCCAGCTCTTCTTTGGGGCGGTGATATTCTCCTGGCTGTGCCCAGGGTCCTTTACCGTCCAATTCGTCCTCCCATGTCCATTCCTCTTTGCGCTGCTCCTGCTGCACCTTGGGGCGGCTACACTCCCCTGGCTTTGCCCAGTTTCCTCTCCCGTCGAGGATTTCCTCCCATGTCCAAGAGTCTTGATTCTTCGGCCGCTGTTGCCCGTTACCACGCCGCTTGGTCCTGTTGTGGTGGGTGATTCTGTAACGGTTTTCTTCCTGGGAAGGAGCGGAGGACCAAAATGCAGCATGGTTATTTTAATGAAAGATGAAAACGTGAACACTATACACAATAAGAAAACGTGGAAAAACCGAAACAGTCCTAACTGGTGCAAAACACAGAGACAGGAACCATCACCCACAAAATACCTAAAGAATATGGCTGCCTAAATATGTTTCCCAATCAGAGACAACAATAAACACCTGCCTCTGATTGAGAACCACTCCAGGCAACCATAGACTTACCTAGAACACTCAACTGAACACAACCCCATAGACTACAAAACCCCTAGACAAAACAAGACACATAAATCACCCATGTCACACCCTGGCCTAACCAACATAATAAAGAAAACACAGAATACTAAGGCCAGGGCGTGACAGATGTTCTATGTGACTATCTTTCTTTTACCTTGACTTTCCCACATTTTCCATTTACTGAAACACCTGTGTCTCACCAGGGCTATGAAGCAGCCACAGTCTACCTCCTTATATCTTGTCCTATTAAATTGCACCTAAATTACATGAAGTGCAAAATCCCTTGTTTGATCCCATGTTGTTTCGGTGTGCTTCTTAGGCCAAGTGAGATGGAAGACATGTAGACCAGCTCCCTTTTTGACAGCCAAGCCCAACCGCGCCCTCCTAGATGAGCCGATTACCCTAGAGGGACGTCACCTCCCCCCTCACTCACCTATTACGGTGCGTGCCCGGATGCATAACGAGGACGGTGACCTGTGGGAAGCATTTTCTCACTACAACACAGATGGGAGGGGTGTTGTCAACTGTGAGTCACGTGACCGAGCTACAGTATGCAGGGACTGGGAATCTGATAGCAAATTGTTTTATTTGAACTATCATACTCTCCTCTCAGACTATCTCACCCTCTCTTCATTCTCCCTCACCTAACTCTCTTCTCCTCACAGTGACTAGGGATGAGTCAGTAGGGGGTTCCTATGTGGGCTGTGAGCCCATGGGACTATTCTGGGCCCTGCAGCCTGCACCTGGAGAGAGAGAGGGTCTGAGGTGGGAACAGGGATAATAATTAACAAATCATGCAAAGCCATGGACACATTGAATATGATTCAGAGACACATGCTTTTGATCAACAAAGTCAATCAACACAAAATATATTTTTTAAAGGGATAGTTAATAAAGAATAATACAATTTTTTATATATATATATATATATATATATATAGGTCCAGGAGGGATTGGATACAGTCTTTGTTTTGTATGCAAAGCCCATGATAGTGACAGTTTCATCTGTGTATTTTCTCACAGGCTGCGGAAGAAAAACGTTGAGACTCCGTACTCTGTACAGTTGTCCTTATTAGAGGGTCACATTCCGGTTCCATCCAGTCATGGTTCCAACAAGGAGCAGCGACAGAGAGGGGAACAGGAGCTGGCTGCAGTGACTGTGGAACGCTGGTACATGGCACCAGGGGTCCGGAGAACAGAGATCCGGCAGAACAGAGTAGTGGGGACCTTGTTCTTACCCCCAGGTTTTAAAAAAAATTATACATATCAAATCATGTTTAGAATCTTCGATTATAGCACGATATATATTACAGAGTGTCTTTACATAAAGTACTATGACTGAGACTTTATTCCAATACTCAGGGTATTTGGTGTTTTCTGTTGCCTCCATAGGTCCAGGTCCATTCCCAGCCATTGTGGACCTATGGGGTATGGGCGGGGGGCTGATAGAGTACCGCTCAGCCTTGTTTGCTTCCCGAGGCTTTGCCAGTCTCTCCCTTGCCTACTTTGGCCATAAAGACATCCCTGGTCCACTCAACACTATCAATGTTGGAGATGCCTACTTCAAGGTAATAAGGTGGTAGTGCTATGTTTCAAAGTACCAAGGTGATTCACCCCTGTATGTACCTAACATTCTGGCACCTGAGCAAAACTTTATTTTCTCCTTGTTTTCTCTGTGGGCATTGACAGACTGCGTTACAGTTTCTCCAGGACCACCCCCAGGTGTGTGGGGACAGGATGGGGGTCATGGGCCTCTCGTTCGGGGTCTACCTGGCTCTGCGAATTGCCACTCAAATTGATTTCAATGTAAGTCTGGCCATACAACCCCCTGAAGTGGTCATCTGAATTATTGTTTACTAGTCATCAAACAACTATTAGCCTTGGAAATATGAAATCATGTTTATACGCCTTGTGTTGTGATCAAGAACTGTTATGTCTGATGTAGCCTGAGGTGGAATGACCAGCATTTGGGCAAATAAGAAAGTAAAGACTAAAGGCTATATTCAAATATGAAAGGCCTATTAGTATGATGAGTAATATGAGTCTCCTTGTAGGACTGCATCTGGTTTGAAATACCTGGTATTCCCATTCACTAATGTTTTCTCCCTCAGCCCAGGTGTGTGATCGGAGTGAATGGTCCAATAGGAAGTTTCAACAAATTCTCGGACAGCGACGGCATGACAGAAAGCTTTGAAGGGTTAGTTACCATGCAAACATAACAGAAATAAGGTTTGAGAATGAGAGTGTGCCTGAAAAGATGACTTGACAGAAACTAAATTAGGCCATTCTCAATCTATTGTGTTATTGCTTAAATAGGGATGCTGCTCTTTTCTTATCCCACCCACTGTTATATTATGTTATAGGAATCAGACGCACTGGAGTTACGATGAAGAGGGCTACGTCAGTTTCAGAGAAGTGACCACGCCCAACAACATTCCACCTGAGAACAAAGCAAATGTACGACCCTGAGTGACCCTCTCAAATATTGATAGGGTCAATAACCCCCTCCAGCCAGCTGCACAGAATTGTAAAAAAAAAAAACATGTTTTCAAGCAGAACATATTTTATTTTGAGAATCGGTGTGAGGAGTACTTGTGCATCTTTTGTGGCAATTAATGTAGAATTTGATTCAGAGGGTTACCGGTACATTAGCCTCATCAAGGCTTCCCTAATTGGAAAGGAGGCGTGACAACAACTTGATTTGGAGGTATTGCTACACAAGACTACCTGTACATCTACAAAGATATCATCTATCTGTGCAGGTTGAAAACCTGTGCTGCCCCCTACTGTACATTGTGGGTGAAGACGACTTGAGCTGTGCAGCTATTGAGAACGCAGATGAGGTAGGCCTACTTCATGGGATTTCCTTACCATTAAACTACAATATGGCATACTATGGCAGTATATACAGTTATGGCCAAATATATTGGTACCCTTGCACATTTCTTAAATAAGTCCTTATTTCTACTAAAATAACTTTTAAATTTAATTTTTTTTTTAAAGTGGGTCACCATTACATTGTTATTGTATTTTCAACATTTCAGAACCACTTTTATTTTTGTAAACTTAGGTTTGCAATTTTAATTGAGAAAATAAAGGCAAATGGTATGGGCTTAATTATTGGCAACCCAGACCTAGTACTTGGTTGCACAGCCTTTGGCCAAGATGCAGACAAATGCTTCTTGTAGCCATCATTGAGCTTTGTGCACCTTTCTACTGACAATTTGGGGCCACTTTTGAGTATAAAACTTCCATATTTGAGGGGTGCCCTCCACCAACTGCTGTTTTCTGAACTCTTCTGCAGAACAGTCCTTCTTAACCATTCCTGGATGCTTTTTGATGTGTGTTTGGGGTCTTTGTCCTGCTGGAAGAACCACAACCTTCAATGATGCCTTGTGCACGTTCAAGGCCTCCAGTACTAGAGGCAGCAAAGCAACTCCACAGCATTATCAAACCTGCCCCATATTTGATTGTAGGGAGGGTGTTCTTCTCATTGAATGCTTCATTTGGTCATCAGTAAACACAGCGCTGATTTGTATTGCCAAAGCGCTCTAATTTTGTTTCAATTCAACACTTCCACCAGAATTTAGGTTTATTTTGCATGCAGTTATCTTGGCCAAAGGCTATGCAACCACTAGCTCCTGGGTGCCAATAATTTTCTCCATGCCATGTTTTTATTTTCTTTACAACAATAAATGTGGTTCTGCAATGTTGAAAATCCAATAACAAGGTGTGACATCTAAATGTTTTGTTTTTTTAATTTCAACTGATTTTAGAAGAAATTGGGAATTATTTTTTTAAAGTACAAGGGTGCCAATATATTTGGCCACAAATGTGTGCTAGTCATAGCTGCTGAGAGTAATAACTTTTTCAATGTCGAAGTCAAAAGCCGTGACCAGTTGAATGAACAGATATTTCCTTGGTTTTCAGATTGAGAAGAAGATTAAAGATGCTGGTAGATCCCACCTGTTCACCCGCCTGTCATACCCCGGTGCTGGTCACCTGATTGAGCCGCCCTACACCCCCAATGCCCGAGCCTCCATGTGGACCACACAACCCAAGAAATGTGGGTGGTCCTCTCCTACCATACACACCTTCACCTCTCTTTCATATTTAGTTTGTCATGCAGTTATGACCTTGTTTTCAGTGATATATTTTTTTACAAATAGTCATGATTGTATCCTAAAATGATAATCATACTTTGAAAGATTTGTCTTGAAGAACATTTATCAGTCCTTTATTCTTGATTTATATATCCACTTACAAGCACTAACATATGTATTCAAATTTAAAGGGTTTCCAAATAAGGGTATTTGACAAAATGGTAATAGACATTATAAATAACATGCAGTATCTCAGAAATGAGAGAACAACATTATGATTTGTATTTTCAGGTTATTTTCCATGCTGTCCTGTTGTTTTTCCATATAGTGATCACTCTCTGGGGAGGGCACCTGGCACCCCACGCTGCCGCCCAAGAGGACGCCTGGAAGAGGACCCTGGAATTTATGGAACGCCATCTAATGGGAAAGGAAGACAAATAGCCTTTTGACCACTTTGGGATAGAATGGTCCATCTCATATGCATCACTCCTCAATGCAAGACTCAAAACTCACCCAACTTTCCAAATTCAAGTGGACTCAATGTTTTCTTTCACTATTTTCACCATACAGATTCTTATGTAAGTGTCTATGTATTGTTGTCATTGATTTGTTTGATTTTTATAAACACAACTATTATACCATAATAAAATCAATGTAATGTAAACAAAGTTGCTTTATCATCATTACATCATCTTTATGTGAGAGGGTTACACAGTATGCATGTGTGTTTTGCTGGTCACACACAGACACTCGCTGAAGTCTTCCCCTTTACATTGTGTCACTAACGGCGGTGATCCGTGCTGAAGAGATCATGGCACGTTGATGTCACCATGGCGATCAGAGCGATAAACTCTTGGAAGTCGATCTCCAGGTCTCCGTTCTGGTCCAGGTCTGCAAACAGCTCATCCAGAGTCTCTTTCTCTTGGATATTCTTAAGAGACAAGAACAGTCAACTGTGAAGAGTAATCTGTGTCTGATTAAAACTTGTGTCAGGTTATTGAGTTGAAAATGTCCTATGGGCCCATACATGCTTATAACAAGTAATAAAGCATTCACCTGCAGGCTTTAAGTAAAGTATAATCATATAATACTCATCTAAATCATTTACAATCAGCAGTTTAATATAATTCATTATTGTATCATTTTTTAATTCCTACAGAAGGCTAAAAAACGATTCCTATTTTTCTAATTGGATGTAGGCCAGTGGTATAACACCATGATGACACACTCCAGCTGAATTTAAATGATAGAGGGTGTTGTCATATGTAGTAATATACTCAGAGGACAGACATATGGGCTGTCCCAAATGGCATCCTATTCCCTATTATAGTGCACTACACTTGTCCAGGGCCTGTACTGCTCTGGTCAAAAGTAGTGCACTATATAGGGAATACACTCTTAGAAAAAAGGTTATTCGGCTGTCCCCATATGATAACTTTTTTGGTTCCAGTTAGAAAGAACCCTTTTGGGTTCCATGTAGAACCCTCAGTGGAAAGGGTTCTACATGGAACCCAAAAGGGTAATTTATAACCTGGAACCAAAAAGGGTTCTTCAAAGGGCTATCCTAGACCTAGATGGTGACAGTCAAAGAATTATTTTAGATTCTAGATAGCACCTTTTTTCCTAAGAGGGTAGGGTTCCATTTGGGATACACACAGAGAGTGCCTCACAATTATGAAGTGACTCATCTCATTATTGACAAGATCTTTGAGCTCTGCCTTCTTCAACTTGCACTTGTGGCCCGAGTATTTATGGAACACATGGATGATGGCGATCATGGCACTCTCTAGCTCTGACATGTTCTGCTCAGTTCTCTGTCAGGAACACAGAACCATATAATTACATATAGAACATTCCAGGCACAGAACAGACACAGCAAGCATAAATCACCTTTCAAATCTATGTTTAAAAGGCCCAGTGCATTCAAAAATGTTTATTTTTCTGTGTTTTATAGGAACACCTTCCTAATATTGAGTTGCACCCCGTTTTGCTCTAAGAACAGCCTCAATTCGTCAGGGCATGGACTCTACAAGGTGTCGAAAGCATTCCTCATGTTGACTCCAATGCTTCCTGCAGTTGTGTCAAGTTGCCTGTATATCCTTTGGGTGGGGGACCATTCTTGATACACATGGGAAACTGTTGAGCGTGAAAACCCCAGCAGCGTTGCAGTTCTTGACACACTCAAACCGGTGTGCTTGGCACCTACTACCATACCCCGTTCAAAGGCACTTAAATCTTTTGTCTTGCCCATTCACCCTCAAATGGCACATATGCATAATCCATGTACCAATTGTCTCAAGGCTTAAAAATCCTTCTTTAACCTGTCTCCACCCCTTAATCTACAGTGATTGAAGTGACCACTAAGAGGTTGAAATAAAAAAGTGAAATTGTGAAAATTATGACAATGCACTTTTAGTGTAAGAGCTGTTTGAAAAGACTGCCTGAAATTTCTACCTGTTTTGGTGGGATGGAGTTTTGGCCTGCCTGGTGATATTACCAGGCAGTAAATTAGTTAATAGACCAAAACGAAAGAGCGTTCCAAACCTCTCTGCCAATAACAGCTAGTTTTCAGTTTTCCACTCCCAACTCAGACCACTCCCAGACAGTCCTAGATAAATTCTTGCTTGAGAATTGCTCTTTGATATTTTTGTTTCTCTTTGACCATTTAATTGAAAACAAACACAGTAAGGAGCTTAGTTGTTACCCAGAAATGGTTTGATATTGAGATAAAAAAATAGCTGCATTGGACCTTTAAATTACTTTGTATGTTCAGAGTTTTGGTTGATACAATTACTGTAGGCTACCCATATACACAAATATATATATATATATATATATATATATATGTCAATATTATTGAAGTAAATTGGAATTAATAGGAAAGTATTTGAATTGCCAAGTTTTTTTTACTAGTTTCGTAGACACTCCCTATAAGATTAGTAACATCGCCAGTCTTATGAGGCATATTTAGAACTGTATAGTATTATAGGCTATGATTTAATTGTACGTGCTTTCATATTGCTCATCGCTCCTTAGCTAAACTCAATGCTCAAATAGGTCTACATTGTGTTTGCCTTATCGTCTTATAAATGGGAAAAAAAAGTTAATTCAGATCAACTGACCATAGATTGACAAGATGTAAAATACAAAATTACATTGATAACTACAGAAAGACACTTGAGGCGTGGGACAATACAACACCAAAATGATTTTCCTCAACTAACTACACAAACAATTTCACACAAATGCAATAATTACTGGTCAATTATTTGCTTTATTATATTACCTGCATTTGAAGACAGAACCCAACCGTCTTTCGCTGTATTGTGAGGCTTGGTAGGCTAACGACAAACTGATGCTCTAAGCCTGAGACACTCCTTGATTGCGTCCCAAATGACATCATATTCCCTTTATAGTGCACTTTTTTGACCTAGGTCCAGAGGGCTCTGGTCAAAAGTGGTGCACTATATACAGTTCCTTCAGAAAGTATTCACAGCCCTTGACTTTTTCCACTTTTTTTATGTTACAGCTTGAAATTAAAATGGATTACATTGAGATTTTGTGTCACAGGCCTACACACAATACTCCATAATGTCAAAGTGGAATTATGTTTTTTAGACATTTTTTTTTATTAATTACAAATGAAACGCTGAAATGTCTTGAGTCAATAAGTATTCAACCCCTTTGTTATGGCAAGCCTAAATAAGTTCAGGAGTATACATTTGCTTAACAAGTCATATAATAAGTTGTATGGACTTATTCTGTGTGCAATTATAATGTTTAACTTTATTTTTGAATGACTACTTCATCTCTGTAACCCACACATACAATTATATGTAAGGTCCCTCAGTCGAGCAGTGAATTTCAAATACAGATTCAACCACAAAGACCAGAGAAGTCATCCAATGCCTCGCAAAGAAGGGGACCTATTGGTAGATTTAAAAAATAAAATAAGACATTGAATATCCTTTTGAGCATGGTGAAATCATTAATTACACTTTGGATGGTGTATCAATACACCCAGTCATTACAAAGATACAGGCATCCTTCCTAACTCAGATGCCAGAGAGGAAGGAAACCACTTAGGTGACTTTAAAGCAGTTATAGAGTTTAATGGCTGTGATAGGAGAAAACTGAAGATGGATCAACAACATTGTAGTTACTCCACAATACTAATCTAATTGACAGATTGAAAAGGGGGATGCCTGTGCAGAATAATAAATATTTGAAAACCTGCATCCTGTTTTGCAACAAGGCACTAAAGTAATACTGCAACAAATGTGGCAAAGCAATTAACTTTTTATCCTGAATACAAAGTATTATGTTCGGGGCAAATCCAATACAACACATTACTGAGTACAACTCTCCATATTTTCAAGCATAGTGGTGGCTACATCATGTTATGGGTATGCTTGTAATCGTTAAGGCCAGGGGTGTTTTTCAGGATAAAAAATACATGGGGTATAGCTAAGCATAGGCATAATCCTAGAGGAAAACCTGATTCAGACTGCTTTCCACCAGACACTGGGAGATTAATTCACCTTTCAGCAGGACAATAACCTAAAACACAAGGCCAGATCTACACTGGAGTTGCTTACCAAGAAGACAGTGAATGTTCATGAGTGGCAGAGTTTCAGTTTTGACTTAAATCTACTTGAAAATCTATGGCAAGACATGAAAATTGTTGTCTAGCAATGATCAACAACCAAATTGACAGAGCTTGAAGAATTTTAAAAGAATAATCAGCAAATGTTGCACAATCCAGGTGTGGAAAGCTCTTAGAGACCTACCTAAAAATGCTCACAGCTGTAATCGCTGCCAAAAGTATGTATTAGTGTTTATTAAAAAAAGATGCTTTACAACTGTTATCATTTTTCTTCCACTTTAACATTACACAGTATTGGGTGTAAGATCGTTGACAATTATTTACAATTAAATCAATTTTAATCCCACTTTGTAACAAAACAAAATGTGGAAGAAGTCATGGGATGTGAATATTTTTTCTGAAGGCACTGTAGGGAATAAGTCATTGTCCAGTGGTTGTGTTTTTCAGCCTTGTCTCTCAGTGCTCTGAACAGCTAAACTGTATTGATCAGTCCCATGAAAGCTCCTATCAGTCAGCCAGATAGTGGTTATGTCCCAAACGACACCCCATTCTCTTTATAGTGCACTACTTGCATGGCCTTTGGTCATATAGGTCCTGGTCAAAAGTATTGCACTGTAAAGGGAATAGCTTGCTATTCTCCATGCAGGCCTACTACAGTAATGATTGATGTATGCAGTATGATAATGGATGCTTCTGGTGGTAATAGAGACAATAGGGCGCCACTAAAGCCATTTCCTCTTCAATTGCGTCACTTACTGGGATTCTCTTACTGCTGTGTTCATATCAAATGACAAATGCACATATGATTAGATTTGTTTAGGTCACAGCTGCCTTGGATTGAGTATATATAATTGATGTGCCGATGTGGAGAAGAATAGGCTTTTATTCAACACTTTAAATGCTGTGTTGCATAGCTGTCTTCTCCGTTCACCTTTCTATGTAAAGATAAATGTATTGAGGGATGTAGAATAGTTTTTAATTGAAAATAATTCATAGGCCTACTTAATAGGGCGTAGGGTCAAGGTCTAGAACTGGTGCATTTCAAGTTGTCACATTGTAGCTAAACTAACGTAGCACGTGTAGACATATTGCAGCAAGATCATACGACTTTACACACTAGTAGGCAGGCTACAGTACTACATTATTCTAACCTCCGCCCACGTCGGCTGCGATGGAAAAGCCTTCGCCAGCTCAGTGGAAAATCACCTCCGTCCGCCCTTCCGATACGCAAAAACATCCGCACCGACGTAATCAAACAAGAACAGGAAACTACGTTCCTGGAGTAGGGAAATTATATCCCGAGATTGAATTGTCGCCCGTAGCCTATTTGTTTTATTGTAGCCGACTGTAGACTAGCACACGGCATTACACCCATTCAGAAACATCCTTAGCCTGCATTGACACAGGAAACATTAAGCAGATTGGACCGTGACAGCTCAGCTTTGAAGGGCGTTAGACGAGAAAATACCCTAATACGAATCAGCCGGAACATTTCCCGGTAAGAGTCAAATAAATTGCAATGTTTTTATATAAGGTAGCGTTCACTGTTGATAGCTTGTTTATATAAACACGTTAACTTTATTTCTAGGTCCATGTTGCTCAAATAGCCTACTCAAGTGGCGAGTGGGTTAGGTTTTTTCACTAATGTAATGAACTACAAAGGCGTGAAATATGCGCACGTAGAGTAGCCTATATTCTGGATGGATTGACCGCAATATTTGAATTGAAATGATTAAGCATTTATATGCCTGGTCGTGCTTGCTTTTCTGTTCTGCGTCACTGTTCTCTGTGTCAATGGGACCCACTCTTTCCACGCCACTTCGATAAAAAGTGATTTATTTACATAGCAGGTTAGGAAAGCATTTCCCCTATAACCCTTTTCCTAACCTTAACTTCAGTCTCCTAACCTGCTACGTCAATTTTCCTAACCTGCTGCATGCTCTCCTATCCTGCTACGAAAAAGTAACTTCTGTATCGAAGTGACATTAAGATATTGTTTCCCCTGTGTCAGTTGCCTATTCTTGACCATGGACTCTTGTCATATTTGAACAAGACTGTAATCAGTTTAACTCTTACAGAATTACAATATTATATTTTAATGTTAATATTTTGTCTTAAAACATTACGTGTTTGCAGTACCATAACCAGAGTAAAACTTTGGCTGTATTCAGTAAAAAATATATTGTCTCTCCAATGGGGCAACCACACAGCTGACTCAACTTACCCAAATTCCATAAGTGCCAATACTTTTCACTTTGATAATAAGGAGCAAACAGAAATATCAGTTTTAGGCTATTGGACTTATTTGCATGTGGATAGAGTGCATGGTTTTATAAAACAGGCTATTGAATGGGGGTCATTATTTTTCTTTGCTCTCACTTACGCAGAGATGTCCTAGTTTCATTATTACAGAGGCTATAATTAGGCATGCACTCAGAGGCAGGCCACACATTCATTAACTATCAATATCAGAGCAGACCTCCCCAGGTAACCCAGTTAATTGCTTCTTTACAACCTCTACAGAGTTTGTCTTTGACATCTTCAAGATCTTTTCCCCATTGAGAGAAGCTATGGCCTACAAGGCTGTGGCTAATCATTGTCACTTTTATCTGGAGGGTCACAAGGACATTTTGTAACCCCTTAGGTCAGCCACTCACAGCATAATTTTCTGGGGGAAACAAACCACCACTATCTCTGACCCCATATCTAAGGTACTATCTAAGGCCCTGCTAGCCAACACAGGTATTAACGGTGTTGGCCATCTCTCCCTGTCTCTCTATATCTTTCAGGTCAGGTGTCAAGTATGGCTGATCTGCTGAAGCTGCTGCTGCGTGTGGCAGAGAAGGCGGCCAACGTGGCCCGCGTGTGCAGGCAGGAGGCCCCTCTCTTCCAGCTGCTGGTCCAGGAGAAGACTGGAGTGGATAAGAACAAGAAGTTTGTCCAGGACTTCAAGACACTGGCTGATGTTGTGATCCAAGAGATGATCCGCCATGATGTTGGAGCTCAGGTACAGGAACCAAAACACTTTTCATGTTATCATGATGAGGATTGTTTCATGTTTGAAATATTTCCAGGCAAGCCTCTGGAGGATTTGTGGCATATCCCTCTCTAGTATAATCAAATGTTTTTGGCAATCTTAATTAACCCTCTACTCGTTTTATCCTGTTTTACCTTAGTTTCCTGAAATGATTGACCACATACAAGGAGAGGAGTCTAACAAGTTTGAGAATGGACTAGGTTAGTAATAACACCCACAGTTCAGTAAAACTTATTACTATGTAACAATATGTTAATACAATGCAGGTACATGACGAATAACAGGGTTATAACATTGGTATAAGCGCAACATAAGAACAATGCAACATGTACTTTTTAATAACAGTAGACCTGTTGATGACATGTTGACTGTGTGTGCATTCATGCGTGCATCCCAGGGGAGAGTGTGATAGTCACAGTGTGTGGGACGGAGAAGGAGACCGCAGCCCTGCTGGCCACAGTGCTGGATGGGGACCAGACGGCGGCGACTCTCCTGGCGCGTGCCATCCACCAGGACGCTAAGCTCACACTCACTGACACGGGGACAGATGACCTCCACATACCCCTCAGCCCCTCTGACCTGGGCATCTGGATCGACCCCATCGGTAACACCTAACCTAGAGTCACTATTTAAAAACAAGATTTGTTGTATCTCCGTAGACATACATGAATGGAAACTATGGATAATGTCTAGCACTGAGCAGATCCACTTGTATTGTATGGTGTAATTACTACACCTACGCCATGGGAGAGATTTTTCCTTGTCCTTTAACACTGTTATAAGCATGGCATTGTATGTATGTTGTTCCTATCGGTTTGGTTGTCGTTCAGATGCCACCAGCCAATACATTGAAGGTCGTGAGGAGGCGGCGGTGGAGGGGCGTCTCTGTCCGTCAGGTCTGCAGTGTGCCCTGGTCCTGATAGGGGTTTACCTCCGCGCTACTGGGGAACCCGTCATGGGGGTCATCAACCAGCCCTTCAACCACAAAGACCCAACAGGGTGAGACTCTAGAACAGGGGTCTCCAACAGGTAGATCACAAGTTACCAGTAGCTCGCAGCCCACCTATGAGTAGCTCGCCAATCAATTGTAAAAGTACATGCGTCCTTCCATCGCAATGTCATAAACATAAAGCTCCCTGCTACTATCAAATCAAAGCCACATTGACGTTATCCCAACTCTGGTTAGCCACTATTTGCTTAAAAAGCCAAATGTAACACAATGCCTGCAAATTCATTTCCAGCAATATGGCCCTGTCTGTATGGTATGTGCATTTGTCAATCACTCCATATGTAGCCAGTTAGCAAAGCTAATGATAACCGTTTTGTGGGTAGACAGAAAGACTTTCCCCAAAAATCATCTCAATTAGATGTTAACTGCAAAGTAGGCTTACCTGACAGAACTATTGTTATTTTTTATACCCCTTTTCATGATATCCAATTGGTAGTTACAGTCTTGTCCCATCGCTGCAACTCCCGTACAGCTCGGGAGAGGCTAAGGTTGAGAGCCATGCGTCCTCCGAAACACAACCCTGTCAAGCCGCACTGCTTCTTGACACACTGCTCGCTTAACCCTGAAGCCAGCCGCACCAATGTGTCGGAGGAAACACTGTACAACTGGCGACCGTGTCAGCGAGCATGCGCCCGGCCTACCTGACAGAACTATAAATGATAATTGTTTGTATCAATTGGGTGGCCATTGTTTTGGAAACTCCGCCATGACAGTAGGCCTAGCAGCAGAAACATTACTACATTGACACATTCCTCTTTTGCCAGATGTGCAATTAAAGGGGAATTACACTAAAATCTAAATGTGTTACTTTTTAATCTTCCAGAAATGGTGTTCTGATGTGATTTAAGCATTGATACGGACATCCATTTTCGTTGATGCTCTATGAATAATTGTAATATTGAGAGTCTAAATCATTTATAAACGCTGCGTATGTACAAAATATACCCCAAAACGTGCATTCGCCAGTTTTAATGCAAAAGTAGGTATTTATACTAATTTGACTTGATGTGAGAATGTGCTTAATTTCCTGCAAACTTTAGACTATGAGAGCACACAATTTTTGGTGGTTAAAGTATTGCATTGCATTGCAAGCAGGCAAATGGGGGATATGATGACTAGCTTATTCATAAAACCCCAAAAACAGGAAAATATAACAATATTCAATTTGTCGTTAATGAGAAGAGCGGAGATCTATTTATTTTATTTTTGCAATCTAAAAAATATATAGTAATAGGAATCTATTTCCTGATCATTTCAGAATAAATTCCTGACATTTTCTGACTGTGATGGTTTCAAATTCCCAAAGAAGCCTATTCAACAAATTAGGATCCAATTCGTACCATCTCTCATTTAATCTGACCTAATTCACAGTAGTAAATAAGGTATTTCAAATATTTTGCTCCATATGATCCGGAGCGCGGTTAAAATTAAAACATAACAATAGAATTGACTGTTCACCTTGTAATTTCAAATGTTTGAAGTGTGCATCAACAATGTTTCAGAATTCGCGGGAAGCGCATCATATTCAGGCCGGGGGGAAAAGTAATTGCAAAACATTGTTAAATAAAATGTTCTGCGAACTCCACAACAATTTGTCCGTTTTTTAAATTTCTGAAATAGTCACTCCTTTCCTTTGCTACAGCAAAATCACTGGGGGGGAAATGTAGCAACACTCCTGAGAACAGTTGATCTAATTTGCCATGGCTCTATCTTTTAGAAACTGCTGTGGCCTAATTTCAAAAGTTCCAAATTAAAACAGAAAATAAGGGGGTTATTGTCACCATAAAAGCTAAATGATGTGCTTTTTCCAGGCGGAATTATAATGCTTGTTCACGATGCGCATAGTTTACGACAAGTCTGATTTTTAATGGGAAATATGTGCAAGTATGGCATGCGGCAAGTTTATAAATCTCAATATGTTTTGACTTAGTCTTTTCAGAAATGTTGCACACAGATATTTAGTGTGAAATTTACCCAATTGTTATAAATGAGGCCACTGGGTTATGGTCAATGCTATTTCAGTTCAGTTGATTCAAATAACTAATTGTTACCAATTTAAGTATTGGAACGTTTTTATTTTCAATTATGATTTTCAATCCACTTACTGAATTGAATTATAATTAAACCTGTCTGACACAGAAATAACATACTCAATAATGCTCAGTTCTCACCAACAAAGCTGCCTTTGTCAATAACATGTTTGATGTGATGTACATATTTGTTGCAGCTGGAAGGGCAAGCATTTCTGGGGTGTGTCGTGTGGGAGCGTCAAAGCCTGCTCAGTGCTCAGACCTAAAGACAGACCTGCAAAGACGACAGCAGCGGGAGGACCAGGGCTCTCAGTGGTGATGAGCTCCAGTGAGAAGCAGGCAGTGAAAGAGGCCCTGGCCCCTCTGTGCGGGCCTGACAGGCTGATGTACGCCTCGGGGGCCGGATACAAGATCCTGTGTGTGATCCTGGGCCTGGCTGACGTCTACGTCCTCTCAGAGGGCAGCACATTCAAGTGGGACTCCTGTGGCCCCCATGCCCTGCTCCGTGCACTGGGTGGGGGGATGGTGGACCTTAAAGAGTGCCTCCACTCCTCTGGCTCCAGCCACTGTCAGGTGGGGCACCAGGACCAAGGGGAACTGACCTACCACCAACCCCACACAGAGAGCACTGGGGCAGACCACTGGGCCAACCAGGGAGGCCTAGTGGCCTATCTCAACTGTCAAATTCTCCATAGGGTTATTGGGGAACTGAAGGGCAAGTTTTAAAGGAAGAGTAGCTGATGATGGTGGGCACATGTATCATTGCTTATAAGGTTGTGCTGCTTAATATTCTATTTTTGGAGGGTCAGTGGTGTTTTTCTATCAACTATGCTGTCCAAGTTATTTTTAACAGCTATATATTTGCAAATGTAAATATATGAAGGAATATAAACATGTTATTAAACTAACTACAGTAGTTGGTATGTTTAAAGGTGTTTTGTAAAAGATTAAGATATACCTAAATGGAAGGTCTTTTCACAGTTACTGGTTCTCTCATTGTCAAGAAGTGTGTTGGTGGCAAATCAAACTTCAGGGAAGACCGGAGTGCTGTTTTAAGTATCCCATTTATCCCAAAGCAAGATAATCAGAATTAAAAGATACAGGTAAGAATGGGAACAGGCATGGTTCATGAAACAGTAGCACACACTGCACAGATAAAACATGATTTTTGTCTGTCATACCAAAATATGGCTAATGGTAATAACCCTTTTAATTTGTTAAGGATTTCTGCTGGACCTACCAGAGAATCTCTTGATGACCCAGTTGAAGTTGTGAAGTAGTGGGACAGGGAGGTGTTTAGTAAATATCCCAGTGTCTCCCTTTTGACAGAAGCACTAATGGTGTGTGAGGTGATAGCGGAGAAAACTCAAATAAGCTGGCTTCTGGAATCTGCAGCGGCCCAGAAAAGGCCTTTTATGGAAGAGAGGTGTGTTCTACACTGTTTCCATAGCGCTAGCTGTATGACTTCGGATAAGTCAGGTCAGAGGAGGAAAAAGACATGAAGTGCCTGTTTAATTTTTGGTTTACTGTAAATTAAGGATTAAACCCCTTTGAAGGAATGGGGAAGAACTGTCACATAGCGATGCCCGGTGGCTTTCTGGAGCTAATGTAGAAAACGGGTAAACCAGGTCATGATGTTCACAAGGGTTTTGCTCTGTTATGGGATCAGGTTTGTTCAATAGAAGTCAACCTGTGGAGGAGATTATTTTCCACCATCACCTGCACCACTTCATTGACACACCCAAGAGGCTAGTGGGAAACAGTAGTCCAAAGGTGTAGTCATTATAAAGAGCTGGATTCAATCCATAGCACTGAAGAGCTAAGTTGTACAATTTACATTTTAAAGGCAATGTTTCCGCATTAACGGAGACTGCATTCACGGTAAACGCTGCATATGTTGGCTCAGTCGGTAATAACCTTTCAATTTCAAGCACGCTATAGCGCTGAACTTCGGTGATACGGATTGAATCCAGCCCTAAATGTTACTGTCCCAGGTGTCTCTATGGTCTTCCATCAGAAAAACAGAGCCATCCTAAAGGACCAGCAAGTTGTGTTGTGGACCACACCACTTGTGTATAAAAATGGGTGGGGTCTAGTGTAAATTCTAAATGAATGAGTGTGCTGCAGAAGGGCCATTAGCAGGTCCCCTGGTCTCTGCTCCATTGGAATGACACAGCATTCTCCTGTCTTGTGAGTTGTAACTTTAAGACACAATTCAATCCACGTAATTCACAAAACAATGAAAGTCCATTCATCCATCTGTAGGAAATCAACTTTACTATGAAATCCAGAAAAAAGCTCAAATCAACTGAACAGTGATGTTTCACAATTGCAATAAACTCACACTTTCCTACCCCCAAAACATTTTTTTTTGAAATGCACATTTAACCCCCGATTGTCAGATTTTTTGCAATCTTTTTTTTGCATATACTGTTTAAAAATATAAATGGGGAAAAATTAAATGAATCTGGGATTAGCAGGTCCCCCAGCTCTACCACGCTGGGAGCCGTTAGTTGACTTGCCGTTTTAGGCTGCTACTTAAGCCATACATTCTCAAGTCAACTAGGGTATCTAAAACATAATTGACAGCGCAAGCAATTCAGCCTAAAACTGAGATTAAATTAAACCTCCTATAATACCTCCAATTATGTGGACAATTGCATTCTTTTTTTCACTGTAAAGAGAGCAAATAAACATGTGCAACAAGGGACCCTAGGTACTACTTAATCTCCCAACATCCACAGAATGACACAAATCAAAAGTACAACCAACAAGAGGCTAATGGAACTGATACCAGGGCCCGTATTCATTAAGCGTCTGAGAATAGCAGCACTGATCTAGGATCAGTTTAGCCTTTTCATGGACAGGCCTGATCCTAGATCAGCACGCCTACTCTGAGAAGCTTGATTCATATTGCCCCAGACCTCTTAACATTTAAGAGGAATTAGACAATTTTACCACATTTATTTCCAATACGCCATCTCCACAGGAAAAACAATAATTTGCCATAATGAGTAGAGACATTGTTAGAGATCTGAATTCTGTTCGCTCTATCCCTCTTCAATCTGGAGTATATTGTCTGAGCGTGGGGTGAAAGCAAAGGCAGTGGTAGCTTTTCTTTGAAATAAAATGTGGTGGTAATAGAACTGTTACTGTTGACATTCAGCTCCCCTGTCTTTCAATCAACCTTTAAACAGTTGGAAAGTAAATGTCAAAGAGTAGCCTCTGATAACTAATCTTTTACACTGCACAGTCATTGTGTTCTCAATGGAACTTTGTTACCTCCAATCTTTAAAGGGTGCCGAGATGCAATTAGGAGCTGAAATAGCTTTTTCTTGATCCAAAGGATGCCGTCCAGACAATAACACCAATACTTAGGGACTGAAAGCAGTAAATAGCCTAGGTCCTTGACTCTCACAATATAACAGTCTTAATTTTAATGTGAACCTGCTTAAGTCTGACGCCTCATCATAGTGCTTCTACGTGGGATTCAATTTGTTGAGAGACAGATTAAAGTATTCACTGTACTCTAGACAGAGTTGATATCTACATTTGGCAGAGAGACAACTTTCACTCACCAACTTACTTTCCAATAGTGACAAATGTCACAACTATGCAAACGTCCACTCTAACTTCATTAAAAGTAATAAAAATTGCAGAAAATCAGTTGCTCAAATGATAATCTAACCAGGTAACAATTGATCAAAGAAGGCAATGGGCGGAAGGATGGGTGTGTCAAAGCAGTAACGGGTAGACCAGCCCTCTCTCTGGAGACCGTCTTCTCCCAGGATGTAGCTTGAGCCGTTCGATCCAGCAATTCATAAATTCTGATTGGCTTCTTCCAGCCCTGTCCCCTCTCACACGAACACACACAGTTTCACAGTCTTCGCCAAGACCTGAAGCAAGAATAGATTACCTTTTTTGTTTAAAAAAATAATTACAAACGTGTCAAGAACATAAGCGTCCCAATGGCATGTAATGATGCAGGATTGTGCAGGGAAGTAAGACCTAAGGAAATGTGTTTGCATTGTTAGCAATAGGCTTGTGATATCAGTGGCATGGCTACAGCTGTTTCACGAGAAAAAAAACGACAATAAAAAAAAACAATGTGAGGGGGAGAAGCAAAAAGACTGTCACCTCCTAACCCCAAATATACTTCAACTCTGAGTTAGTTCCGTCTTCTTCTACATGGTCCAGACTCAAACCTCTGGCTCATGGCCTCTGTATTGTCAGTCTTTTGATACATGAGGCAGCCCCTGACCCGTGTGAATCTTCCTGAGTTTGACTGATCCTTCAACTTATGTACAGTAGGGGGAGGTCCAGGCTCGTCGACAGACATGGCCGTGTGTTGAGTGTCCCCGTGTTGCTACGATGACACGTCACAACAATGGCCGCTCTCACCTCTGGAAGGGCTTGCGGACCTTCCTCCTCCTGCGGGGCGGAGGCTTGCCTCCGCTATCGGCCCACGTCTCACTGGGCTCCGGCCGGAGCCCTCCCGGAGGCATGAAGAAGCCAGTCTGTGGTGGAGGAGGGGAGAAAGGTCCACTAGGTCCGGGTCCAGCACCAGAGGGCTGGTGGGGGGTCGGTCCTGAGGGAAAGAAACCCCCGTTGGCAGCCATGTCGGGGGGAGGTCCCCCTTGGAAGATGCGGTTGAAGAAGTTCTGCAGGTCAGCAGGGTTGGCCGGGCCTGGAGGAGGGTGCTCTGGGCCTGGAGGTGTCCTGGAAAGCATGGGAGCAGAGTAACATTCATTCTAAAAACATTCTTTACCTCAAGACACTTCAACAGGTGACTCCAGGAAAATAAAGAAATAGGAGCACTCACCGTCTACATAGATCTGAGTTTTATTCACGGGACAAACAGGCTTCAACAGAGCCTTGGGTGGCCTTTCATTCCATTTTAATCTAGCCTATATTTAACCCTGATGCAAGTCACAATGAGATAGTTGCACAAGCACCTGCACTGACCACAGCACTGACCACAGCATGTGCTCATTTAGAGCGGTCGATCACATAACACCTTGGTTGAGTCCCAATAATCTCTCCTTTCTCCCGAAACATGCACTTGTTCCCTTAATGGATTTGAAAGAAAATAACTGGTATATGGAAACTCTCTTCAGCCCAGTGGTCACCAACCAGTCGATTGCAATCGACTAGTTGATCTTCAAGGCATTCTTAGTTGATCACCAAACATTTCTGTAGAAAAGCCAACGATTAAAGGCGAACTCCTTTTCATTATTGTTTTTTTTGTGTTGCGCTGTTGGCGATAGGTGCACTTAATTCAGAAGCCCTGCGCACCAGGTAGGCAAAGTGTTCCCATTTTTAACCATTTAATTTGTCTGAAAAACAAACTGTCTACCCGGCAGACCAGGAGATCTGTGGCTAAATCAAGTACGCCTACTGTGCTGGCCAATCAGACAGCTCAAACCACTGTGCATACCTACAGCGTCTACAAACCATGACCAGAGAGAGGCTGTCAAAGAATACAGCAAAGAGCTGCTTTTCTTATGAGTGAGTTCATGTATATATTTTATTCAGCACTGTCAACACTTTTTATTCAACACTATTACAAAACGCTCTTCTCTCTACTTCCCCTAGCGCTGCAGCTGCAATGAATGAGTTGCCAAGTGTATCGATAGCCTTGCGTTTTTATTATTATTAGCAGCTCGTTGTGTCCATTTTAATATCGAAGAGTATTTCACTTTCTCTGGTCATAGGAACAACATGAATTTGTGCCTGAGGCAGATGCAGTGCGAGTCGAGTTTCACCATCAGGAGGAAGACTGTGTCCCCTCTCTTGTCAGTCTCACCGGAGGAAAGGAATTGAGAGAGCAGGGACCATGAGAGGCAGTCCCTCTGCTGCACTTTCCCTCCCTCCACTTAGACTAATGCCATGTTAAAAACAACTGGGAACTCGGGAATCTCAGACTTCTGCCTTCAGTGTGTTCAAGACAACTGCAAACTCTGGAAAAACGAGATCCAACTGGGAAAAATAGTTTTGAACGGTCATCCTCGGGAACTTGGGCATCTTTGACCTCTTTTTTTCAGAGTTCCCAGTTGTCTTGAAAGCACAACCATCAGTCCAGTAAAATAAAATGGATAATTATTAGCTAATTATTTAAATTTATGCTCAGCTGTGTATCGCAAGTGCTACACCAACTTATCTAGTTTGTTATCAAAGCTTGAGTTTTGATATATAATATGGTCTGAGAAGAACAATACTGGCAGGACAGGAATATAGCCAATATGCTGTGATAATGTATTTGGCCTACTGCACAAACCTAATTTCTACAGAGCTGTTTTATTAGGTTAATGTTAATGTAAAAATAAAAAAAAGTTGGGGACCATTTTTCTAGCCCATGCCTACACCATCCTTTTACATTTGTGTGAAGTAGTTAAAGAGTGCAGACTTCATGAGGAAAATGAGATTATTGGAACGCAACCCTCCTTAACCTGGGACCAACCTGTGGCGCTGCGTGGAGCTACTGTTGTTCTTGGAGCCGAAGGAGATGTGATAGGGCACGCGGTGTGTGTCTGGAGAGATGCCTATCCTCTGGCAGCCGGCCCACTCTGAAAGGTGAGAGCGGAGAAGGTGACAAAATAATGGTGTGACAATAAATAATCAATGTGACAATACTGAAGCAAGCGGCTAGGAGGAGAAACAGTCTGTCTGACTTTAGGTGTCTTTATTACTGCATTGTCGGGAACGCGCTTGCAAGAAAAGGCATTTCACTGTACTTGTGCACGTGACAATAAAAACTTGAAACATAAGATTATTTGGTAGTTTAGAATTTAATTTAGTTGTAGAGCTTTTGAGCCTGTCAGTTGGCTTGTTAGAGGTTCAAGCAGCGAAGCTGGGTGAAACCCCTATTGTATTTGTTGCCGTTTATTATTTTTCTCCTTCTGGCGATTTGGTGAAAAAAATGCAAATTCTTGTGAGATGTAAGGCCCAGGAGGGTGCAACTTTGCAAGATGGTAAAGGGCCAAGCACCACACCCAATCATGCAATGCCATTCCAAATGGCTACACGGTGGCACTATAACAAGCGATTGAAAATGCAAACTTTTAAAGGTCACACCCCTTTACCGAGTGTCCTAGACTCCTGACATTTGGTACTTAGGTCCCTCCCCTCACAAGGAACACATTTGCCTCAAGGACCCTTAAGGTCCGCCATGATGGATTTTCCGCCATTTTGAATTTTGTGAAAAACACTTAAGACGCTACTCTTCTGACACCGAATTACCAATCACCAAGCTCTCACAAATTATGTTTCTCCAGTCTAGCAACTCAAAAAACATGGCCACTAATGACCAATAAACATTCACGCAGGCAGGCATGGTCTGGCACATAAATTCATCATCTATTATTGAAAATATATTTCACAGTTTAGATGGTACAATGTTTCTTTCTCTACACTATACTTGCTTATTTTGTCTCAAACTGAAATTAGCCGAACTATTCAAATGTTTGCAGCCAGGAAATGCCGGAGCGATTTCTGCATAGTGCATCTTTAAGTCAATACACAAAAGGCTATGGCATTAGCATCGATGAGAGCCAAACTATCCATGTGGGTGTCATTATAATTTAGCCCAAACTACCTCTTCCCCTACTGTATTTATTTATTTTGCTCCTTTGCACCCCATTATATTTATTTCTACTTTGCACATTCTTCCACTGCAAATCTACCATTCCAGTGTTTTACTTGTTATATTGTATTTACTTCGCCACCATGGCCTTTTTTGGCCTTTACCTCCCTTCTCTCACCTCATTTGCTCACATCATATATAGACTTATTTTTCTACTGTATTATTGACTGTATGTTTGTTTTACTACATGTGTAACTCTGTGTTGTTGTATGTGTCGAACTGCTTTGCTTTATCTTGGCCAGGTCGCAATTGTAAATGAGAATATGTTCTCAACTTGCCTACCTGGTTAAATAAAGGTTAAATAAAAAATTAAATAAAATTACACGGCTTGTCAAAGCAATTGGCTTGTTCGACATTGACCGCATTGCAGTTGGCGATTGCAGACTTACTGATCTACAAATCACCTTGCATTATAAATAACTACTCAAAATTTACAGTTTTGACGCTCGTGAACACAGCCATAGTTAATCCAGTACCTGTGATGTCGTAGACTTTGCCATCCATGCAGGCAAAGTAGGTGATGCGTAGGCCTAGCAGGCTGGACTCGGCCCACAGGTCTCCCTCCTCGGCGCTGTGGCGTCTGTTACACTCAGCACAGAACCGCGCCTCAGCAGGCTCCCGGTCCATCTCAAACCTCCTGCACACACAGGGAGTAATAAGGGGGAGAGGAGTCAGCAACGTAAACTAAACCATGCAGAATGGGATGCTCTTTGTGTCTGGCCTATGCTTGAGTTTCCTTTCTGTAATAAAGATTTCATAGCAAGCAAAATGTATAAATAGAATTTGAGTGATTGGGAGTAGTCACCATATTAATTTAGGTAAATACTGTAAATGACAAGACTGCAGTGCAGGTAAATTATATTACTATTCCAATCCCTCACTTTCACAAAAGTCTGCAGGGTGTTGGTTGTAAATGTATGATATTTTTTCTAGATATTACAGATATTAATTCAGTCTGAGTGACATACCTGTGTTTACCCTCACACTTGGTACACATCATGGTGTTCATAGCTTCCTTCAGGTCATCCTGCAGTTTGGTGAGGAACTCATTCATCGACTTGGAGAGTTCCGTCTGTGCCATGCGCTTCCTGAGAGGACCAGGCAAACAAGTCAACGCCATATCAACTACACCAAACATCCCATCGGCCTTCAGTGCAGTCATTCGATCACGGTTTCCTGCATTTTAATTAAGTAATCTACTCACAGCACGTATTTTCTATGTATCCTGTTACCGAGGAACTAAACCAAACATCTCACAGGCCTTTAGATTGACTATACCATGCTAAGGACTAGAGGTCGACCGATTAATCGGAATGGCCGATTAATTAGGGCCGATTTCAAGCTTACATAACAATCGGATATCGGTATTTTTGGGCGTCGATTTTTTTATATACCTTTATTTAACTAGGCAAGTCAGTTAAGAACACATTCTTATTTTCAATTACGGCCTAGGAACGGTGGGTTAACTGCCTTGTTCAGGGACAGAACGACAGATTTTCACCTAGTCTGCTCGGGGGATTCTGTCTTGCACCTTACAGTTAACTAATCCAACACAATAACGACCTGCCTCTCTCGTTGCACTCCACAAGGAGACTGCCTGTTACGCAAATGCAGTAAGGAAAGGTAAGTTGCTAGCTAGCATTAAACTTATCTTATAAAAAACAATCAATCATAATCACTAGTTAACTATACATGGTTGATGATATTACTAGATATTATCTAGCGTGTCCTACGTTGCATATAATCTGACTGAGCATACAAGCATACAAGTATCTAAGTATCTGACTGAGCGTTGGTAGGCAGAAGCAGGCCCGTGAACATTCATTCAAACAGCACTTTCGTGCATTTTGCCAGCAGCTCTTCGTTGTGCGTCAAGCAGTGCCCTGTTTATGACTTCAAGCCTATCAACTCCCGAGATGAGGCTGGTGTAACCGAAGTGAAATGGCTGGCTAGTTAGCGCGCGCTAATAGCGTTTTAAACGTCACTCGCTCTGAGCGAGCAAGTCGTTCCCCTTGCTCTGCATGGGTAACGCTGCTTCGATGGTGGCTGTTGTCGTTGTGTTGCTGGTTCGAGCCCAGGGAGGAGCGAGGAGAGGGACGGAAGCTATACTGTTACACTGGCAATAATAAAGTGCCTATAAGAACATCCAATAGTCAAAGGTTAGTGAAATACAAATGGTATAGAGGGAAATAGTCCTATAATTCCTATAATAACTACAACCTAAAACTTCTTACCTGGGAATATTGAAGACTCATGTTAAAAGGAAGTACCAGCTTTCATATGTTCTCATGTTCTGAGCAAGGAACTGAAACGTTAGCTTTCTTACATGGCACTTTTACTTTCTTCTCCAACACTTTGTTTTTGCATTATTTAAACCAAATTGAACATGTTTCATTATTTACTCTAGGCTAAATTGATTTTATTGATGTATTATATTAAGTTAAAATAAGTGTTTATTCAGTATTGTTGTAATTGTCATTATTACAAATAAATAAATAAATAAAAATCGTCCGGTTAATCGGTATCGGCTTTTTTGGTCCTCCTATAATCGGAATCGGTGTTGAAAAATCATAATCGGTCGACCTCTACTAAGGACCAGTTAGGAATTTCAGATGAAGACATATTACCTATTGTGAGAGGCCTGAGTTCTAACAGATGTTTTTTCTTGAAGGTGCAGTCATTTTATCATAGTTTCTGGCATTTGATTTAACTACTGATCAAGTCGTTAGGATGTCTTCTACTCACAGCTCATATTCCCTCCGTGTCTCTGGGTTACTGACGATGTCCCAGGCAGCCCTGAGCACCTTAAAGGCCTCCCCAGCGCGCGGGTGCTTGTTCTTGTCTGGATGGATCTGAGAGAGGAAGGAAAAGAGAAAGATGGACAGATGTAAGGGGCAGTGCAGATAACGTGCTAGAGCAACTAAGGAAGGCTCAACAGGTTGGCTACTTCTAGTCCATTCTCTGATTACATTTTATATTGTGGATATAAAACAACAAAGAGACATGCAGCCAGGCAGAGCTAAGGGCAAAAATGCTTTGGCATGTGTTCTGACAGGCAAAGCTGAAATGATTTGACCTTAATGGCCACACACTCGCCAGTTGATCAGTTTCACTCATTTTTATCATTCACCTGTACTCATAAAATGTAATGCCCATCTCATTTAGACTCACCTGGACAGCCAACTGTCTGTAGGCCCTTTTTAGCTCAGCTTCAGTTGCGTGGGCCTCCACCCCCAACACTATAAAAGGGTCCAGCTCCTCTTCAGGGACCTGAGCCAGCGCCAGCAGTCTCTCCAGCTCCTGCCCAGGCTGGTACCTAACTGCTCCACCGGGAGAATCTGGGGTGAAAGGGGGCACCTGGGTGGTGGTGCCTCTCCTCCTCCTGAACCAACCGCTTATACTTTGCACCAGCGAGACCACCCTCCTCCAGACCTTGGAGTCCTGCACGGCTGTCCACCACCGCTGGCCCCTCTCCCCGCCCAGCCGGACGAGCGTGAACCGAACCCACTGGGAACCCAGCAGCACCACAGCACAGAGGAGTCCGAAGCAGGTCAGGGAGACCTGCCAGACCCACTCCACCGACCGGATGCTCTTATCCACCAGGACCGTTCCAGCGCAACTCACCCTCTCCAGCACGCGCCGGGCGTCCGCCTTCATTCCCGGCACGTCTGTGACCTTGTTGAGCAGCTGTGAGCCGAGGTCATACAGGGCTACCCCTGCGGCTTCCACGGCCACCCCGCAGCGGTGGGTCACAGAGACAATGAGCTCCACTACCATGTGGATACAGGAGATGCACCAGGGGCTGAGCGACTCTGACAGCAGCTCCCTGAAGGCCAAGGTAAGCTGGGTGCCTGTCTGACGCCGGCCCCGGCCCTGGTGGTGGTGGTGGTTGCGCCTCCGGGCCTGCTTGTGCCTCCCACCACCCGATGACAGGGACCCTTTCGGGAGGTAGGATGATGATGTAGCCTGGGTATTCTGCTCGGAGGCTGCCACCCCTCCTCCTCCGCTGTTCCGGAAACGGCTTTTCCTCCCTCCGGCCCCTGAGCTCTTCCATCCAGACTCTCCGTTCATGCCAGGCTCCCTCCCGACTTCGTTTTGGCCTCCTCCATTCTCGTCTTCATCTCCACCCTCAGTCTCCTCATTTCCTTCTCTGACCACAT
Source organism: Oncorhynchus tshawytscha (assembly GCF_018296145.1). Taxonomy (NCBI): domain Eukaryota; kingdom Metazoa; phylum Chordata; class Actinopteri; order Salmoniformes; family Salmonidae; genus Oncorhynchus; species Oncorhynchus tshawytscha. Next base: position 38,972,977 of record NC_056430.1, on the reverse strand, counting down.
GCTCCGCCCCTTCCTGTTTCAGAGAGACTTCATCCTCTGAAATCCCACAATACTCTGCTTCTTCTGAGTCCTGGTTGATTGGAGTCGGGATATCCTGAGGGGTAGCTTTGAGATAGTCTGTCATGTCCTTTTTGGGAACTGGTTGATGAGTTTCCTCATCTCCTCTGACTTCCCACTGGTCAGGTATGGAGGTGGAAGATGAGAGGGTAGGAACACCTGAGGACAGCTCTTCAGGGCTCTCCTCAGCTGCCTCTACAGTCCATGTCTCTTCCTCCATCTCGCTCTCAGCCACCCCTTTCTCCATCTTCAGCCCTGTCTCTTGATTAAAGTGCCAATAAAAGTCTCCAATCTCACGGCAGGTAGGGACCTTGACCCATTCTCACTGACCGCACCTTCTCTGACACTACACTTCAGCAGGGCTGAAGTGTCAGATAAGGACGGCTGAATAATATTGGAATGGCAGGCGCCATTGTCCACGGTAGCCTGTCCAATGCAGAAACTTTGAAGGCATTGGATCAAGGATCAATCATTACAATCCTTGGGCACGACTGGCCTCATCTTGTATCTGGTTATTGCCTGTGAAAAGAAAGCAAGTTTAAACATTAGCCTTAACACTTTCACTTTATTTGCACTAGAACAAAGGGTATAATCTAAAGGCAAAGCTCACAAAGAAATGACATTAAATAGGATATGGAGTATCTGCATGTATCATTGTTATTATCAATTGTGTTTTCTACTGTAGTGTGCCTTGATCAATATTCTCCATAGCACGCTTCATGACCGCAGCACTCAACGAGCTGCTTCACATCGCCGACATTTTGAAAAGATAAACCAAACTCTAAAGCTCTCTGGTTGTCAGTAGTTGCACTAGCTAGAAATATAATTAATTTCTAAAACCATAACTGACTGGAATGGAATATATCAGAGAATACTGTGGGCACTCTTCGGTTCTAGCAAATTAGCTATGTCGCCAACGTCGCGAGCAAAATGACCAACTGTCTCAAGACTAACAGCTAGCTAACATTATTAGTTGCTCGTGTTTAGCTAACTAGCTACTGTAGCTAATGCAATTTAAATAATCTTAACGGCGGATTATTGATAATATTATTTGAGCTATTTTAATGCTTACACTGACGGAAATAACATTGGGAAAGATGACAGCCAGTGCAACTCACTTTTCTCTTCCGTAAAGGAAGGGAAGATGATAAAATGTAGTCTTCCTTTCGAAGTGGCTAACCCGAGCCCTGTAGCTGCTCCTCAAATTGACCAAATATGGCAAACAGAAATTCTAGTCGTAGAAAGAAAATGTAGTTATTGAATTGTGTATGAAACTATTCTTATCCTGTATTAGGAGAGTGTTTTCGTTCTGCTTATGCAGATATTATATATTTTTTATTATCTTGTTCTTGGCTATCGCTGTCCTTGCTGTTTGTCTTACTATTTTTCACTTCCGAGGGCAGCAGACACCTCACATAAACCACTACTGAGACGCGAGAAAGAATAAGCACGACCTAGCAAGAATAAGGCCGTGTCGTGACCTCGGCCATTTCCCTTCAAAATAAAAGTCAGCCAATGACGATGGTAAAAAATAATACACTAGTCGAAAATCGTAACATTTTATTTGGAATTTAGTTTAACAATCGAACGAAACAATAAAAATGAAAATAGTTCCTGAAAGCAAATAATGTTTACATTGAAATTATTGTTAAAGATAGACTTTTGACATGAGAAGCCCCACAGATATTGGGTTTGTTTGACATGCCGACTGACTGATCTACAAATCACATTTTTTTTGTATCTTCATTTAACTAGGCAAGTCAGTTAAGAAATTATTATTATTATTTATTATTTACAATGGCGGCCTACACCGACCAAACCCTGTACGTTGTGTCCCATTCTACTCAGGAGCAACTCCACAGAGTTTACACCACCAGCATCATCACTGATAATTTCATATTGGACAAACACATTGCACCTTACACAAATTTCTGTACATTGTATTACAGTAAAATAAACATAGCTGATCCCTATAATATGCATTGACTCCTAATGAGCATATATTTTAAGAAGTGCAAAAATATCATAAGGATGAGAGAAATGAGAGTGATGTCACGCACCCAAGAAGGCTCAACCAATCACTTGACAGATTTGATTAATATTCATGAGTTGCGTCGGGAGGATAGGTTGAGACTTCTTGATATGTGACGTCACACAGATGCCGTTTGCTTGCTCGCCTGCATGAGCAGTAAATATGATTTGGGAAACCTAGCTTCAGTTTAATTAATTGGGAATAAATGAAAGCTTCACCAGCTAGCTATCAATAAATTTAAGTTTCACTGTCCGATCATTCATTAAACGAGTCCACAAATTGTTATTTGTACCTTTCCACAAAATGTCTGCTGCTTAATATGAGTAAATAAACCTAAATGTATCAAATAATAGGTAATCCACAATTAGTTGGCTAGTAGTGGCTACTGCCTAGCTAGCTACATGTCAGTAATATTTCTATCCTCCTAAATATGGTGGTTACTATGAGTGACTACGAGTTGAACATATTTGTCTGAAAGAGAACTAGTCACCAGTTAGTGTTGCCCATGGTGTCATCATGTCTAACCAGCAGAGGTGGAAAAAGTACTCTTATTGTCATACTTGAGTAAAAGTAAAGACACCATAATAGAAAATGACTAAAGTAAAAGTGAAAGTCACCCAGTAAAATACTACTCGAGTAAAGTCTAAAAGTATGTGGTTTTAAATATACTTAAGTATCAAAAGTAAATGTAATTGCTAATATATACTTAAGTATTAAAGGTAAAAATACAATTATAAATAATTTCAAATTTCTTATATAAAGCAAACCAGACGGCACAAGTGTCATTTACACATAGCCAGGGGCACACTCCAACACTCAGACAAACACAGTATCTGTGTTTAATGAGTCCACCGGATCAGAGTCTGTAGTGATCTACTCTTGATAAGTGCGTGAACTGGACCATTTTCATGTCCTGCTAAGCATTCAAATGGAACAAGTACTTTTGGTGTCAGGGAAAATGTATGCAGTAAAAAGTACATTATTTTCTTGTAATGAAGTAAAAGTTGTCAACAATATAAATAGTAAAGTACAGATACCACAAAAAAATACTTAAGTAGTACTTTAAAGTATTTTTACTGAAGTACTTTAAACCACTGCTAACCAGTTAGTTATTGTGCCCATGAGCTCCCGAGTCTAGCTAATGTCGTCGTTTGGTGTTGTTGATGAATAGGTACATGAGAAACGAGACCAAGTTGCGACTCTGGACAAGGCGGATAATGTATAGTAAAGGCCGTTTATTCAAGAGTAATGATATCTGGCAAAACGTGCTGCACGGCCCCATTCGTCCAGTTCTTATGGAACTATCAGAATAAAAGAGGCCGGAAACATGTCATACAGTTCATTTTATACATTGAAATGACGTAGGTAGATTCTGGTAGTCCTGGCTTCTGGTAGGTTACTTGTAGGTGATAGACAGTCCCCTCCAGCCTGGTGTCAGCGTCCCATTGGCAGTTGGAAGAGTTCTTTGTCTTTGGAGCCCATCCCCAGGGGAGGGGGTGCGTGTGTGTATGTGTGTGCGTTCCTGTCTTGGCAAGTCTGTGTGTCCTCGCAGTGAGTGTGTGGATGTGTGTGCGTTCTTGCAGTCCTGGAATGTTGTGGCCGAACTGACGGCTAGCACCTGTGGCTAGGATGTATCCTGTTTTGACAGTGTTGTGGATGATTTAAGTGAGTGTGTGTGTGAGAGAAATCCTGTATGAGGCCTAACATGTTTTACTGTGAAAATACGTTGCTATGTGTTGTCTTAGTTATAGCAATGCAATAGCAGTAAGCTGGTCATTTGCATAGGAAATAGCACTTCATTACAGTGTCCACGATTAGCTAACTATTAACTAACTAGTTGACTATTGCATGGCCAGTGTGTGCACATTGCAATCCCTCCTCTGCGACAATGTTATTGGGGTGCGAGAATATCAGATATATCTTTTAATTTTAAGATAACTGTCATTGAAGTTGATGATTACTACTGTTTTTAAATCCGAGGCGAGAGAAATTGTCCACCATGTTTTATGTTTTGGTTTGGGCTCGGAGTGATTTCACGCACTCAAGAAAGGTCAACCAATCATCCGACAGATATTTGCAGCATGTTCCTCTGCCCAAGCATTGCTGACCCATGCCCATTCTTACAACGTCTGGATATGTAACGCCTGCTCCCACTCCCCCTCCCTGGTGCTCGAGGGTGCCAGGCTACCCGTCATCATACGCACCTGTTACCATCATTACGCTCAGCTGCGCTCACTGGACTCACCTGGACTCCCTCACTTTGTTGATTGCCCCTGCATATATGTCTGCTCCTCTGGGTTGTTCCCTGTTGTAGCATTGTTTGTCGTGTCATGTTTATGTCCAGATGCTGTTCTTGTTCCGTTGTATGTCTGTCTATATTAAATGGTTCAGTCCCTGTACCTGCTTCTCATCTCCTGTGTTTGGTGTTAAAGGATAGGGATTTTACGTATCAGCAAATGCCACGTTCAAAACAACTGGGAACTCAAATCATGACGTCAGTGATCTTCAGGTCAGAAAGTCGGAGCTCTAGAAAGAGGCCCAAGTTCCCGAGTTAGATGAGCGCTGAAATCGATTTTTCTCACTCTGAGCTAATTTTTTTCAGAGTTCCCAGTTGTTTTGAACGCACTGAAGTTGGAAGTCTGAGATTACGAGATCCCAGTTGTTTTGAAAGCGGGATAACTGCAATATATCAATCATGACACAGTTGATGACATGGCATGCAACCATTGGTTGATGCATGTGTCATGACTGTCCTGTGAGGACCCAAATTGGTCAGATAAGCTTTGATATAAATAACTTCAACCAGACCCCCTCTCACCCGCAGAGGTGGGGAGAAGGGAACTGGTGGGGTTGACAGCTCACGCCCTGTTGTAAATCAAGGAAAGAACATTCAGGTCTCTTTCTCTCCAAATTCACCCGAGGAATGTGCCTTTGTTTCACAGATTTTTCTGCCGAAACTCTAACACATTCTAAAGTGAATAATGGGACAATCTTTCTAACAGAGAACGTGGGGAATGGTCAGAGGTGACCTAAAATAACACTGATGTCAGTTTGGTTGTTATTTTATAATGTAATTAAAATTGTTATAAAGGAAATACTGTAACACACTACATTTACAAAATGTCCATCCTCTACGTTGTGCATGCTATATGAACAATTATGAAAGTGTTTTTGTTAAGAGAGGGATGTGAGTGGTAAGTAGTGAGAAGTGAGATCAGAGAGCGTCTGTCACGTCTGTTCCCTCTCACCCCCGCTTTCCCCTCCACCCGGCGCTTGAGGGTGCCAGGCTGCCCTGCATCACGCACTCCTGCCATCTATTACGCATACCTGCCTTCCCTCGTCACACGCATCAGTGATATTGGACTCACCTGGACTCAGTCATCAGCTGTTTATTTCCTCCCCTATATTTGTCAGTCCCCTTGCTCCGTTCCCTGCTTCTGCATTAATTGTTTTTTGTTTGTGTTACTCGTTTGCTGACGCTGTTCCTGTCTCGTTCCATGTCCGTTCCTTATTAAACGTTTGACTCCCTGTAGCTGCTTCGTCTTTCCAGCGTCATTCCATGTGACAGTGTCAGCCTGACGGAACCACCCTTTTGATCGAACTGTATAAAATGATGGGTTAAAAATGAACATATTAGGCCAGAGAGACGTAGAGCTGCAGCTCACTTTAAAGTGGTTTGAACTCTGAATCTCAACACGAGGTAGAGACAATAAAGTCACCTCCCAGACAATCACTGGTAAGGCTGATTAGCTGTCCTAAGTAAAGTATCTTTGAAAGTGAATTTAAGTGGGACCATTCTACTACTCTTTTCAAATCACCGTAGTACGCTACTCTCAACAACCCCACTGGGAACTATCGACACGGCTGGCTAGCCTATCTTCAAATAAGCATCTTCCAGAGGGAATGTAAGTAGAATAAACTCTGTAGTTCTGTTCAGGACTACATGACAAGTCACCGGATACTGGACGACCAGCAGAGGAGAACAACAGAGGTACCCCGTTTGGACAATCAGAGCCTTACAAGCGTAAGAAGGCCCTGTCTACCGAGAGAAAACAAGGATTTTCACGTACATACATTCATGGTTTCTTAAAGTATAAGTGAGAGTAGGTTCTAAATGTACAAACGTTAAGTCTATCTGTCCCTCTCTCTCTCGCCCACTCCATGTCTTTTGTAACAAGCAGCCATGTTGTTGTCAGTCCACTAGGGACCTATTTCTAATGTATTAAGTGTGTATGTTTATCCTGTGTTACCATTTAGTTAGCTAGTAAATAAATAATTAAACCAATTTGTGTAGTACTGAATCATAAGTAAGGCCCGGGTTTTTTCAGATGCAAGGTTACGACTGTAAAGAATGATGATATGATACGAGGTTATGATTGATAAGTTGACTGTTTATGGATGTGATAGGTAAAGATCTTTAGAGTATAATTCCGGAGATGGTAACACTTTAAAGAACGCTCTCGTGGTGCCCCAAATCCTAATGAGTTAATTGTTACGTGATTCAATTAATCTTTAGCTGATTAGATAAATAACAGTCATCAGATTAATGAAAGTAAAGTAACAACACATGCAAGGGGGAATATGACCAATGCCTACGGCTTTAATAGGAAAGGACATTTTGCCAACGGTACACAAACCACAACCTTGTTTCCCCTAGATTAACCCAATCTTTGCAAGAACAAGTTTACGCTCGCTCAAAAATGTTTCTAATGCTACTTTAAATGGCAACTGAGTACAAAGAAAATAGGATGAATGTGGCGTTAATCATAATGTTTCTCTTTATATAAACAAAAAGATATGGGTCTGCAATTGTATTATCTTTAAGTAATTATCTTCAAATTAGTCTATAAAGGACTAATAATGAAATAATAATTCAAAGACTAGAATTATAATAGGCTAACTATTTTCTGACTTATTCCCTATTTAAACAAAACGAGTCATTGTTTATTCAACAATGCAAACATGGATATCATGCAGTCACTTTTTCCTACTGTCAAACACCATCCATTTTCTCATGTCTGCCTTCTCCACCCACCCACACACTCCCCGGTGCATTGCATTCTCTAGCCTATTTCTGCCCATTCCGGATGCTGTATTAAAGTGTGTTCCTCAAGGAGTGTGTGTGTGTGTGTGTGTGTGTGTGAGAGAGCGAGAGAGAGAGAGAGTGTGTACTTGTGTGTGTGCGAATAGTCTGTGTGGGCTGTGAGATCAACCAGGGCTTTCAGAAAGGGGAGGTCTGGGGAAGAGAGAGGTAGGAAAGGGGGGCTTGCAACCGGCAGGGGGCACAGCTCACTCTCCAGGGGATTTGTGTCAATCAGTGACAGGCAGGGGATGGATGGATATAAAGGAGGAGGGATGGACTGAACATACTGTGGGTGTCCTCTGCCTCAGAAGACCTAAAAATATCACTTATATTCACACAATTACATGTATGACGAACTTGAAGATAGCCAATCTGATATTTTAAGAGGGCAATCATTATTTCGTATTCAAAACTAAATCTGAATGATCTGGTTCAACTAATAGGCCCACTATTATTTTAATGTTAGGAAAGTGTACTATAGGTCTAACAGACAAAGTAATACATTTCATACACATGTATTTTGATATCTAGAAAAAAGTATTGCTTATTTGCACGGCTGGCCCGCTTATTAGGCAGGATTAGGCGGCCACCGATGGCTGCAGAGTGACGAGGCGGCATTTTCTGAGCTAAACTGGCCAAGCCGCACCTCCAACAACAACACATAAAACCTCACTTAATTCTGCCCAAAAACACCGACAATTTCTCTCAACCAGTGGCATATGGGCTTTTTAGGTGAGCGCTGATGTCGCCCTAAGCAGTGCCCACTTTGTCCATTCCCAGCGTGCCTCTCCAGGATGCTGTTGGAGAGAAGCAACTCTGCGGTGCTCCACCAACGTTCCGTCAAAAAAATTAGCGAACATAAATCGTGTAGCTGATATAGGATATGGTAGACAGTATGTAGCCTTTTCTGTAGCCTACAGCCTGGAGATACAATGTATGACACTGTAATGAGACAAACAACATGCAGGTTTCTCAGATAAAATAGCCTAACCTAAATGGCACTCAATCAAATAAAAAATGAGTTGTCATGTTAACAAACAACATATCCTAAAAGCAGGACAGGTCAAAGTAAAATGGACAATATGGAATGGACAATCATCTGTTGTCCAGGAGTTTCACCCCATTGTCATGATCAGTGGTTTCAAGTTTGTATCTGCACATTTTTGACAAGCTGATCATAATGAAAAATAAAATGCTTCTGCATTTCCTGCTGTGTAAACACATTGCAAATAGGCTCATGATAAAGTTGGGTAGCTGATATTCAGAGCTTAAATAGCCAAATTGATTAGTCACAGAAATCAGGACTAATAAACCAATGCAATTACCTGGTTTACAAATGGTGGGCCTACTACATGGATAAAATTCTATTGCAGGCCAACATGGTAGGCTACACCCCAGTAAGCATAAGGTGACGTCTTTTGGACGTCTTTTTTTGGTCCTGTCTGGATGTGTTTTTTTGTGTTTTACAAATGGTAGGCTTACCACATAGATGTGCTTTCATAAAATTCTATATCAGACAAACACGGTAAGCTACACCTCAGTAAGCACGGACCGACGCCAACACCTTTTGGACGTATTTTTTTGGTACAGGACCGACACCTTTTAGACGTCTATGTTTGTTTCAGATTTTGTTCGGTCTAGACCAGCCTTGATTTGGCCCAAACATAGATGTCTATAAATGACTTATTTTCAAATTTCATTCAGAACCAAAAATGAGCCTGATTTCAACATCCAGAAAATACATATTTTGAACCTTTGTAAAATATTTCAACATCATGAAAATAAGTATTTTCAACTTTCATTTTTTGGTCTCGACTATGGCGGCAGAAAGGCAAGGACCGGCCCTGCTTATTTGGTTGAGAGGGCTCAGATAGAACATGTCAGCATGCTTCAACGCCTACATGGTGACCCGAAGGAGGGACATGATAGAGACAATGTGGCTTTGTACAAAATCACATATACTCAACATAAACCATTTAATCAAGTTAAAACAATCAAAACAATCATGGCCAGTCATGTTTGAGCCTAAGGGCAACACTGCCATCCTGACTGTGGTCAACCAGTTTTCCAAGGCCGCCCACTTCATTCCTCTCCCCAAACTACCCTCGGCCAAGGAGACGGCCCAGCTCATGGTGCAGAACGCCTTCCGGATCCATGGACTGCCTGTGGACATGGTCTGCCCCCGATTTATTGGCCCGTTTCCCATCTCTAAAATTATTAGTCCCTCTGCTGTTCATCTTCTGTTGCCCCGTACCCTTCATATACACCCCACCTTTCATGTGTCCTGGGTTAAACCCATGTCTCACAGCCCTTTGTCTCCTGTTTACATTTATACCGGTGTTCTCTGTTTGTCTGTTGCCAGTTCATGTTGTTTGTCTAGTCAACCAGCATTTTTTGTATTCATCTCCTCCTTTTCCTCAGTCTCTCTTTTCTCATCCTCCTGGTTTTAACCCTTGCCTGTCCTGACCCTGGGTCACGACTTCCTCCGAAGTTGGTCCCTCTCCTTGTTCGGGCGGCGTTCGGCGGTCGAAGTTTCCGACCATCTAGCCATCGCTGATCCTCTTTTCATTTTCTTTTGGTTTTGTCTGGTTTTGTATCACACCTGGTTCCAATCCCATTCATAACATGTTGTGTATTTAACCCTCTGTTCCCCCTCATTGTCCTTGTCGGTGATTGTTTGTTTGTAAGCATTGTGCAAGATATGCTCTGGTGTGTGACGGGTTTTGTACCCACTTGTTTTATTTTGTATATTTTGGTTTTCAGAGTTTTTGAGCACTTATTAAACTGCTCCGTTTTATACCAAGTTCGATCTCCTGAGCCTGACTTTCCTGCCACCAGCACGCACCCTCACACCCTGAGCCCGCCCGCCTGACCACTCTGCATGCCCTGACCCTGAGCCTGCCTGCAGTCCTGTACCTTTGCCCCTGTTGCTGTAATAAACATTGTTACTTCGACAAGGTCTGCGTCTGGGTTTTACCTTATCCTGATAATAGCTCTGTCTTTGAATTTTAAGAGTGGTTACATTTCTCCATCCCCATTCCTTTGCTTTTCATCGAAACAGGCCAGGGTAGAGATGATGCTTTATTATTGTTTCAACTGCTGATTTCCCCTTTAAGTTAGCCTATTTATAATGAATAAACTGCAATGTTGTAGACCTAGTGTAAATCAAATTCACAGTGATGCCTGTTGCGTCATCGGGGAATCCCCTATCTCATGCGTCACGCAAAGAATTTACCCAAACGATCGGAAACAGTCCTTCACCATTTGCCAACCACTTGATGATTCTGCCGCACTATTAGGCTATTACTGTATGTCCATGTTGTTTACGACTGTGCTGTAGATCAATAATATTTATTTGTGAAACAGCACCCAAATAACTTTTCTAGTACAATAAAATGAGATTAATTCAATTGAAGGTTAGGCTAGCAGTATAGCCTATAGAAGCATACAGCTCACCTCACACATTTCTTTGACTGATCCGGCAGAATGGTAGGCTATGTGGTCCTCAGTTTTTATTAAATAGGCTCATTTTAGACAGGTGCATCTTATTGAAAAGTGGGCAAATAAAATCCTAAAATGAAAGGGTTACTAAGCAAACCTCAGTATTTCAGGCCCCCGCCTCCCACATCTCCAATTTGAAAGCCGCCTCTCTACTGGGAGAGAGGAAAGCTCTTTTTCGGTCAGATGGCGTCCGCCCCCAGGTTTCTCGCACCCACACAACCAGCAAAAAGGCAGCCAGCAACCAATACGGTTCGCCGGGGGAAGATAACTGCCAACGAATTCAGACGAGTTATGGGATTTAGCTGGTGTCAACAGCAGTCAGAAGTGAGAAAGATAACGATTGTACAGGAAAATAAAGCGATTATATAAATACATTTAAGGCATTTACAATAGGTTGTGTACAATAGCTTTTTAAAAAGTATGTATTTATCAAATCTCTTACATTGATGGAAACCTAGTTAACGGGACTGGATGGGACTTTAAAAAAAGAGTCGTCGAGGGATGAGACTTTCGATAAGGTACAAAGTGAGATAACAATTACGAATGCTGATATAACTTTATTTTTAGATAATCTAGCCTATTACGAGGTTCAACAGATTGCGCGAAAACTGGATTCGGGTCACTAAGTGCACGCAGGTCCCCTCTGCCAATTCAGCCATCGGACGATTTGAACGAGGTGAGATTATGCTGGAGTTATTTACATTTTTATGATGAAATATTACATTTCACATGCGTGTTTAGTTCCGTAGAAAGATGGATCATCTGTTATTGCCTTGCACTATGGATGTTCGCTTAATACTATTGTCATTGTTTTTAAAATTATTGTCATTGTTTTTTAAATTATTATTTTCGTAACCGTCGCTTTGTGCATCATATTAACTCGCAAATTCTGTCCCCATAAGAATAGACAAACTATTTTTAACAAACTATTTTTAATTCCCAGATCTTGAAAAAAACAAAACAATTGTGCATGTCTAAACTGTACATTTTTCCAATGACAATGCCATGCGTAATTGGAGAACACTTCCTGCATATTTGCGGTATAGAGGATTGGGCACCCACACGTGAAGTGTTGTCAAAGATGATCATCAATAATAATAAACTATCAGGAAAAGTAGGCTTTTGTAGGCTAGTATAAGTCTCTCATGTGTAGTTTGGGTTCAAATAAAAAATTGTATGGAGTGTTTTCAAGACATTTGATTGATATTGACTTCATGTGTTCTTATATGAGACATTCTGCAACATAACAGATAGTCAAACGGTGTGACACATTTCTCAATACATGTATTACATTCATTGCGAAAAGGTATGGGTCTTGACGCATGTGCTCCGAAATTGATACATAAACATGCATCAAGATGGTTGAGCATTAGGCAAAAACTGGTGAAATTCAGACAGACAGGCATACAATACAGTGCCTTCAGAAAGTATTCCCACCCCTTGACTTTTTCCAAATTGTCTTGTGTTATAGTCTGAATTTAACATGGATTCAATTGAGATTTTGTGATCTACACACATTACCCCATAATGGCAAAGTGGAATTATGTTTTTAGAAATGTTTACGAATTAATAAAAAATGAAAAGCTGAAATGTCTTGAGTCAATAAAGCCCCGTCTGCATTGGAACTTTGAAATCAACTCTGTTGGCATGACCTTGCTGGGTCTGCTCAAATTGCGTATCCACTGCCTCCAAAAATAAGAAATTATGTCATGTTTGCTTTCAATACGACCTGGCCAGCAAAAATTCCCGCTAGCTAGCTAGCTTATTTCAACTCTGATTTGCTAGCATTTGAGGGCTGACTGTTCTCATAAAAGTTTGTGTAGTACAAAAAATGAATGAAGGACCCACCTATGGTGCTGATTCGTGTCATGTCTGACTACTGCAGTACTGCTTATCTAAGTGCTAGCTAACAGCAACAAGCCCAGACGAGCTAGCTACATTGTGTCAGCATCCAGCGGTGATCAGTTTGGTGGTTGTGTAGTAACGGCTCCACCAGCCCGAATTCTAATCGAGCTGGCACTAGTTGTGAAGGTTTCCTTAGACATAGCTCGAATTTGGTACTTCCATTCGAAACAGCTCGAATTTTGCACTCACGGGGCTTAAATGGGGCGTTGCTTTTTCTTGGCCAGGTCGCAGTTGTAAATGAGAACTTGTTCTCAACTAGCCTACCTGTTTAAATAAAGGTGAAATAAAATAAAACATAAAAATGAAGTATTCAACACCTTTGTTATTACAAGCCTTAAAAATATTTGCTTAACTCACATAATAAATTGCATGGTGCAATAATAGGGTACACCCTGTTGCTGCAGTCATCTGACCAAATCGCCCTCTAGTGGCCTCATGGGTGGAATGTTATATTTTTCATAATTAATACACTTTTACACAGGAAATACCAAACGTCTTCTGTGATGTATATAAAGTGTCATATTGGGATGCAAACAAAAAATGTCATACATTTCAACTGCCAGATTAATTTTTTTCAAAGCCCATAACCATGTGTGAGGTTTATACTTTTGTTTCAAAGTAGATTTGTTTAAGACTACCAAGAACTAACAGATTTTGCAGTAAAAGGTTAACATGAATTTTGAATGACTACCTCATCCTTGTACCCCACACATACGATTATCTGCAAGGTCCCTCAATCGAGCAGTGAATTTCAAACACAGATTCAACCAAAGACCCGGGAGGATTTCCAATGCCTTGCAATGAAGGGCACTTATTTGTAGATTTTAAAAAACAAGCAATAGCGCTAAGCACAGGAAAAATCCTAAAGGAAAACCTGGTTCAGTCTGCTTTCCAACAGACACAGAAACAAATGCCCCTTTCAGCAGGACAATAACCTAAAACACAAGACCAAATATACACTGGAGTTGCTTACCAAGACGGCATTGAATGATATTGAGTATTGCCTAAAATCGGCTAAACTCCTTGGTAAGATTTGAAAATGGCTGTCGAGCAATGATCAACAACCAGCTTCACAGTCTTGAAGAACAAAAAAAATATTAATGTGCAAATATTGTACAATCCAGGTGTGCAAAGCTCTTAGAGACTCACAGAAAGACTCTCAGCTGTAATCACTGCCAATGTTGATTCTAACATGTATTGACTCAGGGGTGTGAATACCTACAGTTAAAGTTGGAAGTTTACATACTTAGCCAAATACATTTAAACTCAGTTTTTCACAATTCCTGACATTTAATCCTAGTCAAATTCCCTGTTTTAGGTCAATTAGGATCATCACTTTATTTTAAGAATGTGAAATGTCAGAATAATAGTAGAGAGAATGATTTATTTCAGCATTTTTCACATTCCGAGTGGGTCAGAAGTTTTACATACACTCAATTAGTATTTGGTAGCATTACCTTTAAATTGTTTAACTTGGGTCAAACATTTCAGGTAGCCTTCCACAAGCTTCCCACAATAAATTGGGTGAATTTTGGCACATTCCTCCTGACAGAGCTGGTGTAACTGAGTCAGGTTTGTAGGCCTCCTTGCTCGCACATGCTTTTTTCAGTTCTGCCCACACATTTTCTATGGGATTGAGGTCAGGGCTTTGCGATGGCCACTCCAATACCTTGACTTTGTTGTCCTTAAGCCATTTTGCCACAACTTTGGAAGTATGCCTGGGGTCATTGTCCATTTGGAAGACCCATTTGCGATCAAGCTTTAACTTCCTGACCGATGTATTGATGTTGCTTCAATATATCCACATAATTGTCCCTCCTCATGTTGCCATCTATTTTGTGAAGTGTACCAGTCCCTCCTGCAGCAAAGCACCCCAACATGATGCTGCCACCCCCATGCTTCACAGTTGGGATGGTGTTCTTTGGCTTGCAAGCCTCCCCCTTTTCCTCCAAACATAACGATGGTCATTATGGCCAAACAGTTCTATTTTTGTTTCATCAGACCAGAGGAATTTTCTCCAAAAAGTACAATCTTTGTCCCCATGTGCAGTTGCAAACTGTAGTCTGGCATTTTTATGGCGGTTTTGGAGGAATGGCTTCATCCTTGCTCGAGCGGCCTTTCAGGTAATGTCGATATAGGACTCATTTTACTGTGGCTATAGATACTTTTGTACCTGTTCCCTCCAGCATCTTCACAAGGTCCTTGTTCTGGGATTGATTTGCACTTTTTACACCAAAGTACTTTCATCTCTAGGAGACAGAACGCATCTCCTTCCTGAGTGGTATGAAGGCTGTGTTGTCCCATGGTGTTTGTTTATACTTGCGTATTATTGTTTGTACAGATGAACGTGGTACCTTCAGGTATTTGGAAATTGCTCCCAAGGATGAACCAGACTTGCGGATATCTACAATTTATTTTTCCTTTTTTACCATGATGTCAAGCAAAGAAGCACTGAGTAGGCCTTGAAGGTAGGCCTTGAAATACATCCACAGGCACACCTCCAATTGACTCAAATGATGTCAATTAGCCTATCAGAAGCTTCTAAAGCCATGACATAATTTTCTGGAATTTTCCAAGCTGTTTAAAGGCACAGTCAACTTAGTGTATGTAAACTTCTGACCCACTGGAATTGTGATACAGTGAACTATAAGTGAAATATCCTGTCTGTAAACAATTGTTGGAAAAATTACTTGTGTAATGCACAAAGTAGATGTCCTAAATGACTTGCCAAAGTATAGTTTGTTAACAAGAAATTTGTGGAGTGGTAAAAAAATAGTTTTAATGACTCCAACGAAAGTATATGTGAACGTCCAACATTCAACTGTATGTTCATATTTCCGTATTTAATTTTCAATACATTTGTAAAAATGTGAAAAAACATGTTTTCACTTTGTGTGTAGATGGGTGAGAAAAAAAAATATTTAATGCATTTGTTATTCAAGCTGTAACAGCAAAATGTGGACTAAGTCAAGGGGTTTCTGAAGGCACTGTATAAACTCACAGACAGACAGACAGACATGACAGACATGTTTCTCTCTCTTTTCTCTTATCCCCCTCTCCTTCTCGCTCTCTCTCTTCTCTCTTTCTCTTCCTCCCTCCTTCTCTCTCCCTCTTTGCCTCCCTCTTTCTCTCTCTCTACCTCCTCTTTATCTTCCCATCCATTGACTTTAACTTTCATTTTCCGGATCATGGCGGTCCCTCGGTCAGGTGTAGGCTTGTGTTCATCGGGAGCGTCTGCTGAATGATCCCATATGTGAATTGTGTTTCTAGGATCAACCGCCGATGTCACTCAAAAACACATTAACCCTACCTTTCTGCCATGTAGTGGGGGTAGGGGCAAATACAGTGCCTTGCGAAAGTATTCGGCCCCCTTGAACTTTGCGACCTTTTGCCACATTTCAGGCTTCAAACATAAAGATATAAAACTGTATTTTTTTGTGACGAATCAACAACAAGTGGGACACAATCATGAAGTGGAACAACATTTATTGGATATTTCAAACTTTTTTAACAAATCAAAAACTGAAAAATTGGGCGTGCAAAATTATTCAGCCCCTTTACTTTCAGTGCAGCAAACTCTCTCCAGAAGTTCAGTGAGGATCTCTGAATGATCCAATGTTGACCTATATGACTAATGATGATAAATACAATCCACCTGTGTGTAATCAAGTCTCCATATAAATGCACCTGCACTGTGATAGTCTCAGAGGTCCGTTAAAAGCGGACAAGGAAGAACAAGGAACACACCAGGCAGGTCCGAGATACTGTTGTGAAGAAGTTTAAAGCCGGATTTGGATACAAAAAGATTTCCCAAGCTTTAAACATCCCAAGGAGCACTGTGCAAGCGATAATATTGAAATGGAAGGAGTATCAGACCACTGCAAATCTACCAAGACCTGGCCGTCCCTCTAAACTTTCAGCTCACACAAGGAGAAGACTGATCAGAGATGCAGCCAAGAGGCCCATGATCACTCTGGATGAACTGCAGAGATCTACAGCTGAGGTGGGAGACTCTGTCCATAGGACAACAATCAGTCGTATATTGCACAAATCTGGCCTTTATGGAAGAGTGGCAAGAAGAAAGCCATTTCTTAAAGATATCCATAAAAAGTGCTGTTTAAAGTTTGCCACAAGCCACCTGGGAGACACACCAAACATGTGGAAGAAGGTGCTCTGGTCAGATGAAACCAAAATTGAACTTTTTGGCAACAATGCAAAACATTATGTTTGGTGTAAAAGCAACATAGCTCATCACCCTGAACACACCATCCTCACTGTCAAACATGGTGGTGGCAGCATCATGGTTTGGGCAGGGACAGGGAAGATGGTTAAAATTGATGGGAAGATGGATGGAGCCAAATACAGGACCATTCTGGAAGAAAACCTGATGGAGTCTGCAAAAGACCTGAGACTGGGACGGAGATTTGTCTTCCAACAAGACAATGATCCAAAACATAAAGCAAAATCTACAATGGAATGGTTCAAAAATAAACATATCCAGGTGTTAGAATGGCCAAGTCAAAGTTCAGACCTGAATCCAATCGAGAATCTGTGGAAAGAACTGAAAACTGCTGTTCACAAATGCTCTCCATCCAACCTCACTGAGCTCGAGCTGTTTTGCAAGGAGGAATGGGAAAAAAATTCAGTCTCTCGATGTGCAAAACTGATAGAGACATACCCCAAGCAACTTACAGCTGTAATCGCAGCAAAAGGTGGCGCTACAAAGTATTAACTTAAGGGGGCTGAATAATTTTGCACGCCCAATTTTGCAGTTTTGGATTTGTTAAAAAAGTTTGAAATATCCAATAAATGTTGTTCCACTTCATGATTGTGTCCCACTTGTTGATTCTTCACAAAAAAATACAGTTTTATATCTTTATGTTTGAAGCCTGAAATGTGGCAAAAGTTCGCAAAGTTCAAGGGGGCCGAATACTTTCGCAAGGCACTGTACATGTATTGTTAATTGGATTAGGGTTAGGGTGATGTCTAGGGCCTAACCCTAACTCTAGCTTCATGTCCACATCCCGGCTCAACCCTTAACCTAACCAAAACCCTTTTCCAAGGGTGCTATTCTTTTGCTGTCCCTATAAGAGGACTCTTTGAAGAACCCATTTTGGTTCCAAGTAGAACCCTATTGGTTCCAGGTAGAACCCTTTTGAGTACCATGTAGAACCTTTAACACAGAGGGTTCTTCATGGAACCCAAAATAGTTCTACCTGGAACCAAAAAGTGCTCTCCTATGGGGATAGCCGAAGAACCCTTTTGGAACCATTTTTTCTAAGAGTATAACCCTAGCTTCATTCCTGGCTCAACCCTACACTAACCCTCACTTCATCTCCACATATTGGCTCAACCGTAACCCTAGCCATAACTCTAACTTCTTGTCCACATCCAAGCTCAACACTAACTCCAACTTCAACTTCCTAACCATAGCTCCAACCCCATGGCTAGGGTTAGGGTTGAGCCAAGGTGTGGACATGAAGCTAGGGTTAGGTTTATGGTTGAGGTTAGAGTCTGTCTGTCTGCCTGAATATCATTTTGCATTGAATGCTATGTATATTGACTTGTGTCAATTCTCTTGACACATATTTATGTTTCAATATCATGTCTGTGCTTTGAGAGAGGAGAGAGAGAGAGAGGTGGAGATGGGAGAGAGAAAGACAGATGAGAGTGGGGAAGGAGAGAGAGGGAGATGGTGAAGGAGGAAGGGGATTGAGAGCGAGGAGGTAGCGATGGATGAGAGAGGGGTAGGGAGGTAAAGAAGCAGGGAGAGAGAATGGAGGAGGGAGGAAGGATTATTCCATGTAGCAAACAAATTAATAAAGCATTCTGTCCACACAACACAATATATCATAACTGTTTTCTCCTTCCATTGATGAGACATTTATTAAACTTAAGTGGAGTCTTGAGTAACTCTCCTCCGGTCTGTTCCTTCTTTCCTGTCTACAGTCCTACACTATGTCTCTGCCGCGTATGCTGGGCGAGCTGCAGCTGTACCGGGTGCTGCAGAGGGCCAACCTGTTGGCCTACTACGACACCTTCATCCAGCAGGGCGGCGACGACTTGCAGCAGCTCTGTGAGGCTGCAGAGGATGAGTTCCTGGAGATCATGGCGCTGGTCGGCATGGCGACCAAGCCACTGCATGTGCGCCGTCTACAGAAGGCCCTCCGCGACTGGGCAGCCAACCCGGCCCTCTTCAACCAGCCCCTGGCCAACGTGCCCCTGGGCGGCATCCCGCTGTTCAAGGTGAATGGGACGGGTGCCAGCGGAACCGCCTCCAGCGGACCCAGGAAGACCCTGAGCAATGGACAGCCAGGGTCGCCGTTCGACAGGGAGGACAGGGCGTGCCTCACCCCTATGCACAGCGGGAGCCCCAGAAGCCCCTGCTCCCAGGCCTCGCCACAGCCCCCGGACACCCACTACAGGGGCAAGCTGTCCCCAATGGACCCCCACTGGCTCAGCCCAGAGCCGGATGGGAACAGTGCCTCGGTCTCAGCCTCAGGGGTGGACGAGGAGCAGCCCAGCCCACCTCTACTCCCCCCTCGTACCCCAGGTCCCTCCACGCCCCCAGCCTCCTCCTCCTCCCTCTCCCCGGTGGTCCTCTCAGCCTGGCCTGGGGGCCAGCTGGACGGGGAGACGGCACGGGCAGTGGGGGAGAGCGTGGACAGGCTCCTGAGGACCCTGCCCAGGTCGGACCCCAGAGAGGTGAAGACACTCCTTAGGATGAACAAGAAGATGGCCAAGACGGTGGGCCACATCTTCAAGATGGCACCCCAGGACATGGCCAAGGAGGAGGAGATCCGCAAGTACAGCCTCATCTACGGCCGCTTCGACTCCAAGAGGAGGGAGGGCAAGCAGCTCACACACCACGAGGTGAGGGCATCAGTGTTTCCACTAATAGAGTTATCTGTGTACTAATATATGTGTGAGGCTTGAGCATTCCTACTGGGCACAGACGTCAGTTCAACGTCTAGTTTTGAATTGTCAAGTAACCCGAATTCAATGTGAAATCAATCAAAAATGTCACCAGGTCATTGGATTTAGGTTAAAAGTTGGGTGAAAAAAACCCACAAAATTACGTTGATTACTTTTTTCAAATCCAATCAGTTTTCCACGTTTCTTCAATGTCATCACATTAAATGTTTTTTTTTCAAATGACCTGGAAACAACGTTGATTCAACCAGTTTTTGCCCAGTGGGTTGTATAATTTTTTAAATCATAGTGTTCATATCATTCTAATGTTCTCTTTCCCCTCTCACCTTATTTGATGTCCTCCTCATGTTCAGCTGATCATCAATGAAGCGGCCGCTCAGTTCTGTATGCGTGACAACGCTCTGCTTCTGCGACGGGTAGAGCTCTTCTCATTGGCTAGACAGGTGGCAAGAGAATGCGCCTACACCTCCACACTCAAGCATGCCAGGTAAGGGCACGAGGTTCCACTGTTTAGGGGGTTCCCCACCCCCGTCTGATGACCTTCCCACCCTCTCACCTTCTGTCTCTTCCTCTACAACTAGTCTGTGTCCCCTATGGGCCCTGGTCAAAAGTAGGATCTTAATTTGATCACTCTTTTGTTGCTGAGAATTTTCCTGCATAGCAGAAAAACTAACTTTTAGTGTATTTGAGTTTTAAAAAGGCATCTAAAGTTAGACATTTCCACTTAGAAAATTCTGACTTGATTTTCCACAATGAAAAATTAATCAACCTCATACAAAAATGTTCATTCATTATAATCCACATAATAATTCACATTTGCTGTTGCTGCAGGATTATGTTCCTGCTGAAGCAAACTGGCTCAAATTAAGATCCTACATCTGTAGGGAATAGGGTGCCATTTGGGATGCACACAGGGAAACCCAAATATAGAGAGACTTATACACTTAGCACACATAGCTAAGGCTGGCCAAGGTCATGCTACTCGTCAGACAGCACTGCAGTCAGTGCATCCGCTCCAAAACAAAGTCATACTTTGTGATCAGCTAAATGAAAGCACATTCAAAAACTCAAGCGTCTCATATAATCAATAAGATTTTTTTGTATATCTTTCAAAATCAATAATAATGTATAAAATCAATAATAATGTATGTGTTTACTGTTAGTCACATCGCCTCAAGTTTTGGTTACACAACATCAGTTTTTATATACTGAACAAAAATATGAATGCAACATGCAACAATTTCTAAGATTTTACTGAGTTACAGTTCATAGAAGGAAAACAGTCAATTTAAATACATTTATTAGGCCATCATTTATGGATTTCACATGACTGGGCAGGGGAGCCAGGCCCAGCCAATAAGAATTCGCTTTTCCCCACAAAAGGGCTTTATTACAGAAATAAATATTCCTCAATTTCATCAGCTAGTGCCTAGTCTCAGACGATCCTGCAGGTAAAGAAGCCGGATATGGAGGTCCTGGGCTGACGTGGTTACATGTAGTCTGAGGTTGTGAGGCAGGTCGGACGTACTGCCAAATTCTCATAAACGAAGATGGAGGCGGCTTATGGTCGAGAAATGAACATTACATTCTCTGGCAAAAGCTGTGGTGGACATTCATGCAGTCTGCATGCTAATTGCACGCTCCCTCAAAACTTGAGACATCTGTGGCATTGTGTTGTGTAACAAAACTGCACATTTTAGAAGCCTTTTATTGTCCCCAGCACAAGGTGAACCTGTGTAATGATCATGCTGTTTAATCAGCTTCTTGATATGCCTTACCTGTCAGGTGGATGGATTATCTTGACAAAGGAGAAATGCTCACTAACGGTTGTGTAAACAAATTTGTCCACAAAATTGGAGAGAAATGAGCTTTTTGTGCATATGGAACATTTCTGGGATTTTTTATTTTAGCTCATGAAACATGGGACCAACAATTTGCATGTTGTGTTTATATTTTTATTCTGTATATTTTAATTGGATATAATGAGCTTGTTACGGTTTTCTAGGTGTGAAGGAGAGTCGGACCAAAATGCAGCATGTAGATTGCGATCCATGTTTAATGAACGAACGAAAAACACGAATCAATAACAAACACTACAAAACAAAGAACTTAACGAAAACCAAAACAGCCTATACTTGTGTAAACTAACACTGAGACAGGAACAACAACACATAGGACAATCACCCACGACAAACTCAAAGAATATGGCTGCCTATATATGGTTCCCAATCAGAGACAACGATAAACACCTGCCTCTGATTGAGAACCACTCCAGACAGCCATAGACTTTGCTAGATAACCCCACTAGCTACAATCCCAATACATACACACCAAAACCCCAAGACAAAACACACCACAATACAAAAACCCCATGCCACACCCTGGCCTGACCCAATACATGAAGAAAAGCACAAAATACTTAGACCAGGGCGTGACAGAGCTACTACTTGCTAATGAACTAACAGACAGCAGGGCCAAATGAATCCTGGAGTTTGCACAAGAGGATTGCTCTTTTACTTTATTATTTATTTCTCTTATTACAGAACAAGTGCAGATGACTGTAGTTTATCATCCCAAAAGAGAGTGAAACATGAGGTGAGTGTGCTAAAGTCTCTGAACCCCTAACAAGAAAGATTTAAAACTATATCAAACTCTATTTTAATTTGTTAGTGTGTCTACAAAAGCTGTTTTGTCAACGTAATATTAGTATCATGTTGATCCATACAGCATTGGTAGACAATGAATAAGCTGTAATTAGAATAAATCAATGAAATTGCAAAAATTCATACACTGTAATTTATACCATAGATACTTTTCAATCAGCCCTATACTATATATTAATTTTATGCCATTAGTACATTTCAGTAGTAATTGCATTGTAACACACACACACTATGACATTTGGTGTGTGTTTCAGGTGATAGTGTCAGAATGTGTGTCCTCCCTCCATGGTGTGGAGGGTTCAGAGGGCGTGTCCCAGAGGGCTGACGAGGACAGCTTATCAGGAGACAGTCTGGACAGCTTAACACAAGGTACCGTTGAAGTCAGACGTTTACCTACACTTAGGTTGGAGTCATTAAAACTTGTTTTTCAACCACTCCACAAATTTCTTGTTAATTAACAAACTATACTTTGGCAAGTCAGTTAGGACATCAACTTTGTGCATGACACAAGTACATTTTCCAACAATTGTTTACAGACAGATTATTTAACTTGTAATTCACTGTATCACAATTCCAGTGGGTCAGAAGTTTACATACACTAAGTTGACTGTGCCTTTAAACAGCTTGGACAATTCCAGAAAATTACATCATGGCTTTAGGACCTTCTGATAGGTTAATTGACATCATTTGAATCAATTGGAGGTGTGCCTGTGGATGTGCCTGTGTGCCTGTGGACCTTCAAACTCAGTGCCTCTTCGCTTGACATCATGGAAAAATCAAAAGAAATCAGCAAAGACCTCAGAAAAAAATTGTGGACATCCACAAGTCTGGTTCATCCTTGGGAGCAATTTCCAAATGCCTGAAGGTACCACGTTCATCTGTACAAACAATAGTACGCAAGTATAAAAACCATGGGACCATGCAACCGTCATACCGCTCAGGAAGGAGACGCGTTCTGTGTCCTAGAGATGAAAGTACTTTGGTGCGAAAAGTGCAAATCAATCCCAGAACAACAGCAAAGGAACTTGTGAAGATGCTGGAGGCAACAGGTACAAAATGATCTATATCCACAGTAAAAATGAGTCCTATATCGACATAACCTGAAAGTAAAAATGAGTCCTATATCGACATAACCTGAAAGGCCGCTCAGCAAGGAAGAAGCCACTGCTCCAAAACCGCCATAAAAAAGCCAGACTATGGTTTGCAACTGCACATGGGGACAAAGATCATACTTTTTGGAGAAATGTCCTCTGGTCTGATGAAACAAAAATAGAACTGTTTGGCCATAATGACCATTGTTATGTTTGGAGGAAAAAGGGGGAGGCTTGCAAGCCGAAGAACACCATCCCAACTGTGAAGCATGGGGGTGGCAGCATCATGTTGTGGGGGTGCTTTGCTGCAGGAGGGAGTGGTGCACTTCACAAAATAGATGGCATCATGAGGAGGGAAGTTATGTGGATATATTGAAGCAACATCTCAAGACATCAGTCAGGAAATTAAAGCTTGGTCACAAATGGGTCTTCCAAATGGACCATGACCCCAGGCATACTTCCAAAGTTGTGGCAAAATGGCTTAAGGACAACAAAGTCAAGGTATTGGAGTGGCCATCACAAAGCCCTGACCTCAATCCTATAGAAAATTTGTGGGCAGACCTGAAAAAGCGTGTGCGAGCAAGGAGGCCGACAAACCTGACTCAGTTACACCAGCTCTGTCAGGAGGAATGGGCCAAAAAAGCTGGGAAGCTGGTGGAAAGCTATCTGAAACGTTTGACCCAAGTTGAACAATTTAAAGGCAATGCTACCAAATACTAATTTAGTCTATGTAAACTTCTGACCCACTCGGAATGTGATGAAATAAATTAAATCTGAAATAATCACTCTCTCTACTATTATTGTAACGATCTGGGTGTAGTGGGTGCGAAGTCAGGCGCAGGAAACAGAGATTTCAGGGTAGTGCTCTTTAATGCACAAACAGTGAACATAAGCCACCCCACGAAACACTGGGTGCTCACAAAAACAAATGCGGGGCCTAAAACAGTCCAGCAAAACCCACGAACAGGGAAAAACACATTCACCTCAAACGTGCACAAATGTCACACAAACAATCCCACACAAAGAGCAGGCGGGCCGGCTGGCTAATAAACCCCAACTAATCACCAAAATACATAACAGGTGTAACCAATAAACAGACAAGGAGGGTGAGGAAAGAATCAGTGGCAGCTAGTAGGCCGGCGATGACGACCGCCGAGCGCCACCAGAACGGGAAGGGGAGCCACCTTCGGTAGGAGTCGTGACAATTATTCTGACATTTCACATTCTTAAAATAAAGTGGTGATCCCAACTGACCTAAGACAGGGAATTTGTACTAGGATTAAATGTCAGGAAAAAAAAAATTGAAAAACTGAGTTTAAATGTATTTGGCTAAGGTGTATGTAAAACTTCTGACTTCAACTGTACATACAGTGTCCAGATCCAAATGTATTTTCTTTAACACTAGTATGTATATCAGCTCAAGTCAGTAAGTCTTGCATGTAAATACAGTAATTGTTGAACACATTTAGCACTGATCTTGTACAGTAAGTGTCACTTAATCATATTTCATTCCCAGACATTCTTTATGTGTTTCTCTAAATGTCACAGAGCCCCACTGACTACAAAGCACTATTGATAATAGTTCATGTTTTCTGTAGTGTCCAGCTATGTCCCAAATGGTACCCTATTATCTATATAGAGCCCTATGGGCCCTGGTCAAACGTAGTACATTACATAGGGAATAGGATGCCATTCTTGACGCAGCACAGTCTTGTCAAGAAGCAGCTTATGTGATTGGTTCAAAATGACATTTACACCTAACCCTGTCTGTCCTAATAGACATAGCCTCACAGTGCAACCAATCTCCATCCCCCCGCCCCCCCACCGACACCTCCATCCCTGCCAACTGGAGTCGCCATCTCATGCAACAAACGCTCATGGATGAGGGGCTGCGATTGGCTAAGATGGTGTCACATGACCGAGCTGGCAAGCTCAGCCTTAGGTCAGAGGGGACACATGCCACAGGTGACTTTCTGAATAATGGCTTACAAACATTATCATTCAAGAGTTATCATGCTAACACTCTTAAAGTGATAGTCTGACTTTTTCATGCCTAAAAATGTGTGTTATGTTGAGACGAGTCCATCCCACAACATTTGTTGTGTAGATTCGGCTGCATGTCTCTATCTCAATTGAATTGGAAAGATAGGCATTGTCTCATTTCATCATTTTTAAACGGTGCCTATCTTTCCCATTCATTTGAGTTTGAGACATACAGCAGAATCGAACTAAATCAACTCAACAAATGTCCTGGGACATTGACTGGGACATTGTCTCCTGATAAACCACTTTCGAGGTATGAAAACATTTGACAAACCTACATGATCACTTTAACATACTGCCCCTGTAGCCAGTATTGTTGTCTAGAGTGATGCCTCCCACTATCCGGAGCTGTTTCTCTAGCTGGGACTGGAGAAGAACTAAAGGAGAGAAATTAGTTGGGGGATCGAGAGGGGAGGCTGAGGAGGCAGCATCCAGCTACAGTTTAGATTAGAAAGTCATACTGAAAGTTGACATGGATGTTAGTACAGTCAAATTGCCATGAGGTCTTCTAGCATATGTTAATAATAGCGACACTTAAAATGATTGTACTTAACCCTTTCCTTGTCACATTTTGTCACTCGTCATTAAAATGTAAAAGTGAAGCCATTGAGATGTTAATAAAGCTACTGTGCAGTAGTACTGGGCTGTCACAGTAGGCAGGGTTGAGAAGATACAGAGAGAGAGAGAGAGAGTGGGAGAGAAAGAGTGGGAGATAGAAAGAAAGAAAAAAAAGAGAGAGAGAGAGAGAGAGAGAGAGAGAATAATGGTGGGGGGCCAGAGGAAGTGCTGTGGGGGCAGTAGAAACGGAACCCCCCTCCCCCTCACTCCTCACCAGCTGACGTCACATTGTGTTAGGCGTGTGGGCTGAAGGGCGGGATGGATTGAGAGAGGGGGCTAAGAAGTGGGTGGTAATTGGAGGGGCGTTGCATTGACTCACCAGGCGACAGAGAACAAAAATAAAAACCTGTGGGCAGGGAAATGGCACAGGCTTTTTTTCTACCTCTTCCTCGACTTCTTAAGTAGAGGGGAAAAACAACCAAAATGACATGTTTCATCTCTCTATGACGTTGGTCTCCCTCTCACTTCCCCTCCGTCGTCCGTTGTTCTTCTCACTCACTCTGGTTTCCTTCTCCATTTCTCTCACACTAACTCAAGGCAACACGACTTGTCTTCTCTGACTGTACTGACTCCATTTACAGTATTATCCTATTAGCTTATAAGTGGGTTCACATTTTGGCAGACAAAACCCTTGACATTTAAATTCAAGTTCTTGACATTTCAAATATTAAAGAGTGCTACCATAGTTGCATGGTGTTGTATTTCCCCTTGTATTATTTTGATTAAGTGAAGTACTCTATACCAATCAAATGTTCAGGGGGAGTAATAATGTATTGTCATCATATTGTCTCAGTCGGCCATATAGGCTAACAGCCCTTATCGTTCCTCTTCCAGACTTTGAGGTCAAGGTGGAAAGGAGGGGCTCGATAGCAGGGTGCAGCAGCAGCAGCCCTGGCAGCACCAAAGATGACTCGGACCACAGGGGAAAGTAGTGAAACCAACCACTCATCATCCTGAGAACCCATCAACAACCCTGCCTCTCAGCTCCACTCTGATCTTGGAGGGCACAACTCAGCAGGCTTTCCATCTGTACTTAAACCATTGACACTTGGGAGTACTGGGGAGGGGAGGTGGAATGAATCATTCCAATCTAAATCAATTTTGGATCCCAAATGACATCCAATTTCCTACATAGTGCACTACTTTTGATCAGAACTCTGGTCAGAAGCAGTGCATTATATAGGGAATAGGGTGTTATTTGGCACGGAGCCCATGATTGGCTGAATCGGGTGGTTCAGGGAGAGGTAAAACATCATAAACCCTCTAATACTATGGCCTTCCAATACTGAAATTGAGGGATAGGCACTCTACAACTTTACCTCTGTATATAGTGTGCCCAAACACTCCTGCGGGGGCATTAGCCACATGCATCCACAGGGCTACGGTAACACTTACACAAATGTAGGAGGTATGTCACACACTGATGTGACAATGTCTCTGTTTGCCCACTTTGAACATAATCCCAATCCCCATAATCCCCTCCTCCCCCACCCCGCCCCCAGGACAATGGATGCAAAATGTTGATATCATGACTAACTTTTGGTGCTATTTTCGTTCTGTTGATACAAGGTTGTCACTGAGATTAGGATAAGTATTTGTTATGACACTGCCGTTAAAGATTGGTTTTACAAAGTGTCACTAATTTGAGTGTTGACCGTTAGATGATAAAGGCAATGTGTACAGAGAAGATAATCAGGTTCAGAGGCCTTTTTCTTCCAATACTGCAGCAACTGTCACTGACACCCACTGAAACTATGTTAATTTAGAGGGGTGGGTTTGGATGTTAATATGTTAACACTATTGAGCCCTTAGATTAAATTTGTTGGTGAACTCAACATTCTTTGATTTAACTTAATAAGGCTTAAACAAGCAACAATAATTTGCATAACTCTTGAGGCAATTACTAAATTAGCAATGACAAGAATACTCATCTCCCGATGTTATTATTTTAATACAGTATGTATGTCGCATCAAACACTAAATTCTTTGATTATGAAGCTTTGGAGAATTCACTTTTTTTGGTAAGAATACATAGATGTTACTGGGAATGAATGGTTAAAAGAAAGGTGTTTGAATGGTTAGGAAATCAGGGAGAATCCAGGACATTACATTTTCTGCATCTGAAAAGGTCCCCTATTTCCTATATAATGAACTACTTCTGAACAGGGCCTGCCTCTAGTCAAATGTGGTGCACTATATAGGAAAAAGGGTGCAATTTGGATGGACACATTATTTCCATGAAGTACCTAAACTGTAACCTCCTGCCTCACAAGCATTAAACAACCTCCTCCGTTTGTTATGCTGAACAGCAGATTATTTATTTTGTTAAATCTCAATAAATGTTATTTTATTGTTTTAAAATTCTTGTTGTGGCTCCATCTGTTGCACTCCTTGTGAGGAAATCCATCCACCCCATCTGTTGCACTCCTTGTGAGGAGCATAAGTGTCAAATGTATGATAAGGCTGAAGAATCCTGCGTCATTCGAATGCTGCCAGTAATTCCAGAACTAATAGAAAAGCACTAGGTCCAAACAGTCATATTCCCACTCTCCCCGCACTATCACCACCACCATCATCATCACCGCCTCCGCTCCATCAAGTTGTTTGTTCCTTCCAGTTCTAAGCTAACATGACTGTATTTGTGATGTCACCTGCCTCAACTCCCTGTGAGCCCCCCCCCTTCCCCACCCCACCAGCATCATGATGAGAGAGCAGACTAAATATAGCGAGATATAGCTGCCAACCTGGTGGCTCATTGAGGAGTTCTGCTGTGTACTTTTGCATCGCTGCTCTGACTGTGAAAGACCCAGGTTGTATTCCGAATAGCGCTCTATTTTCTATATAGTATGCTACTTTTGACCAGGGGAATATAGGGAATATAGTGCCATTTGACACATCCCAAACACAAATGACTGATCACTGTGGGAAAATAATAAGCGGTTCCAAAAAAGAAATACATCATCTTTTCAAACTAGAATGTACATTTCAATTACAAAAACTACATAAATACACAAAGAGACAATATCAAAAGTATTATTTGAAGAAAATTGGCCTAATTTATTAATCAATTCAGCTCTACATTCAACAGAGAATCATGATAGAAATTGTACCTACATAGTGTCTGTGTTGGATGAAACCTCTTATCTCCAAAATAGAAAACAGCCATACTTTACCATTAACAAACATACAGTTAAGAACTTCAGAAGCTATTTTGAATACTACATTTTCTTGGCCCTAGAGTCGATGCATGTAAAAATGTCAATGCACAATGAAAAAAATGAATGGTTACGAAGTTACGAGGTTTTCCTTCGAAAGCAACGATAGGATAAATATGCAAGTATATTTCTATGTTTATACATATATTATGTGTAACATTATAATGGATTGTGTAGCTGTTTATAAATGACTGTATGTCCTTTTATTAGTTTTAGTAATAAAACAGTACCAGTAATAACGAGATAACTGAGACAAATCCCATGATATAGCCTACCATATGTTGTTACTGCCCTCTAGTGCTATAAGAAAACAGTGGTATATGTACATTTCTCAGTTTCATAGAAAACAGACTGTTTAATCAATACATATATGTTGTAAGAACCTTTTTCATTGAAATCAATAATACATTTCTTGGGGAAAACAAGCAAATCTCATAAATGGTCTAGGTGATGTGTGTGGAGGTGGCAGGTAGGTCACAATGCAGAAACAACTTTAAGGGGAAACCACTACTCAAGGTGATGCAGAAACAACATTATGGGGAAACCACTACTCTAGGTGATGCAGAAGCAACATTATGGGGAAACCACAACTCAAGGTGATGCAGAAGCAACATTATGGGGAAACCACTACTCAAGGTGATACAGAAACAACATTATGGGGAAACCACTACTCAAGGTGATGCAGAAGCAACATTATGGGGAAACCACTACTCAAGGTGATGCAGAAGCAACATTATGGGGAAACCACTACTCAAGGTGATGCAGAAGCAACATTATGGGGAAACCACTACTCAAGGTGATGCAGAAGCAACATTATGGGGAAACCACTACTCAAGGTGATGCAGAAATAATATTATGGTGAAACCTCTACTCTAGGTGATGCAGAAACAATATTATGGTGAAACCACTACTCTAGGTGATGTAGAAACAATATTATGGGCAAACCACTACTCTAGGTGATGCAGAAACAATATTATGGGGAAACCACTACTCTAGGTGATGTAGAAACAATATTATGGGCAAACCACTACTCTAGGTGATGCAGAGGAAACATTATGGGGAAACCACTACTCTGATGCATAAACAATATTATGGGGAAACCACTACTCTAGGTGATGCAGAAACAATATTATGGGGAAACCACTACTCTTGGTGATGCAGAAACAATATTATGGGGAAACCACTACTCTAGGTGATGCAGAGGAAACATGGGGAAACCACTACTCTAAGTGATGCAGAAACAATATTATGGGGAAACCACTACTCTTGGTGATGCAGAAACAATATTATGGGGAAACCACTACTCTAGGTGATGCAGAGGAAACATTATGAGGAAGCCACTAATCTAAGTGATGGGGAAACAGCTACTCTAGGTGATACAGAAACAATGTTATGGGGATTCTAGATTACGTGTTTGTGGAGATGTTATGGGGGAACCAGTGTTCTAGATGATGTGTGTGGAGTCGGTGCAGGGAACTAGTGTTCTAGGTGATGTGTGTGTGATGGAGTTGGTGCAGGGAAGCAGAGTTCTACGTCAGTGGTTCCCAACCATTTTCGGTTACTGTAACACAAACAGTTTTTTGCTCTGCCTGGAGTACCCCTGAATTACACCCTCATGTGCGTTTTACCAGTAAGCCCATGGTCTCATCGGTCTTCTCAAGTATTTATTTCCCCTGGTTGGGAAATAATGTTCTAGGTGATGTGTGTGTGGAGGTGGCACATGAAGTCTCCCCTGGTGGTGGTGTGGCCGGGGAATACAGCATTACAGAAGTCACACACATGAGACTGCAGCGCCACCTCTGACATCAGCATCATCCCCCCGGTCTGGCTTAGAAACTCACTGTCCAGGAAGGAGCCACATGCCGAGGGAATCTGAGCAGGGGAGAGGAGAGAGAGGTTTTAGGGGAGGCACAGGGATCGGGGGAGAGAGAGGACAAACAGATGTTACGTTTAATGACATGACTAGTCAAAAAAATCAAAGTAAAGGGGAGAAACCTACCCTGACCATTTGTCGGGTCATATCATCACTCCAAAATCGACCTGCTTGCTTCGAGTCCCCAGAGACACTGGAGGGTGCCATCTCTTCATTACCCCCAGGTAGGTCCAGAGGTCCTAGGGGGGTGGCTTTGAGGACCTCCTTCCTTTCTGTCCCTGGATGAGCAAAGTCCAGCCGTAGACTGCCCAAATCCCCAGCCAGTAGATTAGTGAGTGACCCCATGGCCCCAGATGGCCTTATAATGCCATAGTGTGCAGCAGGGTTGTGTGTTGGGACCATTGGGGTTTCTGGCCATGCAGGGAGAGCACCGGAGCTCTTCTGGGTACACTGGATTGGGATTGATGCCATTACGCTGGGGTCTCCATCAGGAACAGGGGCTCCTCCTAAGGAAGGAATAAGCATGTATAAGTAGTCGCTCAGGATAAGATCAGTTTGCTAAATGACAAAAATGTAAATGTAGCCTACTAGATTTATCGATATTGTATATATGCACTGAATTCACTGATTTTGACACTCATCGTAACACAAAGATAAGAACCTGCAGAATAGGCATGGCATGAGAAGTATATCATTTTTGGTACTACAACAAGGAAATGGGAGTGACCTTGCTGTGTCCTCAGTTTCTCTGTGAGTTTATTGAGTAAAGCAGCCTGCTTCAGACACAGCAAGCGCAGTTGGAGGAACTCCCTGTACAGCTCTGTGTACGCCTCCTCCATCTCATGAGCACAGGGATGTTTACAAAGCTATCTGAAAAGAGACCCGTACATTACAATGTACATGAAAAATTATAATGTTCCAGTCCGAAAAATAGATTTTGAGGAGGGACTTCTGCTCCTGTGATTGTAAAATGCTAAAGCTTTTTAAAGCTACAGCATGTTATGCTTTTGTCAGCAATGTGCCATGTATAGTTCCCTTCCCTCAAATTGAGTCTAAAGAAGGAAGTAATAAGGAAAATGGGGACCAAGTCGAGGGGAGAGTAGTCCTATCCTACAAAACACATCCGGTGGGTCTCATTACGTGCAAAGTCAAATACATATAGACATCAGTGAACAATTTTAATAATACCTGGCTCTAAATGTACTAATTACAACTGATATTTGGTATTTTAAACACATTTCTTCCCCCCAGACATAATCAATCACATTTGTCTTTTTCAAGAGGCATATTCTATTCGATTTATGACAAGAATTGTAAACTGTACATGCACTCTTACTCTCTACAAGGAACTCAAACAGAACGCTCTAATAACACATTCATAACAAACCAGGAAAACACAGACAATGTCATTACATGTGCATGTCTTGTACAGGCTTTCTATAAGGTCATGTTTAAAGTTCCATACATGTTTGATATATACAACCTACGAATTACCACTTACATTACATGTTGAAGTGTATAGATAGGACTTTTGTGATGATCTTTTAGAGTTGTATTTGGAAACCTACATATATGCGATGTTCTGTCATTACATTTAAAATAGCCAACTGTAATTATTGAAAACAAAACACATGTTATCCTAGCTTCAGACGTTGTTTTCACTGATTTAATCTACTGTACACGAAGTTGAGATAAGGTCAACTCTGGGCTAATTTTGGTCCAGGCATTTTAAATATGGAAACACCATAGTGAACACACTTAAACTGACAAAGGTGAAGATGAATATAACTTACGACCTTGTATGGTCTTCCCCAATGACACGACAGGATATCACTTTGAACACGATTTCATATCTTACATATATTGAGAAGAGGCAGAGTACTTGCCTTACTGTTGATTTTAGCCTACCTGTTAAACACAATAATCCCCGAAACAGGAACAGGAAAAGTTGTTCTTACCGAATGCCATTATAACCGGATCATCTGTTGAATTTACAAGAAGAACAACAGTAAAGTTGAGTTATTTCCGGAAAAACTGCTGAGCTTCGGAGCAGCACTTGACACATTGTTGATCTCTTAGTTGGTGAATCAAGGATTTAAAGTGGACATATATTAATCAGCACATATGCAGACAAAAGGTTATACATCTCATAGTGTCATATGCACACGAAGTCCATGATTAGAACCTTTATATAGGTAAAACAAAGAACAAGCCCACCACCTGGGGCGGCAGGTAGCCTAGTTTACTAGCGGTGGGCTAGTAAACGAAAGTGTTGCTAGATCAAATCCCAAATCCCTCTGCCCCAAGGCAGTTACCCCACTGTTCCTCATTTCGTTTCCAGTGGTATGGTTATGTAAACAATTTGGACCTGACAGACCCTTGATCATTTTACAATGCACCATACTTACAAAGTTAAGTAGTTAACTAAAGAAGTGACACCTAGAGTACAGTACCACCAACTACACACAACATGACATTTTCGAAAAGTGTGTGTGTGTGTGTGTTTCAAGTTTTATTGTCACATGCAGTGAAATGCCTTTATTGCAAATTCAGAACCCAACAATGCAATAATCAGTAAAAAAAAAACACGAGAAATAAGAATAAGACATATGAAATACACAATAAAGTAACTAAGTAAGTAAGCATACTATATACAGGAAATATTTAAAAAGTCAGTTCCAATACCATATTTACATGTGCAAGGATACTGCAGCGATGGAGGTAGATATGTATAGGGGTAAGGGGAGAATAGGCAACAGAATATAAGATAAACAGAGTAGCAGCAACTTGTATGCAAGTGGGTGTGCAGGTGTGTAGAGTCAGTATAAATCGATGTGCATATTATGCCTGAGCAAGCAAATGATGAAGTCAGTGTGTGTGTGTGTGTGTTGGAGTGACAGTGTGTGCGAGTGTGTAGGGCCCTGAGAGTTTGCATAGAGACAGTGGAAAGATTGAAATAAAAGGTCAATAAAGATACAAGGTTAACTCAGATAGTCTGTGTAGTTATTTTGTTAGCTATTTATCAGTCATATTGCTTAGGGATGGAAGCTGTTCAAGAGCCTGTTGGTGTCAGACTTGATGCACAAGTACCTCTTGCCGTGCAGCAGCAGAGGAAATAGTCTATTGTGAGAGAGCTTGAGTGTGTGTGTACATACGTGTGACTGAAACCATACGTGTGACGTATCATGCACAGTGGAATGGATTAAGACATACAGCACAGTAGCAGTCAAGGCCATCCATGCACTGACTCATTGATTCTCCACATGTTAGCAATTGATCCGTTTGTTCAATTCTATGCCTCTCTATCCAGAGAAAATTAGATGAATGGTTTCTGTTCCATTAGAATTAGTCTGAGAGCAAATGAATACATTTAACAAAGAGTCTGGTTGCAGCTGCATGCTTTCTTCCTCTGGTCAGGGGCTGGGGTAGTTCACGGAGAGCAGGACCATGTTGTGCAGAAGTAAAGATGGAAGAGGACACAACATAAAACAAAATAATGCATACAATCTGAGATTTATGAGCATGACTGACAAGTGACCCAATTGGAAATTAAATAATTAACATCCAGGTCAAATTCAATCATTTATATTTTTACAGCATTCCAGGCAGTAGCCCCAGCTATGGAAGTATAGGCTGTCAGTTAAACTTCTAAATATCAATGATGTAGGAGTAGTTATCCTATTACATAAACACATTACTGACAGGCCTCCTAAGTGGTGCAGCGGTCTAAGGTGTCACTCCAGATCCGGGTTCGATCCCAGGCTGTGTCGCAGCCGGCCGCAACCGGGAGACCCATGAGGCGGCGCACAATTGGCCCAGCATCGTCCAGGTTAGGGGACTGTTTGGCCGGCTGGGATGTCCATGTCCCATCGCGCTCTAGCGACTCCTTGTGGCTGCCGGGCCCATACATGCTGACTATGGAATAAAAGTGAGGCTTTTATTGCGCAATCTAATTCATGCTGATTAAAAAATGGACACATGCTCAAACTCGCACACTTTTGATAGACTTGAAGGGGCAATATGTAGTTGCTACATCCATTTTTGAACCTATAAATTAAAACAAAAAAATATATATATCCATTGATTCTTGAAGAATATAATTTATAAATGCCTCATGAGCTTAGTTCAACTGTCACAATCCATGCAAACCCAAAATATAAGCTTGTTTTCCTCCAATGTTTGTAAACATTGTAAATGTAAACAAACACTGTATAGCCTCATAACATGGTTAAAACTAGAATTTTGATATCATGGATGGTCAGTTCTTGCATCCATAGCTCTGCCTATTAATCGGAGTGTGGTTACATTTCTCCAGGCCCATCCCTCAGTTTTTTACCAAAACAGAGGCGAGGGCGACCTTTTTGTTATTGTTTCATCTATGGATTTGCCCTTTTAACATCTGAAATATATCAGTGTCTCCAACAAAAAGGTAAACAATAGGCCTATAGCAAATGCAGCATATGGCATTCATTTTCCACATGTAAATAGCACTTTTCAGTAGTACTCAAAGCATGACATTCCAAGTCCTATTCTTGAAGATCAAGGGGTATAACATTTATTGGAATAACTGTAATTCTGATAGACTTTGGTTTTTTATGTAAATATATAATTTAATTGTGTTATTATATGTAGTAGGAAGCGATGGGTTAGGAGAAATTTAGCATCTATATATGGCCAGCTATGTAAACTTGAACATGATGTCGTTCAATTGGTAACATACATTTTTGTCTTCTTCTAATGTCGCTTAAGGGGAAAGTAACTAAATGTAATCAGATTACGTTACTGAGTTTGGGTGGTCCAAAAGTTACGTTACAGATTACAATTTTGGACAGATAACTAGTCACATAAGGGATTACATTTAGAAAGTAACCTCCCCAACCCTGTGCATAGATAATAAACAGCGAGTAGCACCAGTGTAATATCAAAGGGGGGCGGGTGTCAATGTAAATAGTCTGGCTGGCCATTTGATTAATTGTTCTGCAGTCTTATGGCTTGGTGGTAGAAGCTGATAAGGAGCCTTTTGGACCTAGATTTGGCACTCCGGTACCGCTTGCCGTAGCAGAGAGAACAGTCTCATACTTCGGTGACTGGAGTCTGACAATTTGTTGGGCCTTCCTCTGACACCGCCTACTTATATAGGTCCAGGCGCATGCGCATTTGGGTCAAAAAACAATACATTCTTTCCAGACAATATATGTTTTCGGTTGCTTGGAAATATTTATGTAAAACTTTTTTGGAAGCACATACCGGGCTGGACGGCAGTAAATTACGATAGTTGCTCAGTGAAACTTGATAACGAACGTATTTTGACATAAAGCTTGCTGTCTAATGGCAAAATATATGGTAGCATCTAGGCTATTAGCCTAGGCAGTCGGTAGTGCAGATCTAGCGCCCATGCACTAACTATCCGCTGCCTAGGCTACATATTCATCGTCTCCTCTGCCCAGATACCGGTTCAGAGGACGACTAGCCCTAGAATGACAATGACCGACAAAGCATTTCGAGCACGCTACTCTCCATCTTGCAATAATATTCAGATAATGTTCGAGTTATTCAGTACCTTAGTCTTTGTTACGCTAGTATTGGGGTGTATATTGACACTGTTGAAATTGATAACTGTATTGTCGTTGTTACACAGCATTGGATCTCTCTCTTGCACGGCGCCATGGTGGTATTTGCAGGGTGAGTCCATGAAACTGTCTTTGCAAGTGCTGCAAACAAATTTTCAGGGTAAGTTGCTAGAGGCAAGTTGATTTGTTGCTAAAAGTTGCTAAATGACGTTGTGATGTCACTGCGTGATAACGTAAAACTGCGTCATTACGTAGAATACACAATAACGTTACTTAAATTTACTGACCATATCACGGTGCCAAGATGGCTGCTTGAACTGACGCTTTTTTACCGAGTTCCGTACCAAACTTCAGAAAGATTGTGAAAAATGTAAATAAAAAAAAGTTTAGTCATTATTATCTTTATTTGTTCAAGATATAAGACCTTTCCTGTGACTGGAATGATAATTGGATCATTTATTTCAGCATGTCCATGCAAAGTCGTGACAAAAAAAGAAAGGAAAAAGTTAGCCGTTCTATTGCTAATCAACAAGAGAGAAACGTGCTTTTAGACAACTGCCATAACTACACTTGGCCTATGGATAATATCATGCTTTCGAATGCTGAAGATGACGAATTCCCCTCTTTACTGGTTACTCCGTGCAAACCTCCACCCTCCAAAAAACCCAACATGAACTCTGACATCGTGACTACCCTCTCCTTACTCATCAACTCCAGGTGTGACGCCATTGAGAAAATGGTAGGCGCGAACACCATGGTTATCGAAGGCTTCAAAAAGACTGTGGAGTTTGCATGTGGTGAAATTAATAATGTGAAAACGAGAGTGGCAAAAGTTGAAAAAAATGTGGAAAGGGTGGAAAAGAATAACAATGTCTACCATAGACGTCTCAATGATCTGGAACAATACACAAGAAAATGGAACCTGAGACTCTACGGCTTGCCAGAGGTGGAGAAGGAAGATGTGCGAGGAGAGGCTATCCGTATCTGCCAAGAAGTTTTGCCTGCAGAGAAGAACAAAGTTGGTGATACCATCGACGTTGTACATCGCCTCGGCAAGAAGCAACAGCAAAGCGATTCAAGACCCAGGGGTATCATCATCCTATTCACTACCAGATTCTACAGGGATGCTGTCTGGAAAGCTGCTAGGAAGAACGCCTTCCTTCAGAGCCATGGTATGCGTTTCGCCGAGCATCTCAGCCCGGAAGACATAGAAAGAAGGAACAAGTTGTGGCCAACGATCAAGATAGCACGAAGTGAGGGGAAGGCTGCTTACTTCGTAGGAGGACGAGGTTTCATCAACGGTTCAGAAATCCATATTCCTCCCTAAAATCTCACCAGAAGGAACAGGTTGATGGTTTCAGCCATGGTATTCTCATTTTCCTTATGTGGTTTACCTAACAAGCGTCAGGTGACTATTTTACAGGAATACTCAGGTATTTCAATTCATTAGTTTGTTCTTGTATGACCAGAAGTCCTATTTTGTTTACAAACTTACGAAGAAGATTGAAAGCTGAATTTATGTTTTATGTATACAGTAACTAAGATGCTGTTTTAAATGGCATACAGGTCTGCTCTGACTTTACACGGTTATTGTTCTATTTAGTTATTAATACTTATTTCCAAAAAAGGTCTTAGGAACGTTTATATGTAAAACATTTTGTTATTCAATTATTTTACGATCAGTTTTCATATGTACTTAATATAATAGGTACCCTTTTATTTAAATTATTATTTGTTGTTTTATTTCTCAGAATAGTTCCTGATTACACTAAAGAGGGTTTTTAGTCTCTCTTACTACAAGAACCCTTGGTTTGGTCTTGAACATAATTTCCAGTTGAGTTGAATTTCAAAGGTTATGGAATAAGCTATTTTCACTTTAAATTGACTTAAATGGTGCAGATCTCGGTTCCTTATCGTTTACGTTCACTGCTCCTACGACTCATCCTACTACAGTTTATACTTTTATATAATCTTTGTTGTTTTGTCTTTGTCTATATTATCTCTTAATGCTAGGGGGTTACGAAACAGTGTGAAGCGCAAGGCCTTATTTTTATTTGCTAAACAATTTCGAACAGATTTTTGCTTTTTTCAAGAGTCTCACTCAATTTCTGCTGATGCCAACTTCTGGAGGTCACAGTGGGGCAACGATATTTGGCTTTCCCATGGATCTGAACGCTCTGCTGGTGTCACTACAATGAAAAATACCTTAGGTGGTAATATTCTACACTCGGAAAGTGACCCCTTTGGTCACTTTATTTGTCTTGTGATCAGTTACAATGACATTACACTCATTACTGTAAACTTCTACGGGTACAACACCAAACATGAGAATGATGAGTTGCTTGAATCTATAGAGAAACATATACTTCATTGGTTATCTAAATTTCCCAATTCGTTATTATTGATAGGAGGGGACTTTAACGTTACAATAGATAATTCAACTGATAGATGGCCCCCAGGTAGGCCAACCAATCAGAATTTGGGTTTAATACTTTTTATGGAAAAGTTTGATCTTACTGATATATGGAGAGAGAGGTTTTCGGCCGAAAGATCATTCACTTGGAGTAACAAAACAGGCTCCAGACAATCCAGAATAGATTTTTGGCTTATATCCAAATGTATTGATAGTGAGTGTGTTACTACAAATATTTGTACTACTCCCCTCACAGACCATAAGGCTATTTACATTGATATCAAAATATTTACCCCTGATACGAACCTTGGTAGAGCATCCTACTGGAAGCTAAATAGCTCATTATTAAATAATGATATAGTTACATTTGAGGTTAAAGAGCTGCTCTCACACTTTTGGGAAAAGGCTTGTGAAGAAAAATCTTATTGCAAGAACTGGGAGCTCTTTAAATTTGAGGTGTCCAAATATCTTAGAAAATATGGTAGTAATCTTGCTAAGACCAGAAGAGCTGAGGAGGAAAAGGTGATCATTAAGATAACTTCCCTTTCTCAGAGGTCCCCAGCTGACCTCTTGGGGGAGGAGAAGATGGAACTAATTGAGTTACAAAGTAAACTGGATAATATATATATAAATTAAAAGCAGAAGGAGCCTTTATTAGATCTAGGAAAAAATGGATTGAGGAGGGAGAACAGAATTCATCCTATTTCTTTAGACTTGAGAAATTTCACTCTAAAAATAACACTATCCATAAGTTAAACATTGATGGTGTTATTACAGATGACCAAAAATTAATCGCTAAATACTGCAGCAATATTTACAGAAAATTGTATAGCTCTACGTACTGTCAGGAATCCACAGATATGTTTTTTAACTCACTGAATAATGTTCACTCTATCAGTGATATAG
Organism: Oncorhynchus tshawytscha; assembly: GCF_018296145.1. Lineage (NCBI taxonomy): Eukaryota > Metazoa > Chordata > Actinopteri > Salmoniformes > Salmonidae > Oncorhynchus > Oncorhynchus tshawytscha. Next base: position 38,933,074 of record NC_056430.1, on the reverse strand, counting down.
AATCTAAACAGTGTGATGAACCCATCAAAGTTGAAGAGATTAGAGATTATAGAGTCTATCAAACATCTAAAGAACAATAAATCACCAGGTGTTGATGGAATTACATCAGAATTTTACAAATTATTTTCTGAACAAGTAGCTCCCTTCCTATTTGAAGTCTTTTTAGAGAGTATTAAAAACAATGTTCTCCCTCCTACAATGAGTCAGGGGTTAATAACACTGATACCTAAGCCTAAAAAAGAAGTGCTGCTCATCGATAACTGGCGTCCAATTTGTCTTCTTAATAATGACTATAAGATATTAGCCTCACTACTTGCAAAAAGAATTAAAGAAGTCCTGGATGCAATCATTGATGAAACACAGTCTGGCTTCATGAGGAACAGACATATTTCTAACAATGTCAGACTAGTATTAGACGTACTTGACTACTCAGACCTAATAACTGAGGATAGCTTCATATTATTTTTAGATTTTTATAAAGCATTTGACACAGTAGAGCATCAGTTTCTCTTCCACTCCCTTGAGAGACTTGGCTTTGGGGATTTTTTCTGTAAGGCTATTAAGACACTCTATGCAAATGGTAACAGCTCTATCAAATTGAAATATGGCACCTCACCAAGATTTGAGTTAAAGAGAGGAATTAGGCAAGGTTGTCCTATCTCTCCGTACCTGTTTTTATTAATCACCCAACTTCTTGCAAATTCTTTAAATAATAGTCCTGTACAAGGTATTTCCATAGCTGGTAAAGAAATTATTATAAGCCAGCTGGCTGACGATACTACACTTTTTCTGAAAGACGCTAACCAAATTCCCATATCGATCAATGTGATACAATCCTTTTCCAAAGCGTCTGGTCTATATCTTAACATTAAGAAATGTGAACTCATGGCTGTCAAAGATTGTGTGACACCTTCATATTATGGTATTCCAGTAAAAGAAGAACTTACATATTTAGGCATAACCATTACAAAGGATCAGAAGTCTAGAGGCTTACTAAATTTTAACCCTCTTATTAAAAAAACCCAGAAGAAACTAAATCAATGGCTACAGAGGGACTTATCTTTAAAAGGTAGAGACCTTCAGCCTTGGTTATTAGGAATCTCTAGACTAACATATGGTGCTCTATCTTTATATCTTGACCGTAAAATAAGCAAGGAGATAGACCAGATGCTTTTCAACTTTCTTTGGAGAAACCGTACCCATTACATTAGGAAAACTGTTGTAATGAACACTTATGAGAATGGTGGACTGAATTTTCTGGATTTTACTACTTTAAATAATACTTTCAAATCAATTGGATAAAACAATTCCTAAGAAGACCCACTTCTATCTGGAATTTTATTCCTCATCATGTCTTCTCTACTTTTGGTGGCCTTAACTTCATGTTGTTTTGCAATTATAATATTGACAAAGTTCCAGTGAAACTTTCTGCTTTTCATCGGCAGGTTTTCTTGTCATGGTCCTTAATTTATAAACACAATTTTTCTCCACACAGATATTATATATGGAATAATCGGGATATATTGTATAAAAATACCTCTCTGTTTTTAGAATATTGGTTCAGAAATAATATCCTATTGGTGAGCCAACTGGTAAATGCAGAGGGTCTTTTACTCAGTTATAAAGAATTCTTATCACTTTACAAGGTCCCTGTTACACCTAATGATTTTGCAATTGTTTTAGATGCCATTCCCTCAGGTGTTGCTATGTTATTCAGGAACATGTCAAGACCTGACCCTCAGAGCCTACCTTCTGTTGACCCTGTTGACTCATCAGTAGGAAAGATTTGTTTCTCTTTTGGTCCATTCAACAACAGAGCGATACGATCCTTGTTTCAGCAGGATGTTGTATCTATACCTTATGTCATGCCTTATTGGAATGGATTTATTGATAATATCTGTTGGAAAAAAGTTTGGATGTTGCCACACACATACCTACTTGTTAACAAAATTAAGGAAGTTTCCTTTAAAATTATTCATAAATATTATCCTGCCAACCACTATATGAAGAAGTTTAAGGAAAACATCAACTCCAATTGCTCCTTTTGTAATGACCACCCAGAAACAGTTGTGCATCTTTTTTGGCATTGTATGCATGTAAGAAAACTGTGGCAAGACATCAGTAGGTTTATAATTGAACACATTTATGAAGATTTTACACTATTGTGGAGAGATGTACTGTTTGGATTCTTTACATACAATAGAAATAAGTGGAATCATTTTTATGTAATTCATTTCATTATTCTTTTGGCCAAATTTCATATACACAAATGTAAATTTACAAACAGAAAACCACATTTTCGTACCCTACAAAAATAAATTGAACTGTATTTTAAGACGGTTAAATGCTCTACTAACAAAAAAGCTGTTAGAATTGTAAGTATATGCATGTCCCTTAAGGTCCTTGTGTAATTGTAATGTGATATTGTACCCCCTAGCGCGATTGTCCGTTGTTTGTAATCTATGTATGCTTATGTTCCCTCATGTGCTTTATGTATTGATTTGTTGTTAATAAAAATTAAAATAAATAAATAAAAAAATTACTGACCATCTCGGCAAAAAATGTGATTTGACATTTGTTCAGGTTCAGACTCCCACTCTTTTCTTTACTTCTGGCTGTACGGTTTTGATTGAGACATGTTGATTGATGTTGTAAGTTCTGTTCAAGATCAAACATTCGTGACCAACTATATTCATTGGGTTTGGATCGTCAAACCCGTACTACTACTGCTGCAGCCAGCCAACAATGATTTGCAATGTACTGAAATTGCTGCTGGCCTGCTGCTGACGTCACTCACAATGCATTTTTACAGCCAGGCACGTGTGTTGTGACTGAGTGTGTGACAGAAAATAGTGTTTGTGTCATTTAGAGGGAAAATACATGCATTTTAGCGTTTGGGTCACTTTTCAAAAGTTGCAAAAAGTTCCAAATACATGTTTAAAAGTAGCTACATTTGTTGCTAGGTGCTGTTTGAAAAAAAAAAGTTGCCAGGGTAGTTTGAAAAGTTGCTAAATCTAGCAACATCACTGGTCGTTGCAATGCTTGCAAGATAGCAGGGATCAAACGTTACTTCCATTGGCTGGAACGATTACCATAAAGTGTACAATAGTTTATATAGTTGTGTATACTACACTCAGAAATCTTTAGAATATTATTGAACTCTAAAATTGTGAACTCTAAAATTAAATAGTTTTGTAGCTACAACATGTAATCTCAGCATGTAGGTCACATTTATCTAAAACTTAACTGAATTCACTTGATACAATTGAGATGCCATGGATGGATCCATTGTAGGGACACTAAATAGCCAGCAGATGTCAATCTTGCACACCAGGCTGAGTAGGGCAGTCTGTCAGATGAGTAGGTCCTACAAGTTGCCTGCTGGTGAAGCCCGAACAAGACTAGTTAAAGGTGAAGACCTGAGTTCGGAGTGAGTGCTTGCAAAGTGAAATAAACGTTCAGAGTGAGGTATTTACATATCACAGTTAAAACAAGATATGCATATGATACCAGACACTGCTTTATTAAAATGACATGGTATGAAATCGTCATTTGCGTCATTAGATGAGGGATACTAAGCTAGAAGTGAGACTCTTGCCTATAGCTGGTGCTACAATACAATGCTGGCTTTATCATGCGGTTGATCTAAATTAGACACTGGTGGAGGGCCTGGTTCAGAGAGTGTCACCTCGACTGAGCCACAGTGCATCCAGGGGTCAGCCTGTCCCTCAAGTTTATCGGCCATGCGATATCTCTCTCTTGGATCTATATTGGTCTCTGTCTGAGCATCGCAGGGGAAGATTTGTAGTGGCTAGTTCAGAGAACATTCTAGTGGGTATCTCGTGTTGTGGTTGGACAAGTTACAGTGCACACGAAGCTCTCGCAGCAACCATCGTCTATCTTTTAATATTATAGAGTAAGTGAGAGTGAGGCAATGTGTATTTTGAGGATATTACCTAGTTTTGTACCATAAATCACTTCACCATGATGGTTCTCATCAGTGTATGGCTTTTGAGTGTAATTGATTATGTTCTCTGTGATCAGGTGTTATGCAACTGAAGTACTTATTATTTTATTGCAAAACTGCAAATTGATGAATGCAAATGCTATGAATAAAGTTGCAAGTAAGTTTTGGAATTGTTTAAATACTTTTTTTTTTATTTAACCTTTTTTTAACTAGACAAGTCAAATTCTTATTACAATGACGGCCTACCCCGGCCAAACCCGGACGGTGCTGGTCCAATTGTTCGCCGCCATATGGGACTCCCAATCACGGCCGGATGTGATGCAGCCTGGAAATGGATATGTTTGCAAAGATATTTGCAAATGAATGAAAGGGAAAAGTATTTATTACTGAATGCTGGATTCTGCACACCACACTGTTTGCATAGAAAGCATTTCTCAAAAGAGCCTCATCACTGATGACTCAATTCTATATAAATCAAGGTTGCAACCTCCAAGAGTGGCCTAACCTTGGCAGTTCTAGCGTCAAACCTTGGCAGTTCTAGCATCAAACCTGGGCAGTTCTAGCATCAAAACCTTGGCAGTTCTAGCATCAAATTCTTGGCAGTTCTAGCATCAAATTCTTGGCAGTTCTAGCATCAAATTCTTGGCAGTTCTAGCATCAAGCATCAATTATGCCAGTCAAATGGAAGATGGTCATTGTACAAAGATAAAAGCTGAACAACATTATTCATATAGGCTTTATAAACTTGAGTTCTCCACAGGCCTTTCTAGTACTGTTGCCATCCAAATGTGTTAGTGATTACCAAGCACAGAGTGCGCTAATCCACGGAGGGTCCTCGCTGCCAACACACACGCCATCACTTCACTTCTAAGTGGCATTATTGATTTAATGTGATGAAGCTCTATTTTTAAAGCCAGACCAAGGCTAATATTGGAAACATTCTTATGATACCCACCCACCCCCGTACCCCGGCCTTACCCCCTTGCCACTCCTCCGTCCTCCCCAGCATCTACGAAGATAAAATGCGAGCCCCCCCCTGAGGAACGCGCTGTCAATGACTCCTTGGTCACGCAAGGGATGTGTGAGGGGATACTCCCGTCCAAATTGTCAGAATTATTTCAAGATCTGTTTCTTTCACATTTGTTTATGTCCAAGGTACAGCTGCCACCTGCTTAACTGTCAAGTTTAGTTGAGAAGATATTCAGCAACTATGGTATACATTTGTAACAGTTTTGCTTCTGTCCCTCTCCTAGCCCTTGCAGGGCAAGGGAAACAATTACTTCAACCTCTCAGAGTTAGTGACTCCTCTAGTTTGTGTAGGAATGCTAGGTCAGGTGTAAATACAAGTAGGCGTTACCTTATGTTTGATCCCTCAGCCAAAACTTGAATCAGTTAGAATATAAACTTCAGTTCCTTTATTGCAGGGTTTGCGTCTGGCTTTGGAGGGGAAGTGAAAAAACCTGTGTTAGAAATGACACGGTATTAGTCTAACTTACACTTTGTTGACAGCGACTGAGCATGTGGTCCACAGCAGTCGCTGATGGGTCAGACCCATTCATCACAGTCTGTAACGATTTTCCTTTTACTGAGGCAGCATCTCAAATGGCACTCTATTCCTTATTTAGTAAACTACTTTTTGACCAGGGTCCATGCGGAATAAGGAGCCATTTGGGACGTATGCTGAAGCTCTGTCCTTCCTCACTGACCTGCATATTTATTAACTACAGTGAGCTACAAAAGTATTGGGACAGTGACACATGTTTTGTTTGTTATCAAATCAAATTTTATTTATTACATACACATGGTTAGCAGATGTTAATGCGAGTGTAGCAAAATGCTTGTGCTTTTAGTTCCGACAATGCAGTAATAACCAACGAGTAATCTAACCTAACAATTCCACAACTACTACCTTATACACACAAGTGTAAAGGGATAAAGAATATGTACATAAAGATATATGACTGAGTGATGGTACAGAACAGCATAGGCACGATGCAGTAGATGGTATCGAGTACAGTATATACATATGAGTAATGTAGGGTATGTAAACTATGCCACTTTGTTTAAAGTGGCTAGTGATACATGTATTACATAAAGATGCAGTAAATGATATAGAGTACAGTATACATATGAGATGAGTAATGTAGGGTATGTAAACATTATATTAAGTGGCATTGTTTAAAGTGGCTAGTGATACATTTCTTTACATAAATTTCCATTATTAAAGTGGCTGGAGTTGAGTCAGTATGTTGGCAGCAGCCACTCAATATTAGTGGTAGCTGTTTAACAGTCTGTTGGCCTTGAGATAGAAGCTGTTTTTCAGTCTCTCGGTCCCTGCTTTGATGCACCTGTACTGACCTCGCCTTCTGGATGATAGTGGGGTGAACAGGCAGTGGCTCGGGTGGTTGTTGTCCTTGATGACCTTTATGGCCTTCCTGTGACAATCGGGTGGTGTAGGTATCCTGGAGGGCAGGTAGTTTGCCCCCCCAGTGATGCGTTGTGCAGACCTCACTACCCTCTGGAGAGCCTTACGGTTGTGGGCGGAGCAGTTGCCGTACCAGGCGGTGATACAGCCCGACAGGATGCTGTCGATTGTGCATCTGTAGAAGTTTGTGAGGGCTTTTGGTGACAAGCCGAATTTCTTCAGCCTCCTGAGGTTGAAGAGGCGCTGCTGTGCCTTCTTCACAACGCTGTCTGTGTGGGTGGACCAATTCAGTTTGTCCAGTGATGTGTACGCCGAGGAATTTAAAACTTACTGCCTTCTCCACAACTGTCCCGTCGATGTGGATAGGGGGGTGCTCCCTCTGCTGTTTCCTGAAGTCCACAATCATCTCCTTTGTTTTGTTGAGTGTGAGGTTATTTTCCTGACACCACACTCCGAGGGCCCTCACCTCCTCCCTGTAGGCCGTCTCGTCGTTGTTGGTAATCAAGCCTACCACTGTAGTGTCGTCCGCAAACTTGATGATTGAGTTGGAGGCGTGCATGGCCACGCAGTCGTGGGTGAACAGGGAGTACAGGAGAGGGCTCAGAATGCACCCTTGTGGGGCCCCAGTGTTGAGGATCAGCGGGGTGGAGATGTTGTTACCTACCCTCACCACCTGGGGGCGGCCCGTCAGGAAGGCCACTACACAGGGCGGGGTCGAGACCCAGGGTCTCAAGCTTGATGACGAGTTTCGAGGGTACTATGGTGTTAAATGCTGAGCTGTAATTGATGAACAGCATTGTCACATAGGTATTCCTCTTGTCCAGATGGGTTAGGGCAGTGTGCAGTGCTGTTGCGATTGCGTCGTCTGTGGACCTATTGGGGCGGTAAGCAAATTGGAGTGGGTCTAGGGTGTCATGTAGGGTGGAGGTGATATGGTCCTTGACTAGTCTCTCAAAGCACTTCATGATGACGGAAGTGAGTGCTACGGGGCGGTAGTCGTTTAGCTCAGTTACCTTAACTTTCTTGGGAACAGGAACAATGGTGGCCCTCTTGAAGCATGTGGGAACAGCAGACTGGGATAAGGATTGATTGAATATGTCCGTAAACACACCAGCCAGCTGGTCTGCGCATGCTCTGAGGATGCGGCAGGGGATGCCGTCTGGGCCTGCAGCCTTGCGAAGGTTAACATGTTTAAATGTTTTATTCACGTCGGCTGCAGTGAAGGAGAGTCCGCAGGTTTTGGTAGCGGTCCGTGTCAGTGGCACTGTATTGTCCCCAAAGCGGGCAAAAAAGTTATTTAGTCTGCCTGGGAGCAAGACATCCTGGTCCGTGACTGGGCTGGTTTTCTTCTTGTAGTCCGTGATTGACTGTAGACCCTGCCACATACCTCTTGTGTCTGAGCCGTTGAATTGAGATTCTACTTTGTCTCTGTACTGACGCTTAGCTTGTTTGATAGCCTTGCGGAGGGAATAGCTGCACTGTTTGTATTCGGTCATGTTACCAGTCACCTTGCCCTGATTAAAAGCAGTGGTTTGCGCTTTCAGTTTCACGCGAATGCTGCCATCAATCCAAGGTTTCTGGTTAGGGAATGTTTTAATCGTTGCTATGGGAACGACATCTTCAACGCACGTTCTAATGAACTCGCACACCGAATCAGCGTATTCGTCAATGTTGTTATCTGACGCAATACGAAACATCTCCCAGTCCACGTGATGGAAGCAGTCTTGGAGTGTGGAGTCAGCTTGGTCAGACCAGCGTTGAACAGACCTCAGCGTGGGAGCTTCTTTTTTTAGTTTCTGTCTGTAGGCAGGGATCAACAAAATGGAGTCGTGGTCAGCTTTTCCGAAAGGAGGGCGGGGCAGGGCCTTATATGCGTCGCGGAAGTTAGAGTAACAATGATCCAAGGTTTTTCCACCCCTGGTTGCGCAATCGATATGCTGATAAAATTTAGGGAGTCTTGTTTTCAGATTAGCCTAATCATAGATGTGTCTGCTTGGGGGGGATATATACGGCTGTGATTATAATCGAAGAGAATTCTCTTGGTAGATAATGTGGTCGACATTTGATTGTGAGGAATTCTAAATCAGGTGAACAGAAGGATTTGAGTTCCTGTATGTTTCTTTCATCACACCATGTCTCATTAGCCATAAGGCATACGCCCCCGCCCCTCTTCTTACCAGAAAGATGTTTGTTTCTGTCGGCGCGATGCGTGGAGAAACCCGCTGGCTGCACCGCCTCCGATAGCGTCTCTCCAGTGAGCCATGTTTCCGTGAAGCAAAGAACGTTACAGTCTCTGATGTCCCTCTGGAATGCTACCCTTGCTCGGATTTCATCAACCTTGTTGTCAAGAGACTGGACATTGGCGAGAAGAATGCTAGGGAGTGGTGCATGATGTGCCCGTCTCCGGAGTCTGACCAGAAGACCGCCTCATTTCCCTCTTTTACGGAGTCGTTTTTTTGGGTTGCCGCATAGGATCCATTCCGTTGTCCTGGTTGAAAAGCAGAACACAGGATCCGCTTCGTGAAAATCATATTCTTGGTCGTACTGATGGTGAGTTGACGCTGATCTTATATTCAGTAGTTCTTCTCGACTGTATGTAATGAAACCTAAGATGACCTGGGGTACTAATGTAAGAAATAAAACGTAAAAAAACAAAAAACTGCATAGTTTCCTAGGAACGCGAAGCGAGGCGGCCATCTCTGTCGGCGCCGGACACTTCTATACCAGGAGGTGTCAGAGGAAGGCCCTAAAAATGGTCAAAGAATCTAGCCATCCTAATCATAGACTGTTCTCTCTGCTACCGCACGGCAAGCGGTACCGGAGCGCCAAGTCCAGGTCCAAGAGGCTTCTCAACAGCTTCTACCCCCAAATGGCTACTCCGACTATTTGCATTGCCCCCCTTCTTCTACGCTGCTGCTACTCTCTGTTATTATCTATGCATAGTCACTCTAATAACTCTACCTACATGTACATATTATCTCAACTAACCATTGCCCCCGCACATTGACTCTGTACCGGTACCCCCCTGATAGTGAGCTGTAGACCACTAGTCTCGCTATTGTTATTTTACAGCTGCTCTTTGTTACTTTTATTTCTTATTCTTATCTGTTTTTTTTAGAACTGCGTTGTTGGTTAGGAGCTCATAGGTAAGCATTTCACTAAGGTCTACACCTGTTGTATTCAGAACATGTGACTAATACAATTTTATTTGATTTAAATGGTAAAGGAGTGGTTTTATGTGTTGTCAACAAACTTGTTGCTGTCTTCTTCCCCTCACAAAGTAGGTTTTATCTACATTTTTGTGGGGGTCTTTTCCAGTGCCGTTTCCCCTCACAAAGCCAGTCCTACGGATGAACTCAGCCTGTCATTATGGAAACATGTTCCAAAACACTGAGTGGGTGAAGGAGTCAGAGACAAAAGTGAATGGGAGTGAACCATTTAAATAATTGTATTCATGTTTTCCCTCCACAACCGTCATTTGCTGCAATGGTTCCTCTGTCGAACAACATGTCTTATTCTCCACTCGCACAGTGGGAAACAGTTCCCACAACAACAACAAAAACTGTCAAAAACATCCATTCAGTGGAGATTAAATCTTCTGGTGATGCAGGACTTCCCATGCCCACACATTGAAATATGTCTCCATTACAGGGTGAGGAGGGGTATGAACAAATAAGTGACAAAAAAAGAGAGAAGGAAAATTGGATTCTTTTGTTGGAGGTTTTTGTCAGTTTTTGTCAGGGGTAGGATTGTGTGCAGGAGTTGGCGTTGGTTTGATGATTCATGCTATGGGCTTCTCTGTATACTGTATAATTGATTCTCTTAATAAGCCTGTGTGCTTTCCTACTACACTGTAGTTACTTTCAACTTTATCAAGCACAACTAGAAGGAGATAGTGCTTCTACATACTATTCTAATACTGCAGCTACAGTATACTACTCTTTATGGCAATAACATATATTACCCAGGGCCTATTCCCCCAACAACTCCCCACCACCCCTGGTAGAGGCCATGGTTGGTACAAACACCTGTCGTATCATATGATTAAATCATACTGTACTGACGGCGATGAATATAGAAAGGCTAATAAATTTAACAGACAAGTGAACAGTCAATAGGTACTTGGACACTGAACACTTGACATGGCGTTATATTGATATATTGGCACCACTGTCCACCGTGTCACAGACGGGGATCTTCTGTAGCAGGATCCTATGTGACCCTTGCTAATGGTTTATTTCCCAAAAATGAACGCTGTCTGCAGAGTTGAGCTTGTGCCATTGTCTGCAGTCTGCCAGGCTATATTTTGCAGATACAACAATGCTCTCCAATCACAACCCAGGCTAGGGTGTTGTTGTGGTGCACATCGTTTCAGAAATAGCTCTGTACTTCCTGTCCCAAGACAGCGAGCGGTACAGTGGAGGTGGCATCACCCCAATGGAGTGCTATGTATTTTGTCCTCTACAGCGGACAGTGACCATACCTAAAATGGCGCCGCGCCGACTCCCTGTCCTTGTCCTCCAGCAGTATTACATAACACTTAGGGAATAGGGTGCCATGTGGAATATAACCTATGTAGTGCACTACTTTTGGCCAGAGGCCTATGGGTAGTAGTGAACTACATTGGGAATAGGGTGCCATTTGGAACGCACAGTTTGTAATGTGTCTGACTCGGTGAAGGACATCCTCCTGAAACTCCACAGTGCTGAGAGGGCCACTTCTTTGTTATGCTGCGCCCCTTTCTTCACATTGTGCTAGAGCTAGCATGTTAATGTCTAAGACCGGGGGCCCATGCATGTGTTCTCAGGTTACCAGAAGCTCATATGGATGATATGTGATGCTTGCTTAGTTAATGTTTTGTTACATGTGATGTGTCCACATATGGGCGCTTTCTCACCCTCATGCCTCATGCCTTGGCATAATTTTGGCAACAAAATAGTTATAGCCTATAACTAAGTTATAGCCTATAACTAAGGTCTAGGGTTTCCTAGACCGGTTATATGTTTGGCGTAAACTGCTTTCCACAATTATAACTCCAATCATTACTAACTTATGTAACCTACCAGTCAGCCTCCGGCATGGTGCCCAAATGGTTTGCGGTTGTGTGTTGAGGTTTGGAGGGGAATGAAAGCATCGCCCGATGGTTTCCCACCTGGACCAGTGTGTTCAATGGCATGTGCTCCTTCTGACCTTGCCCCCACCCCACCCTATTCCTTCCCCATTTACATTGGGATTTTGTGGGTAGAGAGCGTGGGGCAGGGTGGTATTGCTGTGAACAACTTCCAGGCGGACGGCCAGGGGCTGTCATCTGCCGGTGAAATCCAAGCCTTCCTGTCACTCTTGTTTTATAATTGTAACATTCTCATGTTCTGTCAGCGAGCAGAGAGTTTTCCAATACAGTGTGTGTGTGTGTGTGTGTGTGTGTGTGTGTGTGCAGGCTCTGCGGTTGAGGGATGAGATGGGTGGGGTGTAATATAATCTTTTTGAGGATGTCTTACTGTCAGGCTGGGACACCATCAGTGGGACACTATCAGTACACCACATTTTTTTGGCTGCACAATTTCTCCTTCCTCCCCCAACCCATGAACGCATGCATTTTCCTCTTCTAAGGACATAAAAATGGTCAAATGGTGATTAAAAGACCTAAAACCATTATCCCTGGCTTCTAAACCTACTGTCTCTCTCACACTCTCATTATGCACTTGTTGTATTGTGTTCCTTGGTGTGACAAACTTTGCTAGTGGCATGCAAATAAAAGCAAGGAAATATAATGTTCATCTCGACATTGTCCCATTCGGCCCTGTATGGTTGACATTGACTCTAGACTATAGAGACGCAAGGTCAGTAGACCTTCAAGTAGAGTTCAAGGTCAGGGGGAAGGGTGTGACGAGTTAAGGTCAGTGTACAGCAGGGAGGGTTGTTAGTCTGTTTTAAGAAGACAGTGATTCAGTAATGTCTTCTACACTTGATATGTTGATTATCAGAGTTATATTGTATTACCATGGCATAAAACGGAGAGGATCCTTTTTTTGAGATCATAGCAGCATCTTCTATTACAGGGATGAAATGAGGCGATTTCATCCCTCTGGATTTGACACACACACACACACATATATATATATATATATATATATATTTTTTTTTAATAACCTGTTTACGCTTTGTCATTATGGGGTATTTTGTGTAGAACAAAATAATTGAAACCATTTTAGAATAAGGCTGTAACGTAACAAAATGTGGAAAAAGGTCAAGGGGTCTGAATACTTTCCGAATGCACTGTATATACACTACATTACCAAAAGTATGTGGACACCTGCTTGTCGAACATCTCCTTCCAAAATCATGGGCAGTAATATGGAGTTGGTCCCCCCTTTGCTGCTAACAGCCTCCACTCTTCTGGGAAGGCTTTACACTAGATGTTGGAACATTGCTGTAGGGATTTTCTTCCATTCAGCCACAACAAAATGAGTGAGAACGGGCACTGATGTTGGGGCGATTAGGCCTGGCTCGCAGTTGGCATTCCAATTCATCCCAAAAGTGTTCAGTAGGTTCAGGGCTCTGTGCAGGCCAGTCAAGTTCTTCCACACCAATCTCGACAAACCATTTCTGTATGGACCTCACTTTGTGCACAGGGCATTTATATGCTGAATCAGGGAAGGGCCTTCCCCAAATTATTGGCACAAAGTTGGAAGCACAGAACCGTCTAGAATGTCCTTGTATGCTGTAGTGTTAAGATTTCCCCTCACTGGAACTAAGGGGCCTAGCCTGAAACAAGAAAAAACAGACCATTATTCCTTCTCCTCCAAACGTTACAGTTGGCACTGTGCATTCGGGCAGGTAGCGTTCTCCTGGTGTCCACCAAATTCAGATTTGTCTGTTGGATGGTGAAACGTGATTCATCACTTCAGAGAACGCGTTTCCACTGCTCCAGAGTCCAATGGCGGCGAGCTTTACACCACTCCAGCCAACGCATGACAATGCGCATGGTGATCTTAGGCTTGTATATGGCTGCTCGGCCATGTAAACCTATTTCATGAAGCTCCCAACAAACAGTTATTGGGCTGACATTGCTTCCAGAGGCAGTTTGGAACACGGTAGTGTGTGTTGCAACCGAGGACAGATGATTTTTACGCGCTTCAGCACTTGCCGGTCTTAAACGTTGTTGCTCCTAGACGTTTCCACTTCATAATAACAGCACCTACAGTTGACCGGGGCAGCTCTAGCAGGGCTGAAATTTGACGAACTGAGTTGTTGGAAAGGTGGCATCCTATGACGTTGCCACGTTGAAAGTCACTGAGCTCTTCAGTAAGGCCATTCCACTGCCAATGTTTGTCTTTGGAGATTGCATGGCTATGTGCTCTAATTTATACACCTGTCAGCAACATTTGTGGCTGAAATAGCTGAATCTGCAAATTTGAAGGGGTGTCCATATATACACACTACCGTTCAAAGGTTTGGGGTCACTTAGAAATGTCCTTGTTTTTGAAAGAAAAGCACTTTTTTTTGTCCCTTAAAATAACATCAAATCGATCAGAAATGCAGTATTAGACAGTAATACACCAGTCTCAACGTCAACAGTGAAGAGGCGACTCCGGGATGCTGGCCTTCTAGGCAGAGTTGCAAAGAAAAAGCGATATCTCTTTCTTTGCAACTCTGCCTAGAAGGCCAGCATCCCGGAATCGCCTCTTCACTGTTGACGTTGAGACTGGTGTTTTGCGGGTACTATTTAATGAAGCTGCCAGTTGAGGACTTGTGAGGCATCTGTTTCTCAAACTAGACACTAATGTACTTGTCCTCTTGCTCAGTTGTGCACCAGGGCCTCCAATTCCTCATTCTATTCTGGTTTGAGACAGTTTGTGCTGTTCTGTGAAGGGAGTAGTACACAGCTTTGTACCAGATCTTCAGTTTCTTGGCAATTTCTCGCATGGAATAGCCTTCATTTCTCAGAACAAGAATAGACTGACAGGTTTCAGAAGAAAGTGCTTTATTTCTGGCCATTATTGATTATTTTATCTGAACCGTTTTCAACTGTGCTATCATTGCAAAAGAGTTTTCTAATGATCAATTAGCCTTTTAAAATGATAAACTTGGATTAGCTAACACAATGTGCCATTGGAACACAGGAGTGATGGTTGCTGATAATGGGCCTCTGTACGCCTATGTAGATATTCCATTAAAAATCATCAGTTTCCAGCTACAATAGTCATTTATAACATTAACAATGTCTACACTGTATTTCTGATCAATTTGAGATTATTTTAATGGGACAAAAAATAAGATTTTCTTTCAAAAACAAGGACACTTCTAAGTGACCCCAAACTATTGAACAATATACAGTTGAAGTCCGAAGTTAACATACACTTAGGTTGGAGTCATTAAAACTCCTTTTTCAACCACCCCACACATTTCTTGTTGACAAACTATAGTTTTGGCAAGTCGGTTAGGACATTTTCCAACAATTGTTGGAAACAGATAGATTTCACTTTTATTTCACTGTATCACAATTCCAGTGCATCAGAAGTTTACATACACAAAGTTGACTGTTGCCTTTAAACGTCTTGGAAAATTCCAGAAAATTGTCATGCTTTAGAAGCTTCTGATAGGCTAATTGACATAATTTGAGTCAATTGGAAGTGAACCTGTGGATGTATTTCAAGGCGTACCTTCAAACTCTTTTCATGACATCATTGGAAAATCTAAGGAAACCTCAGAAAAAAATGGAGACCTACAAGTCTGGTTCATCTTTGGGAGCAATTTCCAAATGCCTGAAGGTACCACGTTCATCTGTACAAACAATAGTACGCAGGTGTAAACACCATGGGACCACATAGCCGTCATACCACTCAGGAAGGAGACACGTTCTGTCTCCTAGAGATGAACGTACTTTGGTGCGAAAAGTGCAAATCAATCCCAGAACAACAGCAAAGGACCTTGTGAAGATGCTGGAGAAAACGGGTACAAAAGTATCTATATCCACAGTAAAATGAGTCCTATATCGACATAACCTGAAAGGCCGCTCAGCAAGGAAGAAGCCACTGCTCCAAGACCTCCATTAAAAAAGCCAGACTAGAGTTTGCAACTGCACATGGGGACAAAGATTGTACTTTTTGGAGAAATGTCCTTTGGTCTGATGAAACAAAAATAGAACTGTTCGGCCATAATGACTATCGTTATGTTTGGAGGAGAAAGGGAGATGCTTGCAAGCTGAAGAACACCATCCCAACCGTGAAACACGGGGTGGCAGCATCATGTTGTGGGGGTGCTTTGCTGCAGGAGGGACTCGTGCACTTCACAAAATAGATGGCATCATGAGGTGGGACAAATATGTGGATATATTGAAGCAACATCTCAAGACATCAGTCAGGAAGTTAAAGCTTGGTCGCAAATGGGTCTTCCAAATGGACAATGACCCCAAGCATACTTCCAAAGTTGTGGCAAAATGGCTTAAGGACAACAAAGTCAAGGTATTGGAGTGGCCATCGCAAAGCCCTGACCTCAATCTCATAGAAAATGTGTGGGCAGAACTGAAAAAGCATGTGCGAGCAAGGAGGCCTACAAACCTGACTCAGTTACCAGCTCTGTCAGGAGGAATGGGCCAAAATTCACCCAATTTATTGTGTGAAGCTGGTGTAATGCTATCTGAAACATTTGACCCAAGTTAAACAATTTTAATTCAATTTTAATTTAATTTAATTTCAATTCTTAAAATAAAGTGGTGATCCTAACTGACCTAAGATAGGGAATTTTTACTCCGAATAAGTGTCAGGAATTTTGAAAAACTGATTTAAATGTATTTGGCTAAGGTGTATGTACACTTCCGACTTCAACTGTACGTGTGTGTGCATATACTTATTTTCCAAATACTTATTTTCCACCATAATTTGCAAATAAATTCATTAAAAATCCTACAATGTGATTTTCTGGATTTTTTCCCCCTCATTTTATCTGTCATAGTTGAAGTGTACCTATGATGAAAATTACAAGCTTCTCTCATCTTTTTAAGTGGGAGAACTTGCACAATTGGTGGCTGACTAAATACTTTTTTGCCCCACTGTACATTGTATTTCATCAGCCAGCCTCATCTAACCACAATGTTACCTAGAGAGATATGCATCAACAAATGGTTTTACAAAACCCATTCATATAATCTCTCAATCCCTCTGTGTGAACCAATCATCTCATCACTAGTCACACTTTGAGAAGTTTTCAGAAACAATGAATATGTGGAATCAGGATCCCATGTGTCACAAATCAATACATATTATTAAGGGAATATACAGTGGATTTTGCTGAACACGTGGGACTCCTAACATGTTTTATTGTGCTTGATAGAATGATAATACTAGAGGCTTACCATTCAGTTCTGGATTTAATACCCTGGCCACTAGGAGTATAAGAAAGTTATAGGGGCCGTATGGTATGCGTGGGGATTGCTTGAGCGATGGTGTCTGCCAACTCATTTATCACTAGACTCTCAGTCAGAAAGGGGAGATCGGATTCCAGAGGTTTCTATGGCCTGGCTAAAAATACACTCACCCGAGGGTTTCCACACACCCACACACCCACACACAAAACCACATGCACACGCATGCAGACCGACACTCTGTCAGGCCAGAACAGAGATACGGGCGGAGTCACACGTATTAGGGATTGAATGTGGTCATAGGACAATCACGGGACAGACACAGGACTCTTCACTAACCCAAGATGAGAAATGTTGTCCGGTAAGCCAGGGGAAGTGCATCAGGTGTCCACACCTGGCCTTGGGGACTGGGTGGAGAGAGAAGAGTGGCACTGGGAACGAGAGAAAAACACACACACACTCATCCCCCTTGTAAGAGCTCATTTTGGCTGTTTCTGGTAAATGAGTAGAAATGATGGTGGTGTTTCTATATGTGTGTGCATGAGAGACAGAGAGAATGAAAGAGATAATGAAATAAAGAGAGGGGGCAAGAGAGAGAAAGAGAGAGGGTGAGGTACAGGAGCCCCCCACTGAGCGCCAAACGGCTTCACAGAGTTATTTACAGATCAGTCCATCAACAAATGGCAGGTGCAGCATCCTCACAAACAGGCCTATTGGCTTTCCTCTCCCTGGAATGCTGAAATATCCTCTCCAGCTAGCGCTCTGTGGATTATGTCTCAGTAACTCACTCTCTCTCATACATTGCGCTTGCGTCTGTTGTAGGCCATCCACTCTCATGTACTGTATGTCTATCTTCATGTTTAAAGTGACATCATAGGGCAAAGTTATCCCCAATCCTAGCTTGTGATGTCTGTGCTTGTTGGCTACGTTTGTTTTACCATAGTATGAGTCCCTGGAGACCTTTTAGAATTAGCATGTGTACACTGCGTGTACAAAACATGAACACCTGCTCTTTCCATGTGAAAAAAGCTATAATCCCTTATTGATGTCACTTGTTCAATCCACTTCAATCAGTGTGGAGACGAAGGGGGAGACCGGTTAAAGGAAGATTTTAAACCTCGAGACAATTGAGACATCGATTGGGTACAGTTGAAGTCGGAAGTTTACATACACCTTAGCCAAATACATTTAACTCAGTTTTTCAAAATTCCTGACATTTAATCCTAGTAAAAATTCCCAGTTGTAGGTCAGTTAGGATCACCACTTTATTTTAAGAATGTGAGATGTTAGAATAATAGTAGTGATTTATTTCAGCTTTTATTTCCTTCATCACATTCCCAGTGGATCAGAAGTTTACATACTCAATTAGTATTTGGTAGCATTGCCTTTAACTTGTTTAACTTGGGTCAAACGTTTTGGGTAGCCTTCCACAAGCTTCCCACAATAAGTTGTGTGAATTTTGGCACATTCCTCCTGACAGAGCTGGTGTAATTGAGTCAGGTTTGTAGGCCTCCTTGCTCGCACACGCTTTTTCAGTTCTGCCCACAAATTTTCTATGGGATTGAGGTCAGGGCTTTGTGATGGCCACTCCAATACCTTGACTTTGTTGTCCGTAAGCCATTTTGCCACAACTTTGGAAGTATGCTTGGGGTCATTGTCCATTTGGAAGACCCATTTGCGATCAAGCTTTAACTTCCTGACTGATGTCTTGAGATGTTGCTTCAATATATCCACATAATTGTCACTCCTCATGATGCCATCTATTTTGTGAATTGCACCAGTCCCTCCTGCAGCAAAGCACCCTCACAACATGATGCTGCCACCCAGTGTTTCACGGTTAGGATGGTGTTCTTCGGCTTGCAAGCCTCCCCCTTTTTCCTCCAAACATAACGATTGGCATTATGGCCAAACAGTTCTATTTTTGTTTCATCAAACCAGAGGACATTTCTCCAAAAAGTATGACCTTTGTCCCCATGTGCAGTTGCAAACCGTAGTCTGGCTTTTTTATGGTGGTTTTGGAGCAGTGGCTTCTTCTTTGCTGAGCGGCCTTTCAGGTTATGTCGATATAGGACTCGTTTTACTATGGATATAGATACTTTTGTACCCGTTTCCTCCAGCATCTTCACAAGGTCTTTTGCTGCTGTTCTGGGATTGATTTGCACTTTTCGCACCAAAGTATGTTCATCTCTAGGAGACAGAACGTGTCTCCTTCCTGAGTGGTATGACAGCTGCGTAGTCCCATGGTGTTTATACCTGCATACTATTGTTTGTACAGATGAACGTGGTACCTTCAGGCGTTTGGAAATTGCTCCCAAAGATGAACCAGGCTTGTGGAAGTCTCCAATTCTTTCTGAGGTTCTTGGCTGATTTTATTTTTTATTTTCCCATGATGTCATGCAAAATGTTTGAAGGTAGGCCTTGAAATACATCCACAGGTACACCTCCAATTGACTCAAATGATGTCAATTAGCCTATCAGAAGCTTCTAAAGCCATGACATAATTTTCTGGAATTTTCCAAGCTGTTTAAAGGCACAGTCAACTTTGTGTATGTAAACTTCTGGCCCAGTGTAATTACGATTAAGTGAAATAATCTGTCTGTAAACAATTGTTTGAAAAATGGCTTGTGTCATGCACAAAGTAGATATCCTAACCGACTTGTCAAAACTATAGTTTGTTAACAAGAAATGTGTGGAGAGGTTGAAAAATGAGTTTTAATGACTCCAACCTAAGTGTATGTAATCTTCCGACTTCAACTTTATGTGTGCCATTCAGAGGGTGAATGGGTAAGCCTGTTTTACTTTTACACAAAATAACAGTGTTGGAATATAAAAGTGTTCTTCTCAGGACACCCATGGCTGCACATTTCAATTCTGTACTTTCAGCTTCATGTAGGGCTTGATAGAATACCTGACATACATATACAGCATCCTTATTCTGTGCATGCTCCTTTAGATTCAAGACATATTGTTGGTAGCCATCTGGGTCTTTTCCTCAGTCGTTAAAGAATCTGTTGAGAATTATTGAATGTCAGTCTATATTGACCACTTTAGACATTGACCAAGACACATTTAGATTTTGGTTTCCAATTGCAAAAAGCAAAATTGGAGTAACAAATGACACATTCAAGTGGCACATTCAATGCCGCCTTGCACACTCTTGCCTGCATCTACTGTAGCTGATCTAGGGTGTAATCATTAGTCAAACAGTTGCAAACGAGAGTCTCTATTGGACAAGTTCAGTTATGTTTATCCCCGTTTTGTTACATTTGCTTCCATTTAAAAAAACAAAATTCACCAGAATCGGTGGAATAAATACACCCATTGTCACACGGAAACACAGTTTACTTTTATAGCAGCCACATACAAAAGCATGACCATTTTGCTCGTTGTACAATTCCTTCTCGCTTCTACGCTCTCTCCTCCTTTCGCCTTTTCCCTTCGCTTTTGGACTTCAGTGCACAACACATCAGCTGTCTGTGACCAGGCGAAAAAAACATTAATTGTCACCATATTAGCTAATATCATAGTCAACATAGCTACTAGAACTAACGCGTCAGTGAACCCTCTACAATCATGCGATACAGTGTACAGTCAGGAAGCAGTTTAGCAGTTACACCGGAGGGCCCCAGTGGCAAAACCAAAAGCTTGGAAGAGTTCCAGTGTTGGATAGCCATAGCCAGCTAGTGAACATAGCATCGCTCTCTGAGACGGGTGTTTGAATAGGCTAAACCAGCTAGCTGCATTTGCTAGCTAAGTGGAAGTGAAAAAATGCAACAAAATATAGTTAGGTAGCTCTCTTGCTTCTCCTTCAATTTTTAAGAAATTAATATTGTCTTTCTCTTTGAGTCAACAACTCACCACATTTTATGCACTAGCTAGCTGTAGCTTATGCTTTCATTACTAGATTCATTATCTGATCCTTTGGTTGGGTGGAGAACATTTCAGTTCATGCTGCAAGAGCTCTGATAGGGTGGAGGATGTCCTCCGGAAGATGTCATAGTTACTGTGTAAGTCTATGGAAGTGGGTGAGAACTATGCGCCTCCTAGGTTTTGTATTGTAGTCAGTGTACCCAGAGGAAGACAGAAATTAGCTGTCCTCCTGCTACACCATGGTGCTACCCAACATAGTGCTGTTGAGGCTACTGTAGACCTTGATTGCAAAACAGTGTGTTTTAATCAATTATTTGGGGGCGTGAATATATTTAGTATAGTTTTATCTAAAAATTCACTGAGGAGGATGGTCCTCCTCTGAGGAGCCTCCACTGGCAGTAGACTAATGTGGCATTCACATGCTCTTCGGAGCTTCCTATTTCCTCATGACGGAAATACAACTTTGTTTCGTTCATGTGCTTTTTCGTTAGAACAATTCTTCAACCTTAATAAGCTAGCTAACGTTGCTTATAATAAAGTTATCCCACTGGGCACAAACTGGTTGAATCTACGTTGTTTCAACATAATTTGTCAACGTATTGTGACACGTAATCTACATGGAAAATACATTGGATCAACGTAAACTGTTGTTTTGAGGGTGAAATTTCAACCACAAGATTGTTACCATTGTAACCAATTTTGAACATTTGACAAACCTTGTTTAAAATATGTTGAATTTGTACCTTTTTTAAAAAAACATCAGATTTTCAACGATATATTCCACTATCACATTTTTTTTTACTATAGGCTGGGCAGTACCTCCTACTGGAGAGTTGACGTTCAGCTATTTATTTGGTCTCCCATACAGGGTTTTAACCAAGCCCTGCTTAGCTTTTATATTTGTCACTTACTACTACCAATGTGCTATGGTGAGCATCATTACTGATAGACCTCTTAACTAAATATATTCACTGCTGCTATCAAAGTCATTTCAATGGGTAGGTTTAACAGAGTAAATGAAATGTAATATTTAGGCCTAAATAGCATTTGAAAAGTCATAAACAGCTATTGTTTCAATTCAACCCAGGGTTCAACTAAAAATAAACGATACATAAGCCTAGGGTTTCAAGCTTTTGTTTATTTAAAATGTAATCTTCAAGTTAATCATTAATACTTTGGATTCACGTCTCCATATATCAATTATTAATTTGTAGACAAACTGGATATTGAATTGTGTTTGGTTGTCAACGCAACCAAATAACAACATTTGAAGGAGATGTATCTTCTGCTTGGATAGTTCCATCTGTGCCACTGACTAAGTCTGGCTTTAATTCCTGTTTGTCTACAAATGAATAATTGATATGGTGAATCCAACATATAAAATATTAATTTGTAGACATACTGGAATTTGTTGACAACCAAACAATATTCAATATCACACTTGCAATACAATACATAGCCTATCGACATGTTAACAAATATGTTAGATTCACGTCTCCAATTAAATAAAAGTTAAGGAATGGGATTAAACCAGTGGCTCAGATGAACTACCTGCATGATCAATTATCAATCAGTGTAGGCCGTCATTGTAAATAAGAATTTGTTCTTAACTCACTTGCCTAGTTACATTAAGGTAAAACAAAACAAACAGTTCAATAATATTTGTATCTAATACAGCAAATACCCTAAAGTTAAGGCTATCCTATAAACTGATGAAACCGTATTTATTCAATCTTAAGATGAGTAACACATCCATGGCCAAATTTTGAGGTTAGCCTACTGTGACTATATATTTCTTCTTATGCATTTGGAAAGTGTTCAGACCCCTTTTTCCAAATTTGTTACGTTACAGCCTTATTCTAAAATGGATAAAACATATTTTTTTCCTCATCAATCTACACACAATACCCCATAATGACAATTTAAAAATTGTTTTTTAGACATTTCTGCAAATGTATTAAAAACAGAAATACCTTATTGACATAAGTATTCAGATCCTTTGCTATGAGACTCAAAATTGAGCACTGGTTGATCCTGTTTCCATTGATCATCCTTGATGATGTTTCTACAACTTGATTGGAATCCACCTGTGGTAAATTCAATTGATTGGACATGATTTGAAAAGGCACACACCTGTCTATTTAAGGTCCCACAGTTGACCGTGCATGTCAGAGCAAAATCCAAGCCATGAGGTCGAAGGAATTGTCCGTAGAGCTCCGAGACAGGATTGTGTCAAGGCACAGATCTGGGGAAGGGTACCAAAAAAAATTCTGCAGCATTGAAGGTCCCCAAGAACACAGTGGCCTCCATCATTCTTCAATGGAAGAAGTTTTGAACCACCAAGACTCTTCCTAGAACTGTCCGCCCGACCAGACTGAGAAATCGGGGGAGAAGGGCCTTGGTTAGGGAGGTGACCTGATGGTCACACTGACAGAGCTGAAGAGTTCCTCTGTGGAGATGGGATAACCTTCCAGAAGGACATCCAACTCTGCAGCCACTCCTCAGGAAAAGGCACATGACAGCCCGCTTGGATTTTGCCAAAAGGAATTTAAAGGACGCTGACCATGAGAAACAAGATTCTCTGGTCTGATGAAACCAAGATTGGACTCATTCACCTGAATGCCAAGCATCACGTCTGGAGGAAACCCGGCACCATCCCTACAGTGAAGCATGGTGGTGGCAGCATCATGCATGTTGGGATGTTTTTCAGCTACAGGGACTGGGAGACTAGTCAGGATTGAGGGGAAGATGAACAGAGCAAAGTAGAGAGATCATTGATGAAAACCTGCTCCAGAGCGCTCAGGACCTCAGACTGGGGTGAAGGTTCACCTTCCAACAGGTCAACGAATGTCAATATGTCTTGTCCATTGCTGTTCTGGTTAGTGTTTATTGGCTTATTTCACTGTAGAGCCTCTAGTCCTGCTCACTATACCTTATCCAACCTATTAGTTCCACCACCCACACATGCAATGACATCTCCTGGTTTCAATGATGTTTCTAGAGACAATATCTCTCTCTTCATCATTCAATACCTAGGTTTACCTCCACTGTATTCACATACTACCATACCTTTGTCTGTACATTATACCTTGATGCTATTTTACCGCCCCCAGAAACCTCCTTTTACTCTATGTTCCAGACGTTTTAGACGACCAATTCTCATAGCTTTTAGCCGTACCCTTATTCTACTCCTCCTATGTTCCTCTGGCGATGTAGAGGTGAATCCAGGCCCTGCAGTGCCTAGCTCCACTCCTATTCCCCAGGCGCTCTCTTTTGACGACTTCTGTAACCGTAATAGCCTTGGTTTCATGCATGTTAACATTAGAAGCCTCCTCCCTAAGTTTGTTCTATTCACTGCTTTAGCACACTCTGCCAACCCGGATGTTCTAGCTGTGTCTGAATCCTGGCTTAGGAAGACCACCAAAAATTCAGAAATTTTAATTCCAAACTACAACATTTTCAGACAAGATAGAACTGCCAAAGGGGGCGGTGTTGCAATCTACTGCAAAGATAGCCTGCAGAGTTCTGTCCTACTATCCAGGTCTGTACCCAAACAATTTGAACTTCTACTTTTAAAAATCCACCTCTCTAAAAACAAGTCTCTCACCGTTGCCGCCTGCTATAGACCACCCTCTGCCCCCAGCTGTGCTCTGGACACCATATGTGAACTGATTGCCCCCATCTATCTTCAGAGTTCGTGCTGCTAGGCGACCTAAACTGGAACATGCTTAACACCCCAGCCATCCTACAATCTAAACTTGATGCCCTCAATCTCACACAAATTATCAATGAACCTACCAGGTACCTCCCCAAAGCCTTAAACACGGGCACCCTCATAGATATCATCCTAACCAACTTCCCCTCTAAATACACCTCTGCTGTCTTCAACCAAGATCTCAGCGATCACTGCCTCATTGCCTGCATCTGTAATGGGTCAGCGGTCAAACAACCTCCACTCATCACTGTAAAACGCTCCCTGAAACACTTCTGCGAGCAGGCCTTTCTAATCGACCTGGCTGGGGTATCCTGGAAGGATATTGATCTCATCCCGTCAGTAGAGGATGCCTGGATATTTTTTTTAAATGCCTTCCTAACCATCTTAAATAAACATGCCCCATTCAAGAAATTTAGAACCAGGAACAGATATAGCCCTTGGTTCTCCCCAGACCTGACTGCCCTTAACCAACACAAAAACATCCTATGGCATTCTGCATTAGCATCGAACAGCCCCCGTGATATGCAGCTGTTCAGGGAAGCTAGAAACCATTATACACAGGCAGTTAGAAAAGCCAAGGCTAGCTTTTTCAAGCAGAAATTTGCTTCCTGCAACACTAACTCAAAAAGTTCTGGGACACTGTAAAGTCCATGGAGAATAAGAACACCTCCTCCCAGCTGCCCACTGCACTGAAGATAGGAAACACTGTCACCACTGATAAATCCTCCATAATTGAGAATTTCAATAAGCATTTTTCTACGGCTGGCCATGCTTTCCACCTGGCTACTCCTACCCCGGTCAACAGCACTGCACCCCCAACAGCAACTCGCTCAAGCCTTCCCCATTTCTCCTTCTCCCAAATCCATTCAGCTGATGTTCTGAAAGAGCTGCAAAATCTGGACCTCTACAAATCAGCCGGGCTAGACAATCTGGACCCTTTCTTTCTAAAATTATCTGCCGAAATTGTTGCCACCCCTATTACTAGCCTGTTCAACCTCTCTTCCGTGTCGTCTGAGATTCCCAAAGTTGGAAAGCAGCTGCGGTCATCCCCCTCTTCAAAGGGGGGGACACTCTTGACCTAAACTGCTACAGACCTATATCTATCCTACCGTGCCTTTCTAAGGTCTTCGAAAGCAAAGTCAACAAACAGATTACCGACCATTTCGAATCTCACCATACCTTCTCTGCTATGCAATCTGGTTTCAGAGCTGGTCATGGGTGCACCTCAGCCACGCTCAAGGTCCTAAACTATATCTTAACCGCCATCGATAAGAAACATTACTGTGCAGCCGTATTCATTGATCTGGCCAAGGCTTTCGACTCTGTCAATCACCACATCCTCATCGGCAGACTCGACAGCCTTGGTTTCTCCAATGATTGCCTCGCCTGGTTCACCAACTACTTCTCTGATAGAGTTCAGTGTGTCAAATCGGAGGGTCTGCTGTCCGGACCTCTGGCAGTCTCTATGGGGGTGCCACAGGGTTCAATTCTTGGACCGACTCTCTTCTCTGTATACATCAATGAGGTCGCTCTTGCTGCTGGAGAGTCTCTGATCCACCTCTACGCAGACGACACCATTCTGTATACTTCCGGCCCTTCTTTGGACACTGTGTTAACAACCCTCCAGGCAAGCTTCAATGCCATACAACTCGCCTTCCGTGGCCTCCAATTGCTCTTAAATACAAGTAAAACTAAATGCATGCTCTTCAACCGATCGCTACCTGCACCTACCCGCCTGTCCAACATCACTACTCTGGACGGCTCTGACTTAGAATACGTGGACAACTACAAATACTTAGGTGTCTGGTTAGACTGTAAACTCTCCTTCCAGACCCATATCAAACATCTCCAATCCAAAGTTAAATCTAGAATTGGCTTCCTATTTCGCAACAAAGCATCCTTCACTCATGCTGCCAAACATACCCTTGTAAAACTGACCATCCTACCAATCCTCGACTTTGGCGATGTCATTTACAAAATAGCCTCCAATACCCTACTCAACAAATTGGATGCAGTCTATCACAGTGCAATCCGTTTTGTCACCAAAGCCCCATATACTACCCACCATTGCGACCTGTACGCTCTCGTTGGCTGGCCCTCGCTTCATACTCGTCGCCAAACCCACTGGCTCCATGTCATCTACAAGACCCTGCTAGGTAAAGTCCCCCTTATCTCAGCTCGCTGGTCACCATAGCATCTCCCACCTGTAGCACACGCTCCAGCAGGTATATCTCTCTAGTCACCCCCAAAACCAATTCTTTCTTTGGCCGCCTCTCCTTCCAGTTCTCTGCTGCCAATGACTGTAACAAACTACAAAAATCTCTGAAACTGGAAACACTTATCTCCCTCACTAGCTTTAAGCACCAACTGTCAGAGCAGCTCACAGATTACTGCACCTGTACATAGCCCACCTATAATTTAGCCCAAACAACTACCTCTTTCCCAACTGTATTTAATTTTAATTAATTTATTTATTTTGCTCCTTTGCACCCCATTATTTTTATTTCTACTTTGCACATTCTTCCATTGCAAAACTACCATTCCAGTGTTTTACTTGCTATATTGTATTTACTTTGCCACCATGGCCTTTTTTGCCTTTACCTCCCTTCTCACCTCATTTGCTCACATTGTATATAGACTTGTTTATACTGTATTATTGACTGTGTGTTTGTTTTACTCCATGTGTAACTCTGTGTCGTTGTATCTGTCGAACTGCTTTGCTTTATCTTGGCCAGGTCGCAATTGTAAATGAGAACTTGTTCTCAACTTGCCTACCTGGTTAAATAAAGGTAAAATAAAATAAATAAATAAAAAAACGACTTTAAGCACACCGCCAAGACAATGCAGGAGTGGCTTCGGGACAAGTCTCTGAATGTCCTTGAGTGGCCCAGCCAGAGCCCAGGCTTGAACCCGATCAAGAGACTTGAAAATAAAAACCCGACAGAGCTTGAGATGATCTGCAGAGAAGAATGGGAGAAACCCCCCAAATACAGTTGCGCCAAGCTTGTAGCATCATCCTCGAGAAGACTCAAGGCTGTAATTGCTGCCAAAGGTGCTTCAACAAAGTACTGAGTAAAGGGTCTGAATGCTTATGTAAATGTAATATTTTAGTTTTTTGTTGTTAATAAGTGATAGCACATTACATTGTTGTATACAAAATATATGACGTTGTATTCCCATTTTGACTTTGTCATGCTTTTAAATGGTTGAAAGCGCAGATAGCACATTTAGATGACAACTAAAAGTCAGACATTGTTTTTCCATTGGAATTTCGTTGCACTTTTAAATGGTTGAAAGCATAGTGATAACACATTAGGAATTCAACAAACTTCTGGCTGGCTTTTTGACTCGGTGAAAAAAGGTTTAAATCTCATTCATCAACATTTCAGCCAAATATTACTCAAATTTCCATATTGAAATGACGTGGTCTGCCCAGTGGGAACTAGCTTGCTTAACATTGATGGTCAAACTATGCTGAACAAAAATATAAATGCAACATGCAACAATTTCAAATATGTTACTGAGCTACAGTTCATATAAGGAAATCCGTCAAAAGAAATACATTTTTTAGGTTCTAATCTATGGATTTCACATGACTGGGAATACAGATATACATCTGTTGGTCACAGATACCTTAAGAAAATGTAGGGGCGTGGATCAGAAAACCATTCGGTATCTGGTATGACCACTATTTGCCGCAAAACATCTCCTTCGGAGAGAGTTGATCAGGCTGTTGATTGTGGCCTGTGGAATGTTGTCCCACTCCTCTTCAGTGACTGTGCAAAGTTGCTGGATATTGGCAGGAACTGGAACACACTGTCATACATGTCGATCCAGAACATCCCAAACAGCTCAATGGCTGACATGTCTGGTGAGTATACAGGTCTTGGAAGAACTAGTGCATTTTCAGCTTCCAGGAATTGTGTACAAATCCTTGTAACATGGGGCCATGCATTATCATGCTGAAACATGAGGTGATGGCGGAGGAGGAATTTAAACTGACATTGACATCAGCAATCCGCTCGCCCACACAGTAACATGCACGTGGTCTGCGGTTGTGAGGCCGTTTGGACGCACTGTCAAATTCTATAAAATGATGTTGGAGGCAGCTTATAATAGAGAAATAACATGAAATTCTCTGGCAACAGCTCTGGTTGACATTCCTGCAGTCAGCATGCCATTAGCACACTCCCTCAAAGCTTGAGATATCTGTGGCATTGTGTTGTGTGACAGAACTTCACATTTTAAAGAGGCCTTTATTGTCCCCAGCACAAGGTGCACCTGTGTAATGATCATGCTGTTTAATCAGTTTCTTAATCTATCCACCTGCCCGATGTGGCATATTATCTTGGCAAAGGAGAAATGTTCACTAACAGGCATGTAAACAAATTTGTTCACAAAACCTGATAGAAATAAGCTTTTTGTATACATGGAACATTTCTGGGATCTTTTATTTCAGCTTATGAAACATGGGGCCAACACTTTACGTATTACGTTCATATTTTCATTCAGTGTAGTTACAGTTGAAGTCAAGTTTACATACACCTTAGCCAAATACATTTAAACTCAGTTTTTCACAATTCCTGGCATTTAATCCCAGTAAAAATTCCCTGTCTTAGGTCAGTTAGGATCACCACTTTATTTTAAGAATGTGAAATGTCAGAATAATAGTGGAGAGAATTATTTATTTAATCACATTTCCAGTGGGTCAGAAGTTAACATACACTCAATTAGTATTTGGTAGCATTGCCTTTAAATTGTTTAACTTGGATCAAATGTTTTGGGTAGCCTACCACAATCTTCCCACAATAAGTTGGGTGAATTTTGGTCCATTCCTTCTGACATAGCTGGTGTAATTGAGTCAGGTTTGTAGGCCTCCTTGCTTGAACACGCTTTTTCAGTTCTGCCCACAAATTTTCTATGAGATTGAGGTCAGGGCTTTGTGATGGCCACTCCAATACCTTGACTTTGTTGTCCTTAAGCCATTTTGCAACAACTTTGGAAGTATGCTTGGGGTCAAGGACATTTCTCCAAAAAGTACAATCTTTGTCCCCATGTGCAGTTGCATACCGTAGTCTGGCTTTTTTATGGGGATT
Organism: Oncorhynchus tshawytscha; assembly: GCF_018296145.1. Classification (NCBI taxonomy): domain Eukaryota; kingdom Metazoa; phylum Chordata; class Actinopteri; order Salmoniformes; family Salmonidae; genus Oncorhynchus; species Oncorhynchus tshawytscha. The sequence goes on along the minus strand of NC_056430.1, from coordinate 38,903,638 downwards.
TTGGAGCAGTGGCTTCTTCCTTGCTGAGCGGCCTTTCAGTTTATGTCAATATAGGACTTGTTTTACTGTAGATACAGATACGTTTGTGCCCGTTTCCTCCAGCATCTTCACAAGGTGCTTTGCTGTTCTGGGATTGATTTGCACTTTTTGCACCAAAGTACGTTCAGAGACAGAACGTGTCTCCTTTCTGAGTGGTATGACGGCTGCGTGCTCCCATGATGTTTATACTTGCGTGCTATTGTTTGTACAGATGAACGTCATACTCGTCGCCAAACCCACTGGCTCCAGGTCATCTACAAGTCTTTGCTAGGTAAAGCCCCGCCTTCTCAGCCCACTGGTCACCTTTGCAGCACCCACCCGTAGCACACGCTCCAGAAGGTGTATCTCACTGGTCACCCCCAAAGCCAATTATTCCTTTGGCCACCTTTCCTTCCAGTTCTCTGCTACCAATGACTGGAACGAACTGCAAAAATCACTGAAGCTGGAGACTCATATCTCCCTCACTAGCTTTAAGCACCAGCCGTCAGAGCAGCTCACAGATCACTGCACCTGTACATAGCCCATCTGTAAATAGCCCATCTAACTCCCTCATCCCCATACTGTATTTATTTATTTATCTTGCTCCTTTGCACCCCAGTATCTCTACTTGCACATCTACCATTCCAGTGTTTAATTGGTATATTGTAATTACTTCGCCACCATGGCCTATTTATTGCCTTACCTCCCTTATCCTACCTCATTTGCACACACTGTATATAGACTTTTTCTACTGTATTATTGACTGTATGTTTGTTTATTCCATGCGTAACTCTGTGTTGTTGTATATGTCGAACTGCTTTGCTTTATCTTGACCAGGTCGCAGTTGTAAATGAGAACTTGTTCTCAACTAGCTTACCTGGTTAAATAAAGGTGAAATTAATAAATAAAAAACAATAGAGTCCTGAGTACCAGGCAGTTAGCAAGTTTGGTATGCTACTAATGACCATCAGCAGCATCAGATCTTGGAGAAGCCTAATTACAGTGACTAAATGGTCACTGTAACGAAGACGCAGGGAGTCAGGAAGTAGGTGCAGTCGGTGAAATTAATATGAACAAACAGAGAGCAAATACAAGTACAAGAGTAGCATCTGATCATGAACACCGAAACAATACTGCATGATGGGTGATACCACGGATTGCTAGACAAAGAGGAGGTAATCAGGGAAGTGATGAAGTCCAGGTGTGCCTGATGAAGAGGTGCAGGTGTGCGTAATGATGGTTGCCAGGTGTGCATAAAGATGGGTTGCCAGGACCGGTGGTTAGTAGACTGGGAGTAGACGTGACAGTGTCCACCCCCAACTAGCGGCTCCAGTTTCAGGACGACACTGGCCAGGAGGACGGCCCCGAGGGCGAGGAGGGGGCCGGTGGGCGACGGTGGAAATCTCGGATGATGTTGGGATCTAGAATTTCTTCCACAGGACCCCAACATGGCTCCTCTGGACCGTACCCCTCCCAGTACACCAGGTACTGGAGCCGACCAGGAGGGACATAGGTGGTTGGTCCCCTCTATGTCCAGCGGAGGTGGAGGGGTGTTGTGGGGGACGGCATCTGCCAGGGGACCAGAAACCACTGGCCTGAGGGAAACGTGAAAAGACGGTGTTGGGGAATAATCAGAATTAGTTGGCAACATAGGTAAGATGTTTTATATTCATCATATGTTTGTAAGTTAATTCTCATCAGAATGTTTATTTTTGTATAATACTGTGGCTGGGTTGCAGTCATCTGTTCTCTGTCAGGACTAAGTTACTTGGGCCGCAGAGAGGGGAGAGGTCAAGCGTGTATCTCTTGGCTCCACAATGTCTGTGTGCCAGTCAATGTGTCTCTGTGATCTTGTCAAGGAGGGGTGGATTTGATATATTTTGAGAAAAGAACATAGTTTAGGAGACAAAGCTGAATGATAAATGATAGCCAATGCTGTCTGGCTATGTGTGTCTTTGCTATAAAGGATCTCAGTTGCAATGTGTAAGGGACTCTCAGAGAATTCATTATAGACACTGAATCGATCTGAGAGTCACAGGGTTGTGATGGAGCTCATATAATTAAAGATGGACTTTATGATAACTCTGACTTGTGTGTGGTTTGCTCTCATGATTTGGTAAATACAGGAAATTTCCACGACAACGGGGAAATCCAGTAGTTATTGGGGAGCTGTAATCGGTATGTTACATTGACCCAGAGGACTTTGAATGGCCCAGCTTCTGGCAGGGAAGGTGGAGCGGGAGGTTCCTGGTGGAGAGCCAGACACGATCACCAAATTGGAACCTAACTGCGGTGGGGGTCCGTCTGCTCCTTCTGGCGGCAGACAGTGCCTCCTATGCGTGCCAGAAACACTTGTCCACCGGAGGAGTGTCAGTCTCGTTCGGGGTTCATTGAGCCAGGGTCGGCTGGTACCCCAGGACGCACTGGAAGGAAGACAGCCCGGTGGAGGAGTGGCAAAATGAATTCTGGGCGTACCTTGCACAGGAATGGAACCGGAACCACTCCCCCTGCCAGTCCTGGCAGTGACTCCTAAGGAACCTTCCCAGCTCCTGGTTCATTCTCTCCACCTACCCGTCAGACTGAGGCCGGTACACGGAAATGAGGCTGACCGTGAACCCCCCCCACCCAACTTCTCCATGAAGGCTCTCCATACCCGTGACTTGACTTGGGGGCCATGGTCTTCCAGAAGGCCATAGTGCTGGAAGACCTGCTGGAAGCGGTAGGCAGACCAGAGAGAGGGATGAATGGGCAGGATTTAGAGAATCTGTCCACAACAACCATAATAGTAGTGTAACCATCAGAAGAGGGGAGGTCAGTGATGAAATCAATGGACAGATGAGACCAAGGCCGCTGAGGCACGGGAAGGAGTTTCCCTGCTGGAGCGTGCCGGGGAGATTTGGTTTGGGCACATGCGGCGCAGGAGTTAGCGAGCGACGTCCTGCGCCAAGGTTGGCCACCAGTACTTAGCGGAGCTGGATTGAATGGTGCGGGTGATACCTGGGCGTCCAGCGACAAGCGATGTGTTCCCAGGTCAACAGCTGTTCCCTTACCTCCGTGGAAACTTAGGTACACTCCGGAGGGCAGGTGGCAGATGCAGGTTCCTTCTCCAGAGCCTGCCGGATGTCCACATACGTCCCAAAGCAGGGGGGCAACGATTCAGGAGGGCTGAATGATGGGCGCACTTAGGATAGGAACCACTCCCAAAATGTTTAGATGGGACAGGGCATCAGCCTTAATGTTCTTTGAACCTGACCGAGTGAAGTTCAATCTAGTGAAGAAAAGGGCCCACCTTGCTTGGCGCGAGTTCAACCGCCTCTCTGCCCATATGTACTCCAGGTTCCGATGGTCGTTGAGGATGAGAAATGGGTCATTGGCGCCCTCCAGCCAGTGTTTCCACTCCTCTAGTGCTAACTTTACCGCCAGGAGCTCCCGGTTGCCATTCTGCTGGAGACAGTTTTTTAAAGTAATTTGCACATGGATAACATTTGTGGGTTTCCTTGTCATTGTGACAGGACAGCCTTCACTTCTGAGGCATCCACCTCCGCTACTAAGGGCAGGGTAGGATCTGGGTGTTTCAGGAACGGGGCGGAGGTGAAACGACCCTTCAGTAGGTGGAAAGCCTCATCGGCTGTAGGACTCCACACCAACTTATGGGGGCCACCCTTGAGGCGAGTCGAGGCGATGGAGCTGAAGTTCTTAATGAAGCAGTGGTAGAACTTGGTATACCCCAAAAAACATTGTAGTCCCTTTATGGTGGTTGGGACTGGCCATGACCTGACTGCTTCCACCTTCCTTTCATCCATAACCACTCCCTGCGGGCTGATCCGGTATCCCAGGAAGGAGACATCAGCCTGATAGATCTGGCACTTCTCCGCCTTGACATACAGGTGGTTCTCCAGGTAGCGTTCCAGGACTACCCGGATGTGGGCGTTGTGATCCTCCAAGGTGGCCGAGTAGAACTGGATGTCGTCGATATACACAACCACCTGATGCCCAAGCATTTCCCGGAACACCTCGTTCACGAAAGCCTGGAACACCAATGGAGCATTGGCTAATCCATAAGGCTAATCCAATCCATAAGAATTTGTTTAGTATAAAAACGGGCCCCGCGGAGTTGTTTCGATGGCGGCCGGCACCAACGGGAGAGGGTAGCGGTACTTGGTGGTACGACGTTCCCGCAGAATGTTATCCATGCGGGTGGCCATCGCGATGAGTGCGTCCAAGGAGAGGGTGTCCTCTTGGCATGCAAACTCTGGACCTTTTTGCGCAATCCTCTACTGAATAAGGTGCGGAGTGCTGGCTCATTCCATCCACTGGATGCTGCCACTGTACAGAAGGTGAGGGCATACTCCGCAGTGGTCTGGCCTTCCTGCTGTAGTTGGACTAGGCGCTCAACCCCTTCACTGCCCTCCGGTGGATGATTTTAGACTCCTCTGAACAGAGTCCTCCTCTCCTCTCTCCCAAATGGCCGTAGCCCACTCCAACGCCCACCCGGTCAGCAAGGAAATAACAGTGGCAACCTTGGACCTCTTGTGGTGGGGGCTCCCATCTGATGAGTGAAATAAAGGAAGCACTGGAGGAGGAAGCCACGGCATTTGGATGGAGTCCCGTCATATTTGTCCGGGAGTGACAAACATGCATCGCTGACAGAGGCTGACTGCTGAATAGTCTGAAGTGTTGGCTCACTGAGTTGTCTCGTGGTAGTGAATCCTCCACTTGTTGGAGGTGATGCCTTTTGAGGAAGTTCTAGACGTTGAAGAACGCGGAACGAAGACACAGGGAGTCAGGAAGCAGGTGCAGTCGGTGAATTTAATCTGAACAAACAGAGCGAATACAAGAGCAAGAGTAGCGTCTGAACATGATCACAGAAACAATACTGCCTGATGGGTGATACAACGGCTTGCTAGATAAAGGGGAAGTAATCAGGAAGGTGATGAAGTCCAGGTGTGCCTGATGAGGCGCACGTGTGCGTAATGATGGGTTGCCAGGACCGGTGGTTTGTAGACCGGCAGCGTTGAGAGCCAGAGCGGGGGGTGGGAGTGGATGTGACAGTCACGTAGAATTTGACTACCGTCATGACGGTGTGGCGGTAATATGGTCACCTTATCAGCCCTACTCGGAACTCAGAAATCTCAGACTTTCAGTGCATTCAAGACAACTGGGAACTCGGGAGAAATCTGTGCTCGGATTGGGAAAAATATTTTTGAACTGTTATCCAACTCGGAATTCCACCCTGAAAATGACACTTTCCCCCTGGCAGTCCTGGCCAGGCCAGAACGTACGTCTCTGACCGAAACATCCACAATAAATGTTCAGAAGTAGTTTCTGTGGCTGTTGCAGTGTCGCTATGTCGTTTACCTTAAGGCAAAGCGCCGTGCTAAACCAGCAAAGTGTCTGGTTTTCAGTTCACTCTAAACCCCAGCTAAACTAAACAACACCATATGATTATGTGCGTGTTAACATTTCACTTCTAAAGGCCAGAAAACTGGCCACCAGTTTATGTCATTAGGGTGAACATATTTTACCCATTAGTAGATGATATGTGAGTGAAATGTTAGTATGATACAGTATGGGTTGTCTGGGTGTAATGGAATGGATTAGTTATTGTCAGGTCAAACCTTAGGGGTTGATTTTAAATCACCATCGTTCCAGGATGACCTTATTTTACAGCTTTCACCCATCTTCAACTCATTTTGAAATTGGTTTACAGAACAAATAGCATAGTAAATAAGACTTGATCTATAGTTTAGGCTTGCCTATCAAAAACAATGGACAAATCCAGTACATCGATCCCCATTCAAATGATGAGTAACAAGGAAGTTTGGACTCCTTTACCTTTGTGTGGTTCCCATTGGCTCGAACATGTTGTTCCACTGGCTCTGTTGGTTGTAGTTTGGTTCTTACATCACCAGAGGGGTCTGGATTTGATTTCCACATACAGTGCATTCGGAAAGTATTCAGACCCCGTGACTTTTTCCACATTTTGTTATGTTACAGCCTTATTCTAAAATGGATTGAATTGTTTTGTTTCCTCATCAATCTACACACAATAATGAACATTTTGTGGGGTATTTTGTGTAGATTGATGAGGAAGAAAGGAATTTAATCAATTTTAGAATAAGGCTTTAACGTAAGAAAATGTGGGAAAAGTCAAGGGGTCGGAGTACTTTCCGAATGCACTGTAAGTCACTCTGGATAACGTTTACAGTATCTGTCCAAAGGTCAACATTCCCTTTACCGCTAGATACCACCATGTGCACTCCTGCAAATCTCACACTGGATAGGAGCGTCTGCCAAAATGACCAGATGCCAAGTGTATACTACATGTGTATACGACTGTATATTGACATACGCTGTATTCCTAATGAATGTAGAGATGGTGTACAGAATAGTCCCTAGGTTATGTCTACTGGTCTCTGAAGATGTCTAGCCTCTGTCAACCCTGAATGGGGACTACACCCATATGTCCATCCACTCACTGTACCCATCAGATTGTGGGCAGCATGACTGGACTTTTTAATTGTAATACATGTCTCTATGTGAGCTTTTATATAGCCTCCCCTTCTTTTCTCCTCATGTCCCCATTTTCCACTCTGGCTGCCAACATTAAAATCCAGATGACTGGAGTGTGGTCTGAGATCGGATGTCCAGGGGAGTATTGGCTGAACACAGTTTCCAATTTCCCTGGGCTATGATTGGCAAAGGATAGACTGCTGATCATGGGTGCTGTGCCAATGTTAACACATTTTGCACACCTCTCCCCTTGACAGCCCAATTTCAAAAAGCACCACAGTGGTAATAGCAAGTCTTGATAACAGCAACATATTGCTTGCTTTGATTTGTATTTATTATGGATCTCCATTAGCTGCTACAAAGCAGCTACTCTTCCTGGAGTCCAGCAAAATTAAGGCAGTTCATACAATTTTAAAAACATAACAATATATTCAGATTTCACAACACTACTCCACCACTACCACATATCTACAGTACAAAATCCATGTGTACGTGTGTGTGTATAGTGCGCATGTTATCGTGTGTCTGTGCCTATGTTTGTGTGGCTTCACAGTCCCCTCTGTTCCATAAGGTGCATTTTTATGTTTTTTTAATCATATTTTACTGCTTGCATCAGTTACTTGATGTGAAATAGAGTTCCATGTAGTCATAGCTCTATGTAGTACTGTGCGCCTCCCATAGTCTGGATTTGGGGTCTGTGAAGAGACATCTTGTGGCATGTCTTGTGAGGTATGCATGGGTGTCCGAGCTGTGCGTCAGCAGTTCAAGCAGACAGCTCGGTGCTCACATGATCACATCTTGCCCTACTGTATGTCTGATCTTGATTTATCTGCTTTGTAGCCTCTTATCCAGCCAGGGGGTTGATACACAGTGGTAGTGGATAGAGTGAGTAATCTCTATTGTTCATATATTGAACTATATGTACAAAAATATATGGACATAACTAAATTGCCTGTTTTCATATATTTCGACATATATGTTTATATATTTAAAAATATGCTGTGGGAATACATTTTGACAGCATGCTGTGATAGCTAGTAAAATATAGTCCAAAATATATTTCATAAATATATGTTGCCATGTATTTTAATGAATGGAAAATGTATATTTTTACCTTACATACTGTAGCCTGGCTACATTAAAATCCAATGCATAAAACTACACATTTCAGCACTAAATCACAATGGCATGCTGTGGTATACTTTAAAAAGTTAAGAATGAATGACTAGTGACTGACAACTAAAAGAGTGCTTTCAATAATCGTTATTTCTTGCTCAAATAACCCTTGGTGAATTGTGGCATGGGAGTCACTGGTAAAGTCGTATCTGAAACTCAAATATAATGTACAAATTATCTCTGTGCACTTAACATCTGTATGTGAAAATAATGTATTGTGTTACAACTGATTCCTTCACCTCGTGTCCATTTTCAGACACACAAGTTGACAGTGACCCCTTGGATAAAGCAGAGACAGTCAGTGAAAATATTCCACAGAAGATGAAGAATAAATGAGGGGTTAATGTTCATGAACATCAAAGCAAAATGATACAAAAGATTACTTAAATTGGCTGGGGTCTGTCCATTGGCAGCTGAGGATCCAGACCAGAAGGATACACTGCAGGAGAGAAAAATAGGATTATTTTTTGCTAGAAATAATCTAACGTTAGCTAGCCAGTCCTGAGACACCCAACCCTCACTAAAACTAGCTAAATTAGCTAGCTAGCAAGCAACGCGTGGTTAGCCTAGAAAATTAAACAATAGCTTTGGCAATTAAATTATATCTAATACAAACATGACATTAACTCTACTCAACTTTCATTTTCAAAACAATTCTTACCTTGGTCAGTCACACTGCACTTCTGTGGCAAGCTAAAGAAGGAGCTAGCTAGCTCGACAAAAACTCTTGCTTGCAGTTGAATAAATCACATCTTCCTCTGTCACCCACCAGGTTAAAAGCATTTTAATTAAATGTTATGAATGTATAATCAAATAAGATGGCATTATCCAAGAGATATTTTTGGGGATGACAGCTGCTCGTCTCCTTCTGAAGAAAATTCTAAATTGCAATGGCTGCTCTGTCAGTTGAAGGCAGGGCTCCGGAACATTTCAAATTTTGACTGACAGCCCGGAAAAATATATACAAATACAGTGCCTTGCGAAAGTATTTGGCCCCCTTGAACTTTGCGACCTTTTTCCACATTTCAGGCTTCAAACATAAAGATATAAAACTGTATTTTTTTGTGAAGAATCAACAACAAGTGGGACACAATCATGAAGTGGAACGACATTTATTGAATATTTCAAACTTTTTTAACAAATCAAAAACTGAAAAATTGGGCGTGCAAAATTATTCAGCCCCCTAAAGTTAATACTTTGTAGCGCCACCTTTTGCTGCGATTACAGCTGTAAGTCGCTTGGGGTATGTCTCTATCAGTTTTGCACATCGAGAGACTGACATTTTTTCCCATTCCTCCTTGCAAAACACCTCAAGCTCAGTGAGGTTGGATGGAGAGCATTTGTGAACAGCAGTTTTCAGTTCTTTCCACAGATTCTCGATTGGATTCAGGTCTGGACTTTGACTTGGCCATTCTAACACCTGGATATGTTTATTTTTTAACCATTCCATTGTAGATTTTGCTTTATGTTTTGGATCATTGTCTTGTTGGAAGACAAATCTCCGTCCCAGTCTCAGGTCTTTTGCAGACTCCATCAGGTTTTCTTCCAGAATGGTCCTGTATTTGGCTCCATCCATCTTCCCATCAATTTTAACCATCTTCCCTGTCCCTGCTGAAGAAAAGCAGGCCCAAACCATGATGCTGCCACCACCATGTTTGACAGTGGGTATGGTGTGGTCAGGGTGATGAGCTGTGTTGCTTTTACGCCAAACAAAGTTTTGCATTGTTGCCAAAAAGTTCAATTTTAGTTTCATCTGATCAGAACACTTCTTCCACATGTTTGGTGTGTCTCCCAGGTGGCTTGTGGCAAACTTTAAACGACACTTTTTATGGATATCTTTAAGAAATGGCTTTCTTCTTGCCACTCTTCCATAAAGGCCGGATTTGTGCAATATACGACTGATTGTTGTCCTATGGACAGAGTCTCCCACCTCAGCTGTAGATCTCTTCAGTTCCTCCAGAGTGATCATGGGCCTCTTGGCTGCATCTCTGATCAGTCTTCTCCTTGTATGAGCTGAAAGTTTAGAGGGACGGCCAGGTCTTGGTAGATTTGCAGTGGTCTGATACTCCTTCCATTTCAATATTATCGCTTGCACAGTGCTCCTTGGGATGTTTAAAGCTTGGGAAATATTTTTGTATCCAAATCCGGCTTTAAAGTTCTTCACAACAGTATCTCGGACCTGCCTGGTGTGTTCCTTGTTGTTCATGATGCTATATGCGCTTTTAACGGACCTCTGAGACTATCAAAGTGCAGGTGCATTTATACGGAGACTTGATTACACACAGGTGGATTGTATTTATCATCATTAGTCATTTAGGTCAACATTGGATCATTCAGAGATCCTCACTGAACTTCTGGAGAGAGTTTGCTGCACTGAAAGTAAAGGGGCTGAATAATTTTGCACGCCCAATTTTTCAGTTTTTGATTTGTTAAAAAAGTTTGAAATATCCAATAAATGTTGTTCCACTTCATGATTGTGTCCCACTTGTTGTTGATTCTTCACAAAAAAATACAGTTTTATATCTTTATGTTTGAAGCCTGAAATGTGGCAAAAGGTCGCAAAGTTCAAGGGGGCCGAATACTTTCGCAAGGCACTGTATATGTTATAGATTCAAGTGTCTTTTAAACACCTAATTTATTTGTACTGTTTCATAAGTGGCAGGTAGGCCATACCTCAATAACTGTAGAATACATTTTTAACTACAACTCAATGATCCATCTTTTGCATGTAAAACACAATTTCCAGAACCAAATGCTAAGGTACCAGAGGTCAATAGAGACTCAACATTATCATTAGGGAAGGTTGTGAGGAGTGTGTGTATTTTATGCATACATATATATTTGATAGAGATGTTCCCAATCTATTTAATTATATTATTTTCCCATATGGGATACTACAGAATAGCTCTGCCATACTATATACAGTAATACATTGTGTGGTTTATACAGCCCAATAACAAAGAAACTCAAAGGGGAACACCAAAATTCATATTGTAAGGTGTTAGTATCAGCTACTTTGAGTATATCATATTATATGCCTAGACAACACTATGGAAAAGATACAGACACCCACACAGTAATGACGTCATGTGCCCCTGTGTGGCACAGAGCATGACAGTTCCCTTTCTATCAATCTTATCTAGAAACTAAGCAAGTGGTTTTACTGAAAGGAAGGAACGGCTCCCGGTTATGATGTCATGAAAATCAAACCAATGGTGTACAACTTCGGCTGCAGACAGCCTCTAAACTAGAGGAAAGAGTTTTATCCACAGGAGGCTGCTGAGGAGAGGACGGCTCATAATAATGGTTGAAATGTGTTTGATGTGTTCGTTACCATTCCATTTATTGCTGAGCCCGTCCTCACCAGTTAAGGTACCACCAGGCTGCCTGTGGTTTTATCATTATCTTAAGCAGTGAAACCACGTATTTCTTTGGAGATACCAGATAACTCATAATCTGGTGTTAATTTTTACTACACACATCATCATAAAAGTATGTCTGTGAAATAATATGACATTTAAGAAAAATGGCAACAAAGGTTGTATTTTGAAATTGTATTTTAATATTAAATGTAATATTAAACTTTTTCTTCCTCTGTGTGTGTGTGTATATATATATATATATATATATATATATATATATATACCACATTACGAAAACTCACAAATATAAAGTATTTATGTTATAAGTATACACACAGAAAAAGAAGCAGGAAACATTTTTATACATCTGTATACTGTGTTAGAACGCTGAAGTGCTCTTAGCTGCTCGTGGTTTTGTCACATTTCACCATGTAATGACTTAAGAAATCACTTGAAGTTCATTTCAAGAAGAAAATAAAAACAACATATAATAAAACTGCACACACTCCTCCTGAAGGAGCATGTGTAAGGCAACATTTGCAGTAGCAGAGGTTTATATACGCACACAGTTAAGGATAGAAAGCTATAGAGTCACATGTTTGAGTGGATCCATGTTACAGCTATACTGTGAAACTATACTATGCTATAATCGTTCATTCATAAAAATAAATGTATTTATGATTTTTATCCCTGGACTATTAGGCTATTCCAAATCATGGGATTCCTAACCTCTGTTTTCAAGTATCTTTTGGTATGCACATTTTCATTTCAGCCAATCGTACTTCACCAAGTCTGTTTGAATGTTTTAGATTTACAGACTTTATAGCAGTGAGATGGTTGGAATGAAAACCTAAATACACAGGAGTTCGTCAGTATTTAATGATTTGAAACTTTTTTTAAAGGCACTTTTCAAACATTAAATCTGCTGGCATGTTTCTCTTTTTAAGGACTCATTGCTATGGCTAGGTACAAATCTGTCGTTCTGCCCCTGAACAGGCAGTTAACCCACTGTTCCTAGGCCGTCAGTGAAAATAAGAATTTGTTCTTAACTGACTTGCCTAGTTAAATAAAGGTAAAATAAAAAATAACATTAGAGTTAAGGAAAATAATTGTTTTGTTTCAGTAATATGATTCTCCTGCCATCAAAACCCACATGAAATGTTGCCGTGTGGTGTGAGTAAAAATGATGGCACCTTTTTAGATACATTAAGGCTTTAGGGTTGATGAGCTGTAAATGTCACAACAATAGCCAGCTATCACCGCAGGCAGACAGATGGAACGTTTCCCTTTGGTCCAATACCTTGTAGAGGTGTGGTATCAGGACTACAAATGGCTATTATAACAGTTTTTAATGAAAATATTCACTTTTGAAATGTAGGACCTAACAGTTGTCGTTAAGAAAGGCTTGTGAACTGGAGACCCCAGTGTTTGACTCTGTTTGTCTCCCGACGCGTCAACTTTGAACACCTGCTAAATTAAATCTATTGGGATATAAAGACTCCATAGGATTTTTGAGAACTTGGGTTTAAGTGGGTGTTCAGGTGTGAACATATGCAGTTTATTTCCCTCAGAGCTGTACATACACACCAACTGTCTCCCAATATTTTGCAACCTACAAAGAAACAAACGTAAACATTTTGCATAGCGATAAAGCCACTCCACAAACTCACACTTACAAAAGAGACCAAAAACTTGAAATGTCCACTCGTGTCTTCTTCTCTCTTGTTGGATGTTGTCCATGAGAATTCCACAGATAGGAAAATAGACATCCAATTCTGCCACCCACAGGTCTTTGTTTTTAAAACTAAACGTGAGAAAAATACAGGCAGAATCAGACACTTGTCATTAAGTCAGTGCACTGGAAAGGGGCAAGTCCACGCCACTTCAGTGGAGGGGGGGTGCCTCCTATCCATATTCAACACTCAGAAGTCCCAAATGTAATGGACTCGGACAACGCCCCCCTATTCACCTCCTCAGTTTATCGTATTTGTGTCCCCTCACATCATCACTTAATCACTCCTCTTCATCTTTTTATCTGTCCTTTCAGAAAGGTAAGGTATCCATGAAGATTTTGTCTACGATGGGCGGTGGGGGAACCAGGTCCTCCAGCTTCAGGTAGAAGATGCGCTGCAGGCCCTGGGTGCAGAGGGTGCGCAGCTCAGGGAGCTTCCCCAGTAGTCGGGACAGGAAGTTGGGCTGGGGCCTCCCCGCATCGGAGCCACTGCTGGTCACATGGTCCCTCAGACAGGTGATGAGGCAGTTCTGGAACTCCTCCACCCGTTTGGGCTCTTTAAGGCCATGGCGATCTGAGGAGAAACCACAAGGAGAAACATCTTGATGAGAAACGTGAATGGGCATTTCACTGTACCATTTACAACTGCTGTGCATGTGAGCAATAAACTCTGATTCATTTGATTTTGATTTGGCTATAGCCTATATCACATGCATATGTTATGCTTGTTTCAGTGTTAGAACTACAGTGCCTTCAGAAAATATTAATACCCCTTGACTTAGTCCACATTTTGTTGTGTTACAGCCTGTAATCAAAATGTATTGAATTGATTTTATTTCTCACCCATCTACAAACAATACCCCATAATGACGAAGAGAAAACATCTTTATTTCAAATGAAATACAGAAATATCTCATTTACATATATATTCACACCCCTGAGTCAATACTTTGTAGAAGCACCTTTGGCAGCGATTACAGCTGTGAGTCTTTCTGGGTAAGTCTCTAAGAGCCTTCTACACCTGGAGTGCGCAACATTTGCTCATGTTCTTTTCAAAATTCTTCAAGGTTGGTTGCTGATCATTGCTAGACAACCATTTTTAGGTCTTGCCATAGATTTTCAATTAGATTTAAGACAAAGCTGTAACTCGGCAGCTCAGGAACATTCACTGTCTTTTTGGTAAGCAACTCCAGTGTAGATTTGGCCTTGTGTTTTAGGTTATTGTCCTGCTGAAAGATGAATTCATCTCCCAGTGTCTGGTGGAAAGCAGACTGAACCAGGTCCTGTGCTTAGCTCTATTCCATTTATTTTTTATCCTGAAATACTCCAGAGTCCTTAACGATTATAAGCATACACATAACATGACACAGCCACCACTATGCTTGAAAATATAGAGAGTGGTACTCCGTAATGTGTTGTTTTGGAATTGCCCCAAACATAACACTTTGTATTCAGGACAAAAAGTGAATTGCTTTGCTACATTTGTTTTGCAGTATTACTTTAGTGCCTTGTTGCAATCAGGATGCATGTTTTGGAATATTTTATTTATGTACAGGCTTCCTTCTTTTCAATGTCAGTTAGGTTAGTATTGTGGAGTTACTACAATGTTGTTGATCAATTCTCAGTTTTCTCCTATCACAGCCATTAAACTGTAACAGTTTTAAAGTCACAATTGGCCTCATGGTGAAATTCCTGAGCGGTGGGCCTCCCAAGTGGTGCAGCGGTCTAAGGCACTGCATCGCAGTGCTAGAGGCGTAACTACAGACCCGGGTTCGATCCTGGGCTGTATCACAACTGGCCATGATCGGGAATCCCATAGGGCGGCACGCAATTGGCCAAGCGTCGTCCAGGTTAGGGGAAGGTTGGGGGGGCTTTAATTGGCTCATTACACTCTAGTGACTCCTTGTGGCGGGCCAGGCGCCTGCAGGCTGAACTCCGGTCGTCAGTTAAACGGTGTTTCCTCCAACACATTGGTGCGATTGGCTTCCGGGTTAAGTGGGCGGCTGTTAAGAACAACGGTTTGGCGGGTCATGTTTCAGAGGACGCATGACTCGACCTTCGCCTCCCGAGACTGTTGGGGAGTTGCAGAGAAATAGGGGGTAAAATACAAAAAAAAACTATATGTATCCCTGAGCAGTTTCCTTCCTCTTCGGCAATTCAGTTAGGAAGGACGCCTGTATGTTTGTAGTGACTGGGTATATTGACACACCATCCAAAGTGTAATTAATAACTTCACCCAGCACAAACGGATAATCAATGTCTGTATTATAATTTTTTGGACTCATTTATCCATTTTACCCCATAGGTGCCCTTCTTTGGAAGCATTGGAAAACCTCCCTGGTCTTTGCCGTTGAATCTGTGTTTGAAATTCACTGCTCGACTGAGGGACCTTACAATTATCTGTATGTGTGGAGTAGAGAGATGAGGTAGTAAAACATCATGTTAAACACTATTATTGCACACAGAGGGAATCCATGCAACTTATTATGTGACTTGTTACGCAAATGTTTACTCCTGAACTTATTTAGGTTTGCCATAACAAAGGGGTTGAATAGTTATTGAATAGTTATTAACTTCTTACGGATCAAGTCCCGTTAACAGGATAGATTTGACAACATCCGGTGAAATTGCAGAGCGCCAAATTCAAACTATATAAATATTCAACATTCACGAAAATACAATCAAAATAAAAAAATAAAGCTTAACTTCTTGTTAATCCAGCCACTGTGTCAGATTTCAAAAAGGCTTTACGGCAAAAGCACACCATGCGATTATCTAAGGACAGCTCCCCGCATACAAAAAAAAACATTTTTCAACCAGGCAGGTGCGTCACGAAAGTTAGAAATAGCGATATAATAAATGCCTTACCTTTGAAGATCTTCATCTTTTTGCAATCCCAAATGTCTCAGTGACACAATGAATGGTAGTTTTGTTCGATAAATTCCTTCTTTATATCCCCAAAATGTCAATTTATTTGGCGCGTTTGATTCAGAAATACACCGGTTCTAACTCGCCCAACATGACTACAAAGTATCTAATAAGTTCCCTGTAAACTTGGTCCAAACATCTAATCCAACCTCAGGTACACTAAAATGTAAATAATCAATCAAATTTAAGACGGAATAAACTGTTTCCAATACCGGAGAAAAACAAAGAGGAAAGACTAGAGTCCACCTGAGTGATGCATAGAAAGAATAAGACGACTTCTTCATTTTTCAAAAGAAAAACGTTGAACAATTTCTAAAGACTGTTGACATCTAGTGGAAGCCATAGGAACTACAATCTGGGCCCGAATAAATCAGGTTTCCCATAGAAAAGCATTGGAAAACACAATGACCTCAAAAAAATGTTTCCCTGGATGGATTGTGCTCGGGGTTTCGCCTGCCAAATCAGTTCTCTTATACTCACAGACATTATTTTAACAGTTTTAGAAACTTTAGAGTGTTTTCTATCCAATACTACCATGTATTGCATAACCTAGCTTCTGGGCCTGAGTAACAGGCAGTTTACTTTGGGCATTCTTTTCATCCGGACGTGAAAATACGACCCCCTAGCCCAAAGAGGTTTTAAGACATTTCAGCCTTTAATTTTTCATTAACTTGTAAAAACTTCTAAAAACATAATTACACTTTGACCGTATGGGTTATGTGTGTGTAGGCCAGTGACACACAATCTAAATGTAATCTATTTTATGTCAAGGGGTGTGAATAATTTCTGAAGGCACTGTACACTTAGAGTTATTCCTTTCAGCTCCTAGTGGAGCAAATAAGTGGCTCACTAAAAGTGTGTGTGTGTGTTTGTGTTTGTGTGTCTCACCTGTGATGATGACCAGTGCCGCAAGGCAGGCGAATGAGGACACGTCCAGGTTCATGCGGTGGAGGCTCTGGGAGAAGTCCATGATGGAGTCGATCCAGTCGCCAAAGCCTCGCACACACTGCATACGGTGAAGTACCACACCGTTGCAGAAGATCAGCTTGTCTTTCTCAGGACTCGACCTAGACACAGAACAGTCTTAACATATATTGTAGAAACATTGGGCACACATTTGTGTTTTTTACAGAGTAAATGTATGCATCCCAAATGGCACTATTCCCTATTTACTGCAATACTTTTGACCAGGGCCCATAGGGAATAAGGTGCCATTTGGGATGCAGACAATGGTTACAGTGGTAATTATACCTGTATGCTAGCCGGAGGATAAAGAGTTCCACGAAAGCAGATTCCAGGAGCAGCTCTTGGTCTTCCGGGCAGAAGGCAGTGAATTCTGGGATGGTCTCGGCCCATTTCCGAATCACATCCATGGTGCCTGTCAGCAGGTCGTAGAACTGCTGGATGTCATTGGCATCCTCTTTCTCTGATAGGCTGGCCACCGTCTCCTGGTACTGAGGAGTGGATAGAAGAAAGAAAGGGATGACTCACTGCCTCTGATGTCCTTCTCTTCACAACATGTAGTGTGAAATGGGATCGAGATCACTGCCATCAAAGAAGCTTAATTACATAACTATATTATAGCGAGAAGCTTAACTTTAACACCAGCAACTGGCTAAATTCTGAGAGAGATTCAGACAACTAATAATATGATGTTCCATGAGTCACATGTCTGGAGGTCCTACCTTGGAGTAGTCCAGCTTTCCGATGGCGGGGTTGGAGTCTATGTGAGCCCTGACAAGAGAGGCGATGATGTTGACGGGTGGGGTGGTGGACACTGACTCTAGCACTGTCTTGGATTTAGAGGGCAGACGACCCCTGCGACCTTTCAGACTGTCTGTGCGGACGACTGTAAGTGAGAGAAAAAAATAATACTCTCACTGACTGTACCTGTCTGAGATTCTCATGTGACTGTCACGATAAGCCTCCGTTTCACTGAATAACGGCTATATCCATTTCAGTTGATATTTTTATACAACTGGGCACAGTAAACTTGCCTAGTTAAATAAAGGTTAAATCAAATAAAAAAGCTTCAGTTTCGCATGGCTTTCATTCTTAGCTTGGGTTTCACATGATTGTCATTGCAACTTGGTTTTCACGTCACATATACTAGACACTGAAGGCTTTAAGGGAGTGTGACATGGCATTACCTTCCTTCACCATTCCCACCCCCAGGCACTTCTGGAAACGGCAGAATTGGCAGCGGTTCCTTCGCCGCTTGTCTACTGGACAGTCTTTGTTGGCTAGGCACACATATTTAGCATTCTTCTGAACAGTTCGCTGCAATAACAAAGAACAGTGTGATTATTTTCCTGCGCATTTGTCAAAGTTCCCCTTTTTCTTTTATAATCAGTTTCTTAATAGTGAGCACTTATACTGAAACTGGAGCCAAGTAAATGTATGAATATTAAAGATGTTATTATGTGTAAATGAATCATAAAAATTATGAAATAATAATAATATAACTACTGTGAAGTGTCCTACCTTAAAGAAGCCCTTGCAGCCCTCACAGGTGCGGACCCCGTAGTGCTGACAGGAGGCGTTGTCCCCACACACCGCACAGCGACCCTCGTTGGCCCCGGGGCTGCCGGTCTTAGGGGACAACATGTGCCTTTCCATGAGCCCGGGGCTGTCCATGGACCTCTGGTCTAGGGACAAGGGGGCATAATGGAGCTGGGAGGCATGCCTCTGGGAGGGCTGAAAGAAAGGGTCCTCCTCACTCTGCTGGGGGCCCTGGTGCTGCCCCAGGGGGGAGTGCTGCTCTGTGGTGGGGATGAAGGTGAAGAAGGAGGGTTGCTGAGCCAGGCTTGACTTATCAGCCACCCAGCACCCAGGGTCTGGGGAGTAGGGGCTGAAGGGTGAGTCCCAGACTGGGCCAGGCTGGCTCTGGAAGCCCGGGGTGGGTGGGGAGGGGGCGGCTGATGCGGGGCTGCCATAATAATCAGAGCCGCAGGAGGACAGCGTCTCGTCGAGGTAGCTGAGGGCGAAGGAGCCCGGGTAGCAGCTATATACCTGGATGTCGTCCAGTTTAAAGGCTGAGTGCTGAGCCTGAGGGCTGGAGGTGCTGCCGGCTGAGTGGCCGGAGGGGGCGGTGGAGGTGGTGATCTGGCAGGAGTAGGTGTCAAACTCGCCCACATAGCCGCTGCCCACCAGGGTGTTGATGCTGGGGAGGGAGGAGGCGGTGAGCTGGTCCTGCTCTGCACCAATGTCCATGGTCAGCTTAGCACTGAGTTCGGGGTTCAGGAACTCAGAGCTGTAGTAGTTGTTGTCGTAGGGCACAGTTCCATACTGAGTTTGAACACAGGGCATCGCTAAAAAAGAATTCAAAACAATATTTAATACAAATATTTCAAAGACATTCATCATTCAAATAATTGAAATGGTGCCAGTAATGTTGAGTAATGTAGGCCAACCTGCCGTACACTCCAAGCTCACCATCACCCCAGTCAAACCAGGTGCAATAACCATAAACAAGTCAACAACACTAAAGAAACTTAACCAGTCTTAGGAATCCCTTTTTAACAACTCTCCAACAGTGCACCTCGACATCATCCCATACAGAAACACTTCAATCCCCCCTCCTCACACTGACACAGCTTTAGGCCTGTTGGTACCCCTTTGGTGATTCTGAGAAAGCCTGGAAAACCAGTTGTCCGGATGATGGGGAGATCGTCTTGCTGGAGGATATTGCGTTACTGGCTTTTAATGCTACGATTATGAACAGGGCAACCCTCCTCCCCAAAGACTGACAGTACTAAGGAGTCCAGGGGATTGGGTTTCAGGGTGGGCTAAATGCCAGCTGAAGAGGAAGGTGACAGGGCCGGCAGAGCAGAGAGCAGAGCAGAGGGGGGGACTGTAGCTATAATCATCCGATCCAATTAATCTCTTAACTATTGTCTTAATTCAATGTCAGTTAAACCACAATGAAGGCTTTTGGTCAATCAGTCAAAGCTTTGATTATCTCAAGACATCCTTGCATGACTAGACACAATGTAAAATAAACAATTATCCTAAACTCTTTCATTTATGTTCAATCCCTGAAATGGAAGACACTGCTTTTTCCTTGTTATATCATCGTCAACAACATGTCTGGGTGTAGGCTCTTCTGCCCCTAAGCAGTGACTGTTTTTTTTTAAATCTCTTAGCATGTGCTTTGGTGAGAACTATACACCTGTTGCACACAAACTAAAGTAAGAAACATCGTTGACCTATGAAAAGGGTACCAACATCAAAAGGTCACAAGTTAACTTCTGAACTCTGTGTGGAACATGCATGCAAAGGATATGTGTGCATCATCTGATAAGCTGAGGACAACAGGGATACAACAATGAGACATTCGATACTGCCACCGCCTCTTGAACACAGTAAAACGACTGGCCATATCGCCACCTGTCTGCCTTTCATAATAGTAGCCTAAATTGGTAGCAATGTGACGCATAAACCTATTTATTTAAAATAATACAGATGGATGGATTAAGTTTCAAATAACTGACCATGAAGAGCAAATCATACAAAACTAGAAATATCCAACCACTCACATGCTCAACTATTTCCTTTCAATATTTCAAGCCTCGAAATGATGCAATCATAAAGGCTACACAGCAAACAATACTTGGGCTATTTCAAGACCATCAATACACCCCTATTGGCTCCATATAAAAGGACCTATAAAATAGCCCTATAACAGGGAGTGTGCGGCTGGTCACAACACTGACCAACACATACGCAAGTCACAAGTGTGACAGCGCTCAATGTTGAATGCAGTCAAGTCTACAACGATATCCACGACATCTAGCATTTGGTCTGACATGTTATTTACTTATTATTTGATTGACAGTTCAGCAGCTGTAGCCTACTCGAATGGGAACGTAGCATCTATACATTGAATTTGCGGTATGCCATTAGAAAATATAACATTTTAATTACCAAGAAAACTAAAATACAGCAATTGCAAGTAGGCTAAAATGCAACACATAATTACATTAAGAAAACGTTATAGTGGGATAAAGTGTTCAAAGAATAAAAAGGCATCCCTGCCAATCGGATCCATAAAAAATAGTGAAGCGCACTAAGCATGCATGCAAAATATAAGAAATAACTTTTACTAACCTGCTGTATAAATCCTCAATTCCTTAGCCAACGTCTCATTTATTCCGAGTGATGGATAAACATCAAGTGTATTGCAACCTCTGTTTACAATTCTGAAAGGGAATGAAATCTTCAGACTTGAGGCACAGCGCAATATATACAGTCACTTGTATTTTGCCGTTACGTCAGGTAGTCCCGGCTCTAGGCGTGTCTTTTCCCATAAAAGGCAAACGGGGCGGTGACTTTTCCGGGTCAGGAGCCAATGGCATCGTTCTCACACAGACGTCCTCATCACTCTGACGCACGCTCGGGATTCCATTGACGCAAGCGCCTGCGGAGTTGTCTGATCTAAATTTAGACCTTTTTACATACGTGGTGCTACTACCGCCTGGTATAGGCTAAAAATAAACGTCTGATGATGACATTGTATTGCTAAAAAGGAATTTAAAATTGATAACTGACAAATGAGTGCCAGAAATAATAATAATTACAGGTTTGTCATCTCAAGGAAGACGTTTGTAAAGCCTAAATGCTGGGATGTTTTGTTTGTCTATTTAAACTATAGGCTATTCAAATTGTACACGATGTAGCCTATATATATATATATGCTAGTATGTATAGTCTAACAAATCATTTGCAAACAGGAACATACATATAAGGAGTTTATAAACACAATTGCTCAGTTAGGCCTAACCCAATAAGGTCTAGCAGTAGGCCTATCTTCTAAGTACAATGTAACAACAATGAGTAATTACAATACTTTTTAAACTGTACTTACATGAATAATTACACAGTAATAATGGCACTGTAATGTAAAGGGTAAACCTAATTAATGACATAAGACATTAATGACGTTACATATTGTAATATTTAAAGCCTTTTTATGAATGATTTGGCCTATATAATTACCATAGCCTATAGCCAAACAGTCTACAAAGCCTGTGTTCCAAATCTCAACCCTTTTCCCCAACGTGCACTTGTGCACTCCCCCGCATAGATTTAAAAGCATAGGATTGGTGTAACAGTTCACACCAATGGGGAGTGCACAAGTGCATACTTCAGGGAAAAGGGTGCAGCGTAGGTGCAGCTTGAGAAACGGTATTATGCGTGGGTGTGTTGGTATGTGGAGGGTGTGTGTGCCAAGAAAAAATCTGAGCCCTGCTTGAAGCGCAACAAGCGGGAAAAATCTGCACGTGGATACGTCAAGTTTTATGCCAACAAGATCAGACAGGTCTATCCCTATATAAAAAAAAGAAGTATGATGACAGTTAAAGGTGTTGGCATATTCTCTAAAGGTAATTTCTCGGAATTCAGGAACTGAATACCCAGCTCAATTCCTGGAGGGCCGACCACCTGCGGGTTTTTGTTCCTCCCTTGTACTTGATTGATCAATTAAGGTAACTGATTAGTCAGAAACTTCCCTGGTCTAGTTCTTAATTGACACAAATTGATAGAAAATAACGAAAAAACAGAGAGCTGGGACCAAAGTAACAAAGCCTACCATCAGTAACACACTACGCCGCCAGGGACTCAAATCCTGCAGTGCCAGACGTGTCCCCCTGCTTAAGCCAGTACATGTCCAGGCCCGTCTGAAGTTTGCTAGAGAGCATTTGGATGATCCAGAAGAAGATTGGGAGAATGTCATATTGTCAGATGAAACCAAAATAGAGCTTTTTGGTAAAAACTCAACTCGTCGTGTTTGGAGGACAAAGAATGCTGAGTTGCATCCAAAGAACACCATACCTACTGTGAAGCATGGGGGTGAAAACATCATGCTTTGGGGCTGTTTTTCTGCAAAGAGACCAGGACGACTGATCCGTGTAAAGGAAAGAATGAATGGGGCCATGTATCGTGAGATTTTGAGTGAAAACCTCCTTCCATCAGCAAGGGCATTGAAGATGAAACGTGGCTGGGTCTTTCAGCATGACAATGATCCCAAACACACCGCCCGGGCAACGAAGGAGTGACTTCGTAAGAAGCATTTCAAGGTCCTGGAGTGGCCTAGCCAGTCTCCAGATCTCAACCCCATAGAAAATCTTTGGAGGGAGTTGAAAGTCCGTGTTGCCCAGCATTAGCCCCAAAACCTCACTGCTCTAGAGGAGATCTGCATGGAGGAATGGGCCAAAATACCAGCAACAGTGTGTGAAAACCTTGTGAAGACTTACAGAAAATGTTTGACCTCTGTCATTGCCAACAAAGGGTATATAACAAAGTATTGAGATAAACTTTTGTTATTGACCAAATACTTATTTTCCACCATAATTTGCAAATAAATTCATAAAAAATCCTACAATGTGATTTTCTGGATTTCTTTTCCCTCATTTTGTCTGTCATAGTTGAAGTGTATCATCATTTTAAGTGGGAGAACTTGCACAATTGGTGGCTGACTAAATACTTTTTTGCCCCACTGTATTTACTGGAAGTTTCATTCTGGCAGCAGAGTACCACTTGGGAGGAGGCGGTACAGATCTAGGACCAGCTTCCCCCACCCCAAATTCTAACCCTAACCATTAGTGGAGGAAAAGCAGAAGTGTTCCCAGATCTTTCTCATGTGGGTCATATTGCTAAGTATTCTATTTTAGTACGCAGTAAAAAGTGGGATGATGCTGTTGTTCATCTGAAGTGCTTTTACTGATTGAAAATTACACGTTCAACTTATTCTATTCAATTTGTCTGAAATCAAACAACGAATTTGACAGATCAATGTGATTTTTTAAATTTAATGAAAGTTTCTAAATTGCTTTTGGCTCACAACATCATGAAAATGATGCGCACACATTGACGTGGAGGAAGCCATGCTATGTTATGATTCTGATTTAATTGCTTGTAACCCAGTTGAAGTTATTCAGATAAGTAATTCCAAAGTCAAAAACGAACTTGGCGCAAGATTCTTTTTATATGGGTTGTATTTACAATTATTAGATTGAATTTATATAAATATGTAGTATTACATGGAATTTATGTAATTGATTGTGACCCAGTTGAAGTAATTTGGATAATTAGTTCCAAAGTGAAATATCAACCTTGAGCCAGATTTTTTTTAAATGTTGTACATAAGGAAATATAAGATTTTATTAAACTTAATATTTAGATTTCAGGTACACTACATAACCAAAAGTATGTGGACACCTTCTTGTCGAACATCTCATTCCAATACCATGGGCATTAATATTGTCTTGGTCCCCCCTTTGCTACTATAACAGCCTCCACTCTTCTGGGAAGGCTTTCCACTAGATGTTGGAACTTGCTTCCATTCAGCCAAAAGAGCATTAGTGAAGTTGGGCACTGATGTTGGGCGATTAGGCCTGGCTCGCAGTCAGTGTTCCAATTCACCCAAAGATGTTTGATGGGGTTGAGGTCAGGGCTTGTGCAGGCCAGTCTTCCACACCAATCTCAATAAAACAATCTCAATAAAACATTTCTGTATGGACCTCGCTTTGAGCATGGGGGCATTGTCATGCTGAAACAGGAAAGGGCCTTCCGCAACTTCCCCAATACAGTTCCAAGATGGTGTAGCAGTCAGACGTCTTTGTCTTGTCTTATGTACATATCTTTTTTCATCTTTTTCTTTGCATTCTTTTGAATATTTTTCCTAAACCTCAACTTCAAAATACTCTCCTGCAACCTGCCAGTATTTCTACTTACACCGGAACTGGAATTGCTCAACTGAAGCTAGCTAACTAGCTACCAGCTATCAGTCAGCTAACCACTGCTAGCGGTCATCAGCTAATCTTTAGCTCGGAAAGCTCTCGCCAGTTCGTACAACACGTTTCAAACCAGAGCATACCGGACCTATTTTTCTCTCCATATCCCAGGATTCCTACCGCAAACCCTGAACCTTTTCATCTGGATCATCGCAGCTAGCTAACCGCAACCCGGGTTGACTACTCCTGGCTAACGTTTCCGTCCCAGAGCAAGCACCAATTAGCCTGGAGCTAGCCCATGCTATGCCCAGCTCCTGGGTTACTCCTGAAGCCCATTCCTCGGCTACAATATCCGGACCCCTTCTACTGCCAGTACGGGGCACGGAACCGACATAATCTGCCCAACGATTCCAACAGGCCCCTCAGGTGCAACGTCCCCTGAAGGCCCATTCTGCTAAACGCGGCCTGCTAGCTATCTAGAGCATATTGGGTTGTTAGCTGATCCATCGGCCAGTTTCTTGGACCACTATACCCATTTTGCCAATTGGACTTGGACCCCTCTGCTACTTGGAACCCTACTAATTCCACGACTGGTCTATCGACCGACGTAACCACACGAGCAGGCAAAAACAGACTTTCCCCCATCGCAACATCCCTCTAAGGCACTTCTGCTAACGTGCTAGCCCCGGCCTGCTAACTGCTAGCTTGCTAGCCCCGGCCTGCTATTTGTCTGAATCGCCGTGTCCCCAGCCAACCCAACCACTCACTGGACTCATACAATTCACTTGGTTGCGCATGCCTCTCCCTAATATCAATATGCCTTGTCCATTACTGTCCTGGTTAGTGATTACTGTCTTATTTCACTGTAGAGCCTCTAGCCCTGCTCAATATGCCTTAACCAACCATGTTGTTCCACCTCCCACATATGCGATGACATCACCTGGTTTAAACGTCTCTAGAGACTATATCTCTCTCATCATTACTCAATGCCTAGGTTTACCTCCAATGTACTCTCTTCCTACCATACATGTCTGTACATTATGCCTTGAATCTATGCTATCGTGCCCAGAAACCTGCTCCTTTAACTCTCTGTTCCGAATGTGCTAGACAGCCAGTTCTTATAGCCTTTAGCCGTACCCTTATCCAACTTCTCCTCTGTTCCTCTGGTGATGTAGAGGTTAATCCAGGACATGCAGTGCCTAGCTCCACTCCTACTCCCCAGGGGCTCTCATTTGTTGACTTCTGTAACCGTAAAAGCCTTGGTTTCATGCATGTTAACATTAGAAGCCTACTCCATAAGTTTGCTTTATTCACTGCTTTAGCACATTCTGCCAACCCGGATGTCTTAGCTGTGTGTGAATCCTGGCCTAAGAAAATCACCAAAAACCCTGAAATTTCCATCCCTAACTATAACATTTTCCGCCAAGATAGAACTGCCAAAGGGGGCGGTGTTGCAATCTACTGCAGAGAGCCTGCAGAGTTCTGTCTTTACTATCCAGGTCTGTAAAAAACTATTCAAGCTTCTACTTCTAATAATTCACCTTTCCAGACACAAGTCTCTCACCGTTGCCGCTTGCTATAGACCACCTTCTACCCCCAGCTGTGCCCTGGGCACCATATGTGAATTGATTGCCCCCATCTATCTTCTGAGCTCGTTCTGGTAGGTAACCTAAACTGGGACATACTTAACACCCCGGCCATCCTACAATCTAAGCTTGATGCCCTCAATCTCACACAAATGATCAATGAACCTACCAGGTAAAACCCCAATTCTTTAAATACGGGCACCCTCATAGATATCATCCTAACTAACTCACCCTCCAAATACACCCCTGCTGCTTTCAACCAAGATCTCAGCGATCACTGCCTCATTGCCTGCATCTGTAATGGGTCTGCAGTCAAACAACCACCCCTCATCACTGTCAAACGCTCCCTAAAACACTTTAGCGAACATACCTTTCTATTCGACCTGGCCGGGGTATCCTGGAATGACATTGACCTCCTCCCGTCAGTAGAGGATGCCTGGTTATTGTTTAAAAGTTATTCTTAAAATAATTCTTAAATAAGCATGCTCCATTCAAAACATTTAGAACCAGGAATAGATATAGCCCTTGGTTCACTCCAGACCTGTCTGCCCTTGACCAGCACAAAAACATGCTGTGGTGTTCTGCATTAGCATCGAATAGCCCCCGCGATATGCAACTTTTCAGGGAAGTTAGGAACCAATATACACAGGCAGTTAGGAAAGCTAAGGCTAGCTTTTTCAAACAGAAATTTGCATCCTGTAGTACAAACTCAAAAAAGTTCTGGGACACTGTAAAGTCCATGGAGAATAAGAGCACCTGTAGGGAGCTGCCCTCTGCACTGAGGCTAGGAAACACTGTCACTACCGATAAATCCACAATAATTGAGAATATCAATAAGCATTTTTCTACCGCTGGCCATGCTTTCCACCTGGCTTTCCACCTGGCTACCCCTACCCTATATGACCCCGGTCAACAGCCCTGCGCTCCCCACAGCAACTCACCCTAACCTCCCCCACTTCTCCTTCACCCAAATCCAGATAGGTGATGTTCTGATAGAGCTGCAAAATCTGGACCCCTACAAATCAGCCGGGCTAGACAATCTGGACTCTCTCTTTCTAAAATGATCTGCCAAAATTGTTGCAACCCCTATTACTAGCCTGTTCAACCTCTCTTTCATATCGTCTGAGATTCCCATAGATTGGAAAGCTGCCGCGGTCAACCCCTTCTTCAAAGGGGGAGACACTCTAGACCCAAACTGCTACAGACCTATATTTATTCTACCCTGCCTATCTAAGGTCTTTGAAAGCCAAGATAACAAACAGATTACCGACCATTTCGAATCTCACCGTACCTTCTCCGCTATGCAATCTGGTTTCAGAGCTGGTCATGGGTGCACCTCAGCCATGCTCAAGGTCCTAAACGATATCATAACCGCCATCGATTAGAGACATTACAGTGCAGCCGTATTCATTGACCTGGCTAAGGCTTTCGACTCTGTCAATCACAACATTCTAATTGGCAGACTCAACAGCCTTGGTTCCTCAAATGATTTCCTCGCTTGGTTCACCAACTGCTTCTCCGATAGAGTTCAGTGTGTCAAATCAGAGGGCCTGTTGTCCGGACCTCTGGCAGTCTCTATGGGGGTGCCACAGGGTTCAATTCTCGGGCCGACTCTCCTCTCTGTATCAATGATGTCGCTCTCGCTGCTGGTGATTCTTTGATCCACCTCTATGCAGACGACACCATTCTGTATACCTCTGGCCCTTCTTTGGACACTGTGTTAGCTAACCTCCAGATGAGCTTCAATGCCATACAACTCTCCTTCCGTGGCCTCCAACTGCTCTTAAATGCAAGTAAAACTAAATGCATGCTCTTCAACGGTTCGCTGCCTGCACCTGCCCACCCGTCCAGCATCACTACTCAGGACAGTTCTGACTTAGAATATTTGGACAACTACAAATACCTAGGTGTCTGGTTAGACTGTAAACTCTCCTTCCAGACTCACATTAAACATCTCCAATCCAAAATTAAATCTAGAATCGGCTTCCTATTTTGCAAAAAAACATCCTTCACTCATCCTGCCAAACATACCCTCGTAAAACTGACCATCCTACCGATCCTCGACTTTGGCAATGTCATTTACAAAATAGCCTCCAACACTCTACTCAACAAAGTTGATGCAGTCTATCATAGTGCCATCCGTTTTGTCACCAAAGCCCCATATACTACCCACCAATGCAACCTGTATGCTCTCGTTGGCTGGCCCTCGCTTCATACTCGTCGCCAAACCCACTGGCTCCAGGTCATCTACAAGTCTCTGCTAGGTAAAGCCCTGCCTTATCTCAGCTCATTGGTCACCATAGCAGCACCCACCTGTAGCATGCGCTCCAGCAGGTATATCTCAAGCCAATTCTTCCTTTGGCCGCCTCTCCTTCCAGTTCTCTGCTGCCAATGACTGGAACGAACTGCAAAAATCTCTGAAGCTGGAGACTCTTACCTCCCTCACTAGCTTTAAGCACCAGCTGTCAGAGCAGCTCACAGATCACTACACCTGTACATATCTCATCTGTAAATAGCCAATCCAATCTACCTCATCCCCATACTGTATTTATTTATATATCTTGCTCCTTTGCACCCCAGTATCTCTACTTGCACATTCCTCTTCTGCACACCCTACCATTCCAATGTTTAATATCTATATTGTATTTACTTCGCCACCATGGCCTATTTATCAAATAAAATGTATTTAAATAAAATTTATTCAAATCAAATAAAATGTATTTATATAGCCCTTCGTACATCAGCTGATATCTCAAAGTGCTGTACAAAAACCCAGCCTAAAACCCCAAACAGCAAGCAATGCAGGTGTAGAAGCACGGTGGCTAGGAAAAACTCCCTAGAAAGGCCAAAACCTAGGAAGAAACCTAGAGAGGAACCAGGCTATAAGGGGGGGCCAGTCCTCTTCTGGCTGTGCCGGGTGGAGATTATAACAGAACATGGCCAAGATGTTCAAATGTTCATAAATGACCAGCATGGTCAAATAATAATAATCACAGTAGTTGTCGAAGGTGCAGCATGTCAGCACTTCAGGAGTAAATGTCAGTTGGCTTTTCATAGCCGATCATTAAGAGTATCTCTACCAAACAGCAGGTCTGGGACAGGTAGCACGTCCGGTGTACAGGTCAGGATTCCATAGCCGCAGGCAGAACAGTTGAAACTGGAAATTGCTTTACCTTTCTTATCCTACCTCATTTGCACATTTTATAGATTTTTCTATTGTATTATTGATTGTATGTTTGTTTATTCCATGTGTAACTCTGTGTTGTTTTATGTGTCTAACTGCTTTGCTTTATTTTGGCCAGGTCACAGTTGCAAATGAGAACTTGTTCTCAACTAGCCTACCTGGTTAAATAAAAGTGAAATAAAAAATTAAAAACTGTTGTCACAAATTTGGAAGCACAGAATCATCTAGAATGTCATTGTATGAAGTAGCGTTAAGATTTCCCTTCACTGGAACTAAGGGGCCTAGTCCAAACCATGAAAAACAGCCCCAGACCATTATACCTCCTCCACCAAACTTTACAGTTGGCACCATGCATGCGGGCAGGTAGCATTCTCAGAACCCAGATTCGTGAAGTGTCGATTCATCACTCCAGAGAACGCATTTCCACTGCTCCAGAGTCCAATGCCCTGTGAGCTTTATACCACTCCAGCCGAAGCTTGACATTGCGCATGGTGATCTTAGGCTTGTGTGCGGCTGCTTGGCCATGGAAACACATTTCATGAAGCTCCCAACTAACAGTTATTGTGCTGATGTTGCTTCCAGAGGCAGTTTGGAACACGGTAGTGAAAGCTGCAACCAAGGACAGACGATTTTTACACGCTGTGTGCTTCAACACTCGGCTGTTCGGTGAGCTTGTGTGGCCTACCACTTTGTGGCTGAGCCGTTGTTGCTCCTAGATGTTTCCACTTCACAATAACAGCACTTACAGTTTACCGGGGCAGTACTAGCAGGGCAGAAAATTGCCGAACTGACTTGTTGGAAAGGTGGCATCCTGTAACGGTGTCACGTTGAAAGTCACTGAACTCTTCAGTAAGGCAATTATTCTCCCAATGTTTGTCTATGGAGCGGGGTGGCAGGTAGCCTAGTGGTTAGAGTATTGGGCCAGTAACTGAAAGTTTGCTAGATCGAATCCCCAAGCTGACAAGGTAGTTAACCCACCGTCATTGTAAATAAGATTTTTTTCTAAACTGACTTGCCTCGTTAAATAAAGGTTAAATAATAATTTAAAAAATGTAATTAAAAATACGGAGATTTCATGGCACTGTGCTCGATTTTATACACCTGTCAGCAACGGGTGTGGCTGAAATAGCTGAATCCACCAATTTGAAGGGATGTCCACATACTTTTGTGTATATATTGTAATTGATCTACTTGCTTGTAACCCAATTGAAGTCATTTGAATTTAATGTTCCAAAGTGAAAACTCAACTTGGAGCAAGATAAAATTGTTTGTATTTACAGGAAATATTAGTTTGTATTTGTTATTCATTAGATTAGAACCAAAGAGGGAAATTAGGTTGAGTGTTGAAAGAAATAGGTTGCACCAACTGGAAATACAGGTTTGGTAATAATCAAATAAAACAGTTGGCATTGAATCCTGTGTTTGGTTTCAACAAATGTACTATTTGAAACCACTTGAAATCATTGTTTTTGGTTGATCCAAAGACATTCTTTACAGTGTATGAAGATGGTAATGTTGCTAAGAATATCAGAGAACAACCGTAACTTATACAATAGGTCCAGTTTTACTACTGTAGTCTTGCTGAAAGTGTCTGCACTTCTGCTCTCTTTCCAGTCTCAGGGCAGGCAGGCCAGGGGACACTTCAGTGCAATGAAAGACATGATTCAAATCTCTAAATTCCTCCCTTGACTTTGACTCCCTCCCAATCCCAGCATACAGTATGTACAGTAAAACACGCTATACTGTAGGGTCAATATTGACTCAACTGGT
Source organism: Oncorhynchus tshawytscha (assembly GCF_018296145.1). Taxonomy (NCBI): domain Eukaryota; kingdom Metazoa; phylum Chordata; class Actinopteri; order Salmoniformes; family Salmonidae; genus Oncorhynchus; species Oncorhynchus tshawytscha. The sequence goes on along the minus strand of NC_056430.1, from coordinate 38,872,637 downwards.
AAACCATAGCCGGGAAACCTGGGGAGAGAAACTGTTGTTTTCACCAACCACCTGGGTAGAGAGTGGGAGGGGTGGAAAGCCCCAGCAGTAGTCTAACCTAACTAACGTCTCAGTGTAATAGAGGCTATCGACACGGTGGAAAGATATATGATATCCTATAGTGAGTACCCTTCCAGTCTCTCAGGGTACAATATAGCTTCATATTCTATACTTAGAGCTTGGTGTTAGACATGAGACCTAGACCCAATGTCCCTGTAGATTTGACTCCAGAAAAAACTCTGACATGTAAGCTGCAAATCAATGATAACAAAACACACCCTGTGTGTGGCTGGTTAAACTGTCTATACTGCTCCCCTGTAGTTGAATTGAAATATAATTTCCCATCTCAGGACATTGATGTGAATGGGAATTCCCAATCTAGTAATTCTACTTCTATGGTTGTATATAGCAGATGGAGCTCCTCTGATCCAGGAAGGTAGAGGTGCGTCCCATTAATATCTCCTTTCTCCTGAAGTATGCAATAGGGTGACCACATATCCCGGATTGTGCAGGAGAGACCCGCATTTTGTCCCTTTGTCCCGCAACCAAACAATCATGTCTGGAATTTTATCAACACATTCAAATACCACTAATATTCTAAAAAGTTGATTTGTCCCGTATTTCAGTCAGACATTCCAACCTGTATATTTTGCAGCAGAGAGGAAGAGGCGAAGCTAGAGGTTTCACTCTGACAAAATGGGCTTATTTTGGACCTCAACCTTTTGGCCTGCCTTCACGCCTTTGGGACAAGGATTATCATAGTTAGGGCGGAGACATCAGGGGAGGCTGCTGAGAGGAGGACAGCTCATAATAATGGCTGGAAAGGAGCAAATGGAATGGCATTAAACACATGGAAACCAAGATACAGTTCTCAGTTAACAGTCACGTTGCGCTTTTGACAAGTTTTAGGTCTATATCATAAGGTTGCGTTACTGGTGATGTTAAACAATTATCCAATAATTGTTGAGATCTGATATTCTACACAGCGCAGCGCAATGCGAGACGTAGACCAACGTAATATCTTCAACCAATCACATTTGTCTAATCCTTTCAGTCTAAATTCCAGCTACTACTTGGAGAACATTAACTACTTACAAAAAGCATGCTTCTTTCGAAGAGTTACAAAGGTAAGTATAGCCGTATTCGACCAAATATATACGTGATTAGACTGAAAAGATATGTGATTTCGTCAAACGTGTGAGGCTCTCCATGCTCATTAAACATATGTCTGCTACTTCACTCATTTTTTTTTTTTTTTAAAGTCTCCCGTCTTAACTGTTTTTACATTCCCTGAGACCAACAAGAAATGTTTCCTTGGCCAAGTATTCTGAGATTTTCATAAAACAGACACACATTTGGTATCTCAAATTTTGCGCGAGGAAAATGAGTATAGGCTCACTTCAATTAACTCCTTCGGTGCAGCGGGAGTTTCTTTTGGGGTGGGGGGGGGGGATTCTGCCCAAAAAATGTATTCACTGTCCCGGAAAATCATCCATTTGTCCCGCATTTGGGTATTTTAAATGTGGTCAACCTATTGTGCACTCATTCAGTACTTCCCATAAATCTAAATGCATTGAATTGTGGAGGCCTGGGAGAGTGGGAGTTTCCACCATGTTTTTTACATCACAAATGTCCTTTGAAATCAGTGAAGGGAAGTGAACAAGCGCACACTGCGAGTAAGGAGAGATCATTGGGACTTACACAGTGTCTGCTGATCATTACACATGACATGACAGGTACACACACTGACTTTTCCCAGAGTAGATAAGAAAAACATGCACCATGTAGTAACAGGTCAGATTACACTTTCAAGTGTAAAACTGAGCAACGACCGAACCCCAACACGCCCTTTTTGCAGCCCCTCGGGCTCAGACACTTCAGCTCCCACCATCCATCCACAGTGCCCAGCTGCCATCTTACATTTGTCAGCAGGCATAAGAGCCCTGAGCACAAGCACACACACCACGTACGTAGTTACGTCCTCACTACCAGCTTGGAATTAAGCTCATCCGGGAGGAAGGGACTCGTGATCCTAGATTGTTTGCATTTGGCTGTGGGGTGAAATGGAACAGTGGCTGACAACTCTCAGGCTACAGCAGCTGCTGCCTCTATAGTCACCACGTCTCCCTCACACCCACGCAAACACACACACATTTCCCTTCACCGAAGCTCTGTACAGTCATCACAGCTAAGCTTCGAAGATTCAGCAGGCCTCCCACATGACATACTTTGAAGAAACTGATTAGTGATTACACTGTCACTCATTAACAACACTAATTTTGCCCTTGCTTCTTGCAAGACATTTTCTTATTTTTGTAACAGTTTATGAAGCTGCGAATTGTTCCCACAGACAGAACTAGAATAATTTCACCTGTAAATATGGTACCTTGGGCTGGGAGATGGGGATAGAGCCAACAGTCAGGGGAAATCCTAAAACTGTCCAAATCATATGTTTATATTATATCTATATAAATATAATATATTATATCCTTCCTGCTTACTAGCAACAACTAAAGCAGGAAGCACCAGTGTCTCGATCAATGAAAAAGTGGTCAGATGAAGAAGATGTTAAGCTACAGGACTGTTTTGCTAGCACCGACTGGAATATGTTCTGGGAATCTTCCGATGCCATTGAGGAGTACACCACATCAGTCACTGGCTTCATCAATAAGTGCATCAATGACGTCGTCCCCACAGTGACTGTACGTACATACCACAAACAGAATGGATTACAGGCGACATCCGCACTGAGCTAAAGGGTAGAGCTGCCGCTTTCAAGGAACGGGACTCTAACCCGGACGCTTATAAGAAATCCCGCTATGCCCTCTGACGAACCATCAAACAGGCAAAGCGTCAATACAGGACTAAGATCGAATCATACTACACCGGCTCCGATGGACTTGCAAACTATTACGGACAACAAAAGAAAGCACAGCCAAGAGCTGTCCAGTGACACAAGCCTCCCAGACGTGCTAAATAACTTCTATGCTCGCTTCGAGGCAAGTAACACTGAAACATGCATGAGAGCATCAGCTGTTTCGGGCGACTGTGCGATCACGCTCTCCGCAGCCGATGTGAGTAAGACCTTTAAACAGGTCAACATTCACAAGGCCGCAGGGCCAGACGGATTACCAGGACGTGTATTGCGAGCATGTGCTGACCAACTGGCAAGTGTCTTCACTGACATTTTCAACCTCTACCTGTCCGAGTCTGCAATACCAACATCTTTCAAGCAGACCACCATAGTCCCTGTACCCAAGAGCACTAAGATAACCTGTCTAAATGACTACCGACCCGTAGCACTCACGTCTGTAGCGATGAAATGCTTTGAAAGGCTGGTCGTGGCACACATCAACCCCATTATCCCAGAAACCCTAGACCCACTCCAATTTGCATACCGCCCCAACAGATCCACAGATGATGCAATCTCTATTGCACTCCACACTGCCCTTTCACACCTGGACAAAAGGAACACCTATGTGAGAACGTTATTCATTGACTACAGCTCAGCGTTCAACACCATAGTGCCCTCAAAGCTCATGACTAAGCTAAGGACCCTGGGACTGAACACTTCCCTCTGCAACTGGATCCTGAACTTCCTGATGGGCTGCCCCCAGGTGGTAAGGGTAGGTAACAACACATTCACCACGCTGATCCTCTACACAGGGGCCCCCCAGGAGTGTGTGCTCAGTCCCCTCCTGTTCACTCATGACTGCAGGGCCAGGCAGGACTCCAACACCATCATTAAGTTTTCCAATGACACAACAGTGGTAGGCCTGATCACAGACAATGATAAGACAGCCTATAGGGAGCTCAGAGACATGCCCGTGTGGTGCAAGAACAACAACCTCTCCCTCAACGTGATCAAGACAAAGGAGATGATTGTGGACTACAGGAAAAGGAGGACCAAGCACGGCCCCATTCTCATCGACAGGGCTGCAGTGGAAGAGGATGAGAGCTTCAAGTTCCTTGGCATCCACATCACCAACAAAACTAACATGGTCCAAGCACACCAAGACAGTCATGAAGAGGGCACAACAACACCTATTCCCCTTCAGGAGAGTGAAAAGATTTGGCATGGGTCCTCAGATCCTCAAAAGGTTTTACAGCTGCACCATCGAGAGCATCCTGACAGGTTGCATCACTGCCTGGTGTGGCAACTGCTGGGCCTCCGACCGCAAGGCACTACAGAGAGTAGTGCGTACAGCCCAGTACATCACCGTGGGGCAATCTTTCTGCCATCCAGGACCTCTATACCAGGCGGTGTCAGAGGAAGGCCCTAAAAATTGTTTGACTCCAGCCACCCTAGTCATAGATTGTTCTCTCTGCTACCACAACGGCAAGCTGTACCGGAGCACCAAGTCTAGGTCTAAGAGGCTTCTAGAAGAAAAAGAAACGCACACCTATTAAGACAAGGTGCTGGCTAGCAGAGTAGAAAACTTGAAAATAAAAGAGCTCTAGGAGCTCAGATGCAAAAATGTAATTACCAACGTTTCGACAGCCAAGCTGTCTTCATCAGGGTATAATCACAAACACTGCGGGATGACTCGTTTATATAGTGTCAAAAGACACAGGTGTCTGTAATCATGGCCAAGAGTGGCCTAATATCATTGGTTAATAATCAAATATTAAAATGTCATACAAAGAACGGCATACAAACAAAGAAGAGGCTAAGAGGCTTCTAAACAGCTTCTACCTTCAAGCCATAAGACTCCTGAACATCTAATCAAATGGCTACCCAGGCTATTTGCATTGCCGCCTTCTACGCTGCTGGTACTCTCTGTTATTATCTATGCATAGTCATTTTAATAACTCTACCTACATGTACATATTACCTCAATTACCTCGACACCGGTGCCCCCGCACATTGACCCCTGCACATTGACTCTGTACCGGTACCCCCTGTATATAGCCCTGCTTTTGTTATTTTCCTGCTGTTCTTTAATGATTTGTTATTCTTATCTCTTACTTTTTTAAAGGTATTTTCTTAAAATTTCATTGTTGGTTAAGGGCTTGTAAGTAAATATTTCACCTGTTGTATTTGGCGTATGTGACAAATAAAATTTGATTTGATCTCCCGTATACCACCCCTAAGTTGTCACAATACAACTGATTGGCTCAAATGCATTAAGAAGGAAAGAAATTCCACAAATGTACTTTTAACAAGGCACACTTGTTAATTGAAATACATTCCATGTGACTACCTCATGAAGCTGGTTGAGAGAATGCCAAGTGTGTGCAAAGCTGTCATCAAGGCAAAGGTGGCTACTTTGAAGAATTTCAAATATAAAATATATTTGTTTAACACTTTTTGGGTTACTACATGATTCCATATGTGTTATTTCATAGTTTTGATGTCTCCACTATTATTCTACAATGTGGAAAATATTAAAAATAAAGAAAAACCCTTGAATGATTACGTGTGTCCAAATTTTTGACTGGTACTGTATGTATGTATGTATATATATATATATATATATAAAATCATTTGAAAATGTTAATGGACAGGATTGGACAATTACAAGTCCTGGTTATTATTTGAAACAGACATGACGCAATGAGTTAATTTGCACGTGCACCATTGCTGAAGTACTTGTGTTGCGAATTCATGCAAATATTTTGCATTAACATAGGCTATTTATTCAACCATAACTTTGTATAAAAAATCAACTTTAGAAATAACTTTCATTAACTTGCCTAGGTTTTTTCACCGTGTTGTTGTAACTATCTTCTTAGACGATAGTTTCGCTTCACTCCCACCAATCACGAAGCGCAACCCTGCTCATCGTCACTTTACTCCAGCCGGTCCGCTTGTTCAGGTTCATCTGTACTCTCTGTGTGTGTTTTACATGTTTACTCTTCTCTTTGGAGTCATTAAAAAAAACTCAAGTAGAACAACAACAACCGCAGTCTTTAAGACAAATTGGGCTTTTCTTCACCGATTTTCTTAGTGCAAATTGATGCTCGTTTTCTAGCTAGATTAATTTCCCCTTTGTTCCATTAACTCTTTAGTATTCGATAGAATGGGAAATGCTGGTCTCGCGAAGAACAACGAGGGCCATTCTCTCCGATGACGTAAATCAAGGGTACCCATTGACGTAGGTGGAATCCCTGCATGTGATGTAGATCAGATCTGTCGATCTCTGGGACATCCAAGCGAAGAAAAAAATAAACAGGTTTCTAAAAATAGTTTGCGGAAGAATGTTGTGTCTGATGTCTGTAGTCAGATAGGGCTACATCCTCGCTTTCAAGTTTTATGTCACTTTCTTTTGCCTATACGTTCTCATCGTGTCTCATACTGTAGGCGTAAACATAACCAGCTAAATAAAACTATGTAAATAAATAGATATCCTGAATGTTTAGCTTTTTAGTCATGCTTTTTAGTGTTATGTTTGAGTGTCCATTCCTTTACTAGATTTGTGTGCATTGGGTATATGTTGTGTAATTGTTAGATATTACTGCACCGTCACAGATAGAAGCACAAGTATTTCGCTACACTTGCAATAATCTGCTAAACACGTGTACGTGACCAATACAATTTGATTTGATTTGGTTACAAATACTTTTTTTCCTATTAAATAGTTTATTTATTTTGACAATGTAACTGACTGGTGGGGAAAAACATGTTTGTAAGCCTAGACTATGGAGTTAATGTTTTAATCCAATTTGAACAACTCCATTATTTGAGCTTGAATCATAACTGTAATTTTCAAGGCTACTAGCTTGAATATTTTCTTTCCTTGAAGATACCTTGAAGACTTTCCTTAATCAATGAATAATTCGTTTTTCGAATACATTTACCTTGTTTCACCTGACCTAAACCAAAGTTACATTAAACTAAATGAACACATGCATTTATTAACAGACATACAAATACATTATTAAATAGATTAATCAATAGCATAAAAGTAGCCAAGTGCATCTTGACCTTGGTTACCTACAGTGCCGTCTAGTAAGAACATATAACTGTCTAATAACTTGTATCAGCAGTTCAGCATCCCATAGTGAAACATGATAAGGACAGTGGTGACCGAATCCTTCCAATGGCATGGAGGAATTCTAGTATGCTCTCCAGTATATTCTCCAATATCCCTCCACACAGTTGCCAAAAGCAGGAGTGGCAAGAGGGGGGAGAAGGGTAGTTGGGGGAAAGAGGGAAGAATTTAACAATCGATCAAACAGTAAGTAAAATATCTAATATCTATTGATTTAGATGTGGTACCTGAAATTAATAAGCCTATTGACATATGTTGATAGGTTCTCTTGACAGCAGTTGAGGAAAAGGCAAAGCTCAAAATGTGCTGAGTGGATGTTTTGCCCCTCCCTCATCATAAAGTGTTTTGGGTTTATTTTGATATGGGCGCATGGTTAACAACTGGTACTCAACATCATGGCTGTATATCACTCTAATCAATCAACAAGTGGGGGAGTCACACACGAGAACCCAACATAGTGCAGTGTGTGATTTATGAGTGTACTTGCCTAGAACTCATTGCCTTTTGGGCACAATATCAAATAACTCACCAGTAATGTATGATAGCCACACACTATTCACACACTTTTATTTGATATTTTCATTAAAGCGGCCATGAATGTATTGTGATAAAAGTAAAAAAATGTGATACCTTTTCTGCATAGTGTTCCAAATGCACAGGTACCATGCCTCGTGCTATAACTAATTTGTCTTTGAGTGTTTGATGTCTTGCACCATGAAACGTACCCAGCAGCTGCTTGGAGCAGGCACTACCAGAGACGGCCTGTGTCTGGCCAACGGCACCAAGGGTCCATATCAGTGTGGCTGTGAATGGACATGGGAGAAGAGGGACTCAAGTTACAGGGGCATTTCCCCTGTCTCTAGACACAACTATGGGCAGAGAGAGAGAGAGAGAGGAGTGAGAGAAAGAGTGTGGGAGAGACGGGAAGGGAGTCAAGGGTGGGCAGATAGAGAAAATGGGGAAAGAGGGGGTATGGGGAGCAGAAAGAGAGAGGGATGGGGAGGGTCAGGTTCTGGTAGCGAACTTCTCAATGTATCGTCGTCCCCCCTGGCCCGCTCCACTCCCTAGACTATATCAGGTTAGCATGGGGGTGTTAATAAGAGCTTCACTTATTTCAGTAAGTCAGGCAGATGTTATAGAATTGATAGTGTTGTGTTTATTTTGCAGCAAATTGAGAGTTCTTTTCAGCCTTCCATCACCATCACGGTTCTACCCCCTCAGGTGAAAAGCCTCATTACCTTGGTTATGACAGTTCAAATAGTCAAAACCTATTAACTATTATTCCTTGATTAAAGCAAGTAATCTGTATTTCAATCTATTAAGAATTCACAAATGTCCTTCACACAATGACAAACTCATACAGTGTATCAAGAATTGAAGCTGACCAGGTGGGTAAAATCAGCTTTGATCCAACTGAATAGTATCCTTTGAACTGTTTTCCCCTTTGACTGACAGGGAATTTGTACATTTCTTGCTGTATTTTTAAACTGGATGATTCCCTCAGTTTTAGCGTTATTACATGCACTGCAAGATGTCATTACAGGCCAATGAGAGATGGCTGTTCCAAATATCTTTGCTTGAACTTGACATATTGTGCAGTATTTGTCTCATCTTTGAAGGATGATAACTTCAAACCATGACTTTTGAAGTGAAGCCTGTAGCAAGTCATGCACAAAGAGAGAATCTCACAAATTGTCCTAGAAATATTTCTTCCCAAGATTATGCGGCATGATAATCCCAAATTCCCAACACAAATCATGCTCCGTCAGTACGATTGTAAAAATTCAGTGAGAGTTTGAGGAGTCAAGGGGCCCCAAGTGAGTGGACCACCTTCATACAGATCACATTACTCATCACATACTTCTCTTTTTGGTGGAGTATACCATGTACTCTATGGTACACATGTAGACACACATAGGTACCATACGCTATGTATGGAGAGCATCCCAGTTTCATGTGACCTTTAGAAGGGTGGGGGGGTGTATTTCTAGATTAACGACCCAGGCTTCTTCAGGGGTATCAGAGGGGGTATCAGACTCCAGTCCTAAGGGTTCTCGTTTCAGCATAATAACTCAATTAACACTCATTAAGACTAAACAATGTTGTTACTAAACAGTGTAATGCAAAGAAGCAAATCTCCAATTGGCAGGGCTATTTTAGGTGACATGGGTAATATAACTGTTCTATTTCGGCCTATTTTGTCCTTTCACGAGCAGCGCTACTTTGGAACACATCTCCTAGCTACACTGAACAAAAATAAAAATGCAACAATTTCAAAGAGTTACAGTTCGTATAAGGAAATCAGTCAATTGAAATAAATTCATTAGGCCCTAATCTATTTCACATGACTGGGAATACATTATTGCATCTGTTGGTCACAGATACAGTACCTTAAAGAAAAAAGGTAGGGGCATTGATCCGAACACAAATCTGATGTGACCACCACATTGCACAGATAAAATTCACAACCATGAAAATCTTTCAAACATACAGTGCATATGGAAAGTATTCAGATCCCTTGACCTTTTACAGCCTTATTTGAAAATGGATTTGTTTATTTCTGTAACGGTTTTCTTGAGTTGAAGGAGAGGCGGACCAAAATGCAGCTTGGATATTATTCATGGTTTTTTAATAAAGCAACTACACATGAATAGACTAACAAAACAAGAAATGTGAAAAACCAAAACAGCCCTATCTGGTGCAAACACAGAGACAGGAACAAACACCCACAAACACATAGTGAAACCCAGGCTACCTAAGTATGATTCTCAATCAGAGACAACTAATGACACCTGCCTCTGATTGAGAACCATACTAGGCTGAAACATAGAAATGCCCAAATCATAGAAAAACAAACAGACTGCCCACCCCAACTCACGCCCTGACCATACTAAATAATGACAAAACAAAGGAAATAAAGGTCAGAACGTGACAATTTCCCTCAACAACCTTCACACAATACCCCATAATAACAAAGCAAAAATATATTTTGATTTTTTTTCTCAAATCTATTAAAAAATAAAAACTTTCACATTTACATAAGTATTCCGACCCTTTCCTCAATACTTTGTTCAAGCACCTTTGGCAGCAATTACAGCAACACCTGTATTTGGGGAGTTTCTTCCATTCTTCTCTGCATACCCTCTCAAGCTCTGTCAGGTTGGATGGGGAGCGTCACTGCACAGCTATTTTCAGGTCTGTCCAGAGATGTTCGATCAGGTTCAAGTCCGGGCTCTGCCTGGGCCACTCAAGGACATTGAGACTTGTCTCGAAGCCACTCTTGCTTTGTCTTGGCTGTGTGCTTAGGGTCGTTGTCCTGTTGGAAGGTGAACCTTCGCCCCAGTCTGAGCACTCTGGAGCAGGTTTTCATCAAGGATCTCTCTCTACTTTGCTCCGTTCATCTTTCCCTGACCAAGACCCTTCTCCCCTGATTGCGCAGTATGGCCGGGCGGCCAGCTCTAGGAAGTCTTGCTGGTTACAAATTTCCATTTAAGAATGATGGAGGCCACTGTGTTCTTGGGACCTTCAATGCTGCAACAAAAATTGTTGTAGCCTTCCCTAGATCTCTGTCTCGACACAATACTGTCTCTGAGCTCTACAAGCAATTCCTTCGACCTCATGGCTTGATTTTTGCTCTGACATGCACTGTCAACTGTGGGACCTTTTATAGACAGGTGTGTGCCTTTCCAAATCATGTCCAATAAATTGAATTTACCACATGTGGACTCCAATCAAATTGTAGAAACATCTGAAGGATGATCAATGGAAACAGGATGCACTTGAGCTCAATTTCGAGTCTCATAGCATAGGGTCTGAAAACCTATGTAAATAAGGTATCTGTTTTTATTTTTAATAACATTTGCAAAAATGTCAAAGCTTTGTCATTATGGGGTATTGTGTGTAGATTGATGAGGAAAATGTTTTATTTAATACATTTTAGAAAAAGGCTGTAACGTAACAAAATGTGGAAAAAGTGCACTCTATGTCTCTGAAGCAAAGGAAAAATGTTCTGGTTTGCACCACGTGCCTCCTCTTTGATCAGGCTATTGATTGTGACCTATGGAATGTTGTCCCACTCCTCCTTAATGGCTGTGCAAAGTTGCTGGATATTGGCAGGAACTGGAACACGCTATCTTACATGTCGATCCAGAGCATTCCAAACGTGCTCAATGAGTAACATGTCTGATGATAAAATGCAAACGTGTTCATTGTCCATAGCTTATGCCTGCCCATACCATAACCCCACCGCCACCATGGGGACCTATTCACATCTGCAATACGCTTGCCCACACAACGCCATACACTTTGTCTGTCATCTGCTCGGTACAGTTGACACCGGGATTCATTCGCCAAGAGCAAACTTCTCCAGTGTGCCAGTGCCCATTGAAGGTGAGCATTTGCCCACTGAAGTCGGTTACAACTCCAAACTGCAGTCAGGCCTGTGCAATGATCATCAGCTTCTTGATATGCCACACCTGTCATGTGGATGGATTACCTTGGCAAAGGAGAAATGTACACTAACAGAGATGTAAACAAATGTGTACACCAAATTTGAGAGATATACACTTTTTGTGTGTATGGAAAATGCCTGATCTTTTATTTCAGTTCATGAAACATGGGACCAACACTTTACATGTTTATATATTGTATATTATAATTATAATTATAATATTATATATTATATATATATATATTATATATATGTTTATATTTTTGTTCACTGTAGTTCTAGTGTTGCAGTCATTTTAGGGAAACTCCTGAAGACCAGGGTTTCGTATCAAATGGCACCCTACATTGGCCCTGTCTCTGAGCTCCGTTGGGAGTCCCACAGCCATTAACACCAATGGCCAACAAACACAAACCTGTTAAGTATGACACAGCACCACTATGACAGCTGCCCAACTGCCATTGACACCCTTTATAAAAGTACATTTTTTATAACCTTTATTTAACTAGGCAAGTCAGTTAAGAACAAATTCTTATTTTCAATGACAGCCTAGGAACTGCCTGTTCAGGGGCAGAATGACAGAATTGTACCTTGTCAGCTTTCGGTTACTAGTCCAACACCTTAACCACTAGGCTACCCTGCCGCCCCATTCTGTCACATACAGCGATATCCTTCTGGTAACTGACCTTGAGAAAGGCAGTGTCACGTGTGATCCCTCTCTGGCCTCTAGGTCACCAGGCTGCTTGTTATGGCGCACACCTGTCACCATCTTTACGCGCACCTGCACGTCATCAGACTCACCTGGCTCCATCACCTCCCTGATAACCTTCCCTATATATGTCACTCCCTTTGGTTCCTTCCTCCGGGGTTATTATTTCTGCTCCAGTGTTTAGTCTGTGTGTTGTTCATGGCTCTTGTTTTGTTTTATGTTGCATTTATTTATTAAAACACTCACTTCCTGAACTTGCTTCCCGACTCTCAGGTCATATCATTACAGAATAATGCCTAAGGGAAGCATCAGGGGGTGTATTTTATTATTTTTTTTGTCAGGTGGAATGACGTCGGGTCCAGGAGCCTCTACGGGCTTTCATGCCTCAACCGGCTCGTCGAGCTTCCTCTCTGGCCTCTAGGTCACCAGGCTGCTCGTTATAGCGCACACCTGCGCGTCATCAGAATCACCTGGACTCCATCACCTCCCTGATAACCTTCCCTATATATATCACTCCCTTTTGGTTCCTTCCCCAGGTGTTATTGTTTCTGTTCCAGTGTTTACGTTGTTCCACGTTGTTCGTGTTTCTTGTTTTGTTTTATGTTGCATTTATTTATTAAAACACTCACTCCCTGAACTTGCTTCCTGACTCTCAGCGCACATCGTTACAGGCAGAGATAAGAAATTGTTGTCTTTTTTAAAGATCTCTTACCATGGTAGATACATGAATACACATACTGTAGGCTATACATTTATTTATTTAAAGAGAAAAGCTTTTTTTCTTTTTTCTTGAGGACAGCATCTCAGTAGTTGTGGTTTGGAAGCAGTCTCACTAAGCAAAGAGATTAGGTTAGTGATAATGAGGAAGTGCTGTTTGTGACAAAGTGTTAAAGGCCCAATGCAGCTGTTTTTATCTCAATATCAAATCATTTCTGGGTAACAATAAGTACCTAACTGTGAATTTTTTCAATCAAAATGCTCAAAAAGAAACAAAAATAGCTTCTTAGGTAGAGCATTTTCTCAAGCAAGAATTTTGCTAAGACTTAGGGAGTGAAAACAGAAAACTAGCTGTTATTGGCAGAGGTTTGGAACTCTTTCTTATTGGTCTTTTAATGAATTTACCTGATGTCACCAGGCAGGCCAACACTGCATCCCATCAAAACCACCTGAAATTTCAGTCTGTCTTTTCGAACAACTTTTACATGAAAAGAGCATTATCATAATTTTCACAATTTCGCAGTATTATTCCAACCTCATAGTGTGGAAATATATGTAAAACACAGAAAAATCCTAATTTGACTGCACTGGGCCTTTAAGTGAGGTCGGGCAACGCGAACGATACCCTCAGCTGTCTGAGCTGTATCCTCTACAAGAAACTTGCTGAGTAGGCAAAACATACTTAGATTTGACAGTGAACGGCATTATATAGCGACACAGACTGTTGGCCTATCACGTTAATCAATATGGATACAAAAACATTTGTGTGAAAATGCTATAGAAAGCAGATAAACAAACAGGAGATCTATTACTGTGCTGAGACATAACAATAAGGCATAAAAGTAATAAAACTCATGGAGTACTATGGAATTACACATAACTAATACAAACAGATACAAAATGTAATATCAATGTAATATAAAGCTTAACATGAGGGGACTTACTCAAATCAACACAAGCCTGGGATAATTTTTTGTTATGGAAATGAGTAGAGTATCAATGTTAATCAATGGCTACTAGTGTTTCAGGAAGAAATTCAGACATGAAGAATGTTTTTACGCAAATGTTGGTTCCTTTATGGCAGTGGTTCTTCAGCAGTCAGTGGACCTTTGCTCCTGGGTGAAGTTTCCCCGAGGTACAGATCTAGGATAAGCATCCACTCACCCAATCTAAACCTTAACCATTAGTGGGGAAAATGAAAAACTGATCCAAGATCAGTGTCAAAGGGCAACTTCACCCTACACCCGGACCTCTTCAGTCTCAGTGCTGCAGTCCACCTTTCCTCTACTTGAGGTGGAAGAAGCCTGATGATTTGGCAGGAGCAGCCATCAGCATGTTGGCTTGGTTCTTGTGTGTGATGTGGATCTGAACACAGGGTGGAAAATTCAGGAGGTTTTACAGTCATCACAGTCTACAACAGTGTTTCCCTTATCCCCATACCCTCTTGTGGTAGGCAAACATTTTTGTCCTATCCCTGCACGGACACACCTGATTGAAGTAATTCAACTATTATTGAAAGTCGGGACAATCCTTATCCGGCAGGGAAACTTTTTATTTTTATGGCAATATTTGAGATTAATTTTAATTTAAGGGAATTTTATAAGGGAAATACTTGTTTTTGGAATTGTTTAAATATTTGCAATATTATTAATTTCCATGTCCTCTCTACGACCGGAAATGCTCTTGTCCGGAGCAAAGGATCCCAATTTCAAACTCTCAAAAAATGTGTTTAAAATTTTATAAACTGGCAATAATTAATATTAACTGAAAAAGGATCTTATGTCGTTTCTTGCAATAGCCCTCTGAAACTTTAAATAATACTGATCACAAAACTGTGACTCCTAAAAATATTTGGTCCCCCCAAAAAATGGTAAACTCTGTCAGATTTGTCTAAAACCCTAAATGATTCAGGAATGAGTACGGTCAGCTCCACAATAAGGACCATTTCTTCATGTCCTCATGACATGTAGTGCAACAAGACCGCACATGGTCTGTAAAGTTCTCTACTTTTAATACATTTAAAACAAGCAATATTGAAATCACCATGGTCACAATGATAAACTGTCAACTCCATCTCCTTGATAGGATATACATTTTGGTTCAGATGTGTTTATTTATTTTAGGGTTTATAGTCATAAAGCAATGGAGGAAAAATAAAGGGATGATGTTAGCTTTATAAAATATTGTTTTATGTTCTTTCTCTAGAAAACCATGCCAAAATGCTAACGAAATTAGCCCTGGAGCATTATATAGTGGTATAAAATGGAGAAAAAAAACTACGTTTGGAGAGTTGTACTACACATTTGAATAATCTGTTAGAATGAATCAAAACAAGGTCTTCAAACACTTGTTGAACTATGTAAAAATTAAAAGCCTTTTATAGCGTCAGACGGAGTTGACATAAATATGTTTTGAAGAATTAGGAGTTGTTCCTTTACATGGTGTAATAGGTGATACTTTGGTCTATCAAAAAAATATACAGTTGAAGTGGGAAGTTTACATACACCTTGGGCAAAAACATTTAAACTCAGTTTTTCACAATTCCAGACATTTAATCCCAGTAAAAATTCCCTGTTTTAGGTCAGTTAGGATCACCACTTGTTTTAAGAATGTGAAATGTCAGAATAATAGTAGAGAGAATGATTTATTTCAGCTTTTATTTCTTTCATCACATTCCCAGTGGATCAGAAGTTTACATACACTCAATTAGTATTTGGTAGCATTGCCTTTAAATTGTTTAACTTGGGTCAAACACTTTGGGTAGCCTTCCACAAGCTTCCCTCAATAAGTTGGGTGAATTTTGGCCCATTCCTCCTGACAGAGCTGGTGTAACTGAGTCAGGTTTGTAGGCCTCCTTGCTCGCACAAGCTTTTTCAGTCCTGCCCACACATGTTCTATTGGATTGAGGTCAGGGCTTTGTGATGGCCACTCCAATACCTTGACTTTGTTGTCCTTAAGCCATTTTGCCACAACTTTGGTATGCTTGGGGTCAACGTCCATTTGGAAGACCCATTTGCGACCAAGCTTTAACTTTCTGATTGATGTCTGGAGATGTTGCTTCAATATATCCACATCATTTCCCTGCCTCATGATGCCATCTATTTTGTGAAGTGCACCAGTCCTTCCTGCAGCAAAGCACCCCCACAACATGATGCTGCCACCCCCATGCTTCACGGTTGGGATGGTGTTCTTCGGCTTGCAAGCTTCCCCCTTTTTCCTCCAAACATAACGAATGGTCATTATGGCCAAACAGTTCTATTTTTGTTTTATCAGACCAGAGGACATTTCTACAATTAGTACGATCTTTGTCCCCATGTGTAGTTGCAAACCGTAATCTGGCTTTTTTATGGCGGTTTTGGAGCAGTGGCTTCTTCCTTGCTGAGCGGCCTTTGATATAGGACTTAGTTTACTGTGGAAATAGATACTTTTGTACCTGTTTCCTCCAGCATCTTCACAAGGTCGTTTGCTCTTGTTCTAGGATTGATTTGCACTTTTCGCACCAAATATGTTAATCTCTAGGAGACAGAACGCATCTCCTTCCTGAGTGGTATGACGGCTGCGTGGTCCCATGGTGTTTATACTTGCGTACTATTGTTTGTACAGATGAAAGTGGTACCTTCAGGCGTTTGGAAATTGCTCCCAAGGATGAACCAGATGTGTGGAGGTCTACAATTTTTTTTCTGAGGTCTTGGCTGATTTCTTTTGATTTTCCCATGATGCCCTGAGGCACTGAGTTTGAAGGTAGGCCTTGAAATACATCCACAGGTACACCACCAATTGACTCAAATTATGTCAATTAGCCTTTCAGAAGCTTCTAAAGCCATGATATCATTTTCTGGAATTTTCCAAGCTGTTTAAAGGCACAGTCAACTTAGTGTATGTAAACTTCTGACCCACTGGAATTGTGATACAGTGAATTATAAGTGAAATAATCTTCCTGTAAACAAATGTTGGAAAAATGACTTGTGTCATAAAGTAGATTTCCTTATCGACTAGCCAAAACTATAGTTTGTTAACAAGAAATGTGTGGAGTGGTTGAAAAACGAGTTAATGACTCCAACCTAAGTGTATGTAAACTTCAGACTTCAACTGTATATATTTCACATTTGTGTTAAAATTAAGACAAATATTTGTGAATATTTGAGATTGGTCCGTCTTTCAAGAATCGCTGAATTAATGAATCACCAAGACCTTGATTAGTTGTCTGGTGCGTCAGTGTAGGGCTAGGAAAAAAATGTGTCTGGTCTGGTAAGGGTTGGGAAATACTGATCTCCAGTACATCACATTGTATTTCTGAAACAAAATTGAGTCAAGAGACTTGGCCCACTGCTAAAACTAACAAGCCAACATAAGGACATCAACAACGTTTATTTTAGAATAAATGTTCCTCCAGTTGTCACACTTTCTAATTCAATTGGTCATAGGAATTCCACGGCCAAACTCACTTAAGGGGTATATTAACAACACTTACAGTGCAGGGAGGCTGCATCCAGGGCTCACCATCAATCTGCATAGGCAAGGCTTTATGTGTCCTGAGAAAGGCAATGAGAGAGAGACACGCTTTAATACCCAAAGTTAAAAAGGCATAACACCCGAAGAATTGTGTATAGAGCCTGTATTAAGTCTACCTGATAGTGATCTGTGATGTTTGAGCCAGTCTGTGTCCAGCCCTCTTCAGCCCAGAATAGATCTGACCCATCTCAATCGCCCCCTCCAATCCCACCACCTCAATCCGCTTGTCACTTAGGTCTGTGGGGGGAAAAGGAAACATTAAAATATGTTGTCAATAGCTCATTAAGCAGACATTAATTCTCATACATACAGTGACTTAGCTACTGTAATACAAATGATATCATAATAATTTGGTGGGTGCTTATATAGGTCCTATGTCTTGCATGTACAAGTGTGTATTAATATGTATGTGGAGAGTGGGGTCATGGCCAGAGTCTGCCATTATCAACAGCGACCCAGGAGCAAATATGGTTAAGTGCCTTGTTCAAGGGCAGATCAACAGATTTTTCACCTTGTCAAGTATTCGAACTTGCAACCTTTTTGTTAGTGGCCCAACGCTCTAACCACTAGGCTACATGCCGCCCTCCAAAAAAAGACCATATGGTCTGTGTAAGGGCAAAAGTGACAATATTACATACAATGCTACAGTAAACATTCATATCACTAGGCAACTAAATAAACCTCCAACAATGTATGAGATAAGCATGCCCTAAAGTACCTTGTGAGCTCATTTTCAGAACGTCGTGGTCAGTGACGACATCAGGCGGTTCCTCTTCTGACACATTGTCTCTGTCTGCCTTCTTAGCCTCACCCCACAGGTTGGAGCCGCCGTGCATGCTGGGTATGTTGATGACTGCCAGGCCCTCCAGAGAGTGACCGCTCAGGTCCAGGGGTGTCCCACAGCACTGAGAGATAGACGGACGGACAGACACGGTCACAAACGGGTAAAGAGACTAAATTAAGTATTGCTAAGACTATCTACAGTGCCGGGAAAAAGCATTTGCCCCCTTTCTGATTTTCTCTATTTTTGCATATCTTGATACAGAATGTTATCAGATATTCAACTAAAACCTAATATTAAAAGGCACCTAAGTTCACCTATAACTACAAAAATGGATACTTATTTTATTTAACTAAGAAAGTTATGCAACACCCAATTTCCATGTGAAAAAGTAATTGCCCGCTTACACTCATGGCTGCATTCCATACACTTAAAAGACACACCCTATCCCCTCAGCCCTCAAATGAAGTGGACACTTCTGATGACGTATCATGATGTCTGACGAGTATACACTTGCAGGGCAAGGGGCAAGGGAAGAAGGAATGATTTTTAAATGGACCGTGTTTGCTTGGATATTCTTCACTTGTTCATCCCGCGATGATTGTGTTTTCAGCCACCGGTAGCTTATGATTGTGTTTTCAGCCACCGGTAGCTTGTGGGTGATTTATATGCGCTACAGTCAACTATGATTGCATGTCTACTTATATTAACTATATAATTATTAATATATGCCTACTGTATGATAGATAGCAAATTAATTAGCTAACTAACGTTAGCCTGCCTAGCTACTTCTGAAGAAAGAAAAACATTTATTTCTATAATTTCCAAAAGCTAACTAAACATTTATTAGACATATTTGTGCATTAGTAGCACAATTTCTAATTTATTTACAAATATGGCCGCGGGGATTACCCCAAGAGCATAGGGCTCAGGGTTTAGGGCCAAGGGCTGTCTACTTTGAGTTTGAAACGCATCCATTAACTGGCTGTGCAACCTTTAGCTGTAATGACAGCAACCAAATGCTTCCTGTAGTTGTTGATCAGTCTCTCACGCCACTGTGGATGTATTTTGGCCAACTCTTGCATGCAGAACTGGTTTAACTCAGCGACATTTGTGGGTTTTCAAGCATGAACTGCTCGTTTCAAGTCCTGCCACAAAATCTCAATTGTGATTAGGTCTGGACTTTGACCAGACCATTCCAAAACTTAAAATTAGTTGCTTTTTAGCCATTTTCATGTAGACTTGATTGTGTGTTTTGGATCATTGTTTTGCTAAATAACTCAGCTGCGCTTCAGCTTCAGCTCACAGATGGATGGCCTGACATTCTCCTGTAGAATTCTCTGATACAGAGCAGAATGAATGGTTCTGTCTATTAAGGCAAGTCTTCCAAGTTCCCAAACCATCACACTACCACCACCATGCTTGACTGATGGTATGAGGCTCTTAATCGTGGAATGCAGTGTTTGGTAGGTGAGGTAAATAAATGATCTCTGCATGTGTGGTTCCTCCGAAGCATGGAGGAGGAGATGTGGGGGTGCTTTGCTGGTGCAACTGTCAGTGATTTATTTTTAATTCAAGGCAGATATGACCAGCATGCCTACCACAGAATTCTGCAGCAATACGCCATCCCATCTAGTTTGCGCTTCGTGGGACTAGCATTTGTTTTTTTCAACAGGACAATGACCCAAAACACACCTCCAGGCTGTGTAAGGGCTATTTCCCCAAGGAGAGTGATGGAGTGCTGCATCAGATGACTTGGCCTCCAAAATCACCCGACCTCAACCCAATTGAGATGGTTTGGGATGAGTTGGACCGAAGAGTGAAGGAAAAGCAGCCAACAAGTGTTTAAACTGTTGGAAAAGCATTCCTCATGAAGCTGGTTGAGGTCCAAAAGACTACTTAACAGCTTCTACCCCCAAGCCATAAGACTCCTAAACAGCTAATCAAATGGCTACCCAGACTATTTGCATTGCCCTCCCTCTTTTATGCTGCTGCTACTCTGTTTATTATCTATGCATAGTCACTTTAACTCTACCTACATGTACATATTACCTCAATTACTTCGACTAACCAGTGCCCCCCGCACATCGACTCTACCGCTACCCCCTGTATACAGGGCGGCAGGGTAGCCTAGTGGTTAGAGCGTTGGACTACTAACCAGAAGGTTGCAAGTTCAAACCCCCAAGCTGACAATGTACAAATCTGTCGTTCTGCCCCTGAACAGGCAGTTAACCCACTGTTCCTAGGCCGTCATTGAAATTAAGAATTTTTTATCTTAACTGACTTGCCTAGTTAAATAAAGGTGAAATTGTTATTTTACTGCTGCTCTTTAATTATTTGTTACTTTTATTTATCTATTTTTTCCTCAACACTTATTTTTCTTAAAATTGCATTGTTGGTGAAGGGCTTGTAAGTAAGCATTTCACTGTATTCGGCGCATGTTACAAATACAATTGATTTGAGATAATGCAAGATTGTGCAAAGCTGTCATCAAGGCAAAAGGTGGTTACTTTGAAGAATCTTGTTTAATACTTTTTTGGTTAATACATGATTCAAATGACGGGACAAGCAAGTATCTTCTTCTTATTGGTGTCCTTTAGTAGTGATTTCTTTGCAGCAATTCTCCTCTGAAAAGTTGATGTTGAGATGTGTCTGTTACTTGAACTCTGAAGCATTTATTTGGGCTGCAATTTCTGAGGTGCAGTTAACTCTAATGAACTTATCCTCTGCAGCAGAGGTAACCCTGGGTCTTCCTTTCCTGTGGCGGTTCGCATGAGAGCCAGTTTCATCATAGTGCTTGATGGTTTTTGCGACTGCACTTGAAGAAACTTTCAAAGTTCTTAAAATGTTCCGGATTAACTGAACTTCATGTCTTAAAGTAATGATGGACTGTCATTTCTCTTTGCTTATCTTCTGTATACCACTCCTACTTTCTCACAACACAACTGATTGGCTCAAACACATTAAGAAGGAAAGAAATTCCACAAATTAACTTTTAACTTCTTATGGCTGGGGGCAGTATTGAGTAGCTTGGATGAATAAGGTGCCCAGAGGTGCCCAGAGTAAACTGCCTGCTACTCAGTCCCAGTTGCTAATATATGCATATTATTAGTATATTTGAATAGAAAACACTCTGAAGTTTCTAAAACTGTTTGAATCATGTCTGTGAGTATAACAGAACTCATATGGCAGGCAAAAACCTGAGAAAAAATCCAACCAGGAAGTGGGAAATCTGAGGTTGGTCATTTTTCAACTCATTCCCTATTGAAGATTCTCTGGGATATTGGTCATGTTACACTTCCTAATGCTTCCACTGGATCTCAACAGTCCTTAGAACCTTTTTTGATGCTTCTACTGTGAAGTGGGGGCGAATGAGAGGGGAATGAGTCAGAGGTCTGCCAGAGAGCCACGAGCTGGCCACGCTCGTTCACGTGAGAGCGAGCTCCGTTCCATTGCATTTCTACAGACAACGGAACATTATTGAAGATTTATGTTAATAACATCCTAAAAATTGATTCAGTACTTCGTTTGACATGTTTCTACGGACTGTAATGGAACTTTTTGACTTTTCGTCTGCTCCTAGTGAACGAGCTTCGTGAGTTTGGATTTGTTTACCAAACGCGCTAACAAAAGGAGCGTTACCTTACAAAACAAAACAATTTATTGTGGAACTGGGATTCCTGGGAGTGCATTCTGATGAAGACCATCAAAGGTAAGTGAATATTTATAATGTTATTTCTGACTTCTGTTGACTGCACAATATGGTGGATATCTTTTTGGCTTGTTTGGGCTCTGAGCGCCGTACTCAGATTATTGCATGGTTTGCTTTTTCTGTAAAGCTTTTTTGAAATCTGACACAGCGGTTGCATTAAGGAGAAGTGTATCTAAAGTTCCATGTATAACACTTGTATTTTCATCAACATTTATGATGAGTATTTCTGTAAATTGATGTGGCTCTCTGCAAAATCACCGGATGTTTTTGGAACTAACGCGCCAATGTATACTGAGATACTGAGATTTTTTTATATAAATATGAAGGTTATCGAACAAAATATACATGTATTGTGTAACATGAAGTCCTATGAGTGTCATCTGATGAAGATCATCAAAGGTTAGTGATTAATTCTATCTCTATTTCTGATTTTTGTGACTCCTCTCTTTGGCTGGAAAAATGGCTGTGTTTTTCTGTGACTTGGCTCTGACCTAACATAATCGTTTGTGGTGCTTTCGCCGTAAAGCCTATGAAATCGGACACTGTGGTGGGATTAACAAGAAGTGTATCTTTAAAATGGTGTGAAATACTTGTATGTTTGAGGAATTTTAATTATGGGATTTCTGTTGTTTTGAATTTGCCGACCTGCACTTTCACTGGCTGTTGTCATATCGATCCCGTTAGCGGGATCTCAGCCATAAGAAGTTTTAACAAGGCACAACTGTAAAATTTAAATGCATTCCAGATGACTACCTCATGAAGCTGGTTGAGAGAATGCCAAGAGTGTGCAAAACTGTCATCATGGCTAAAGGTGGCTACTTGGAAGAATCTCAAATCTAAAATATATTTTGATTTGTTTAACACTTTTTTGGTTACTACATGATTCCATATGTGTTATTTCATAGTTCTGATGTCTTCACTATTATTCTAGAATGTAGAAAATAGTAAAAATAAAGAAAAACCCTGGAATGAGTCCGTGTGTCCAAACCTTTGCCTGGTATTGTATATATTTGTTTTAGCTATTTATTTTGCCCTTATCTAGCTCAGTGCTTTCTATGGTGGTGGGACAGCCAGCGGGAAATACAGAGTGTAGGGGTTAGTAATGTTCTCTAGTTGCGCCGTGATTGGCTCAGTGTTCTGTCACTCATGGGGACACGATGTCACCGCAAAATCTACAGGGAGAGCTCGAAAATTAAAGTCCCTTGGGGGCTGCCATAGATTTACATTAGATGTACCCATCCAAGAAGGCTCAAGGTCATTGGCCACAGATAAAATGACGTGAAATAACGTTATATCTACTGTAGCTTTGATTGGACTGATCATGTCAACATCATACTTTCAAAATCTTAGCTAGACAAGCAGTCATCATCATTAATCAAGTCTACAGTCAACTGTCAAATCCTTTTCAATACTTGTCATATGAAGATAAATTATAGATAAAACACATCTGTGCTCATCAGCCATAAACATTACACAACAGGTTGGAAATCACAAATTTAGGAATCAGTGTCTAACTGCAAGCATTGCAAAGCAATCAATAGCCTGCTATTCAGTGGAGAGGGTGTGTGGTCCAAGTCTGGGTTTAAGGGTCTCTTTTCCAAGCTTAAAAAGTATAAATATTCACAATCAACACCATGGGCCAGAAAAGGTTGAATACATTGGCCATGTTGTCAATCCAGCATGACTTCTGACACGTTCAAAACAACTGGAAACTCGGAAATCTCATACTTCAGTGAGTTCAAGACAACTGGAACCCAGGCCTTTTTCTAGAGCTCCGACCTGAAGATCAGTGACGTCATGATTCAACCTCCCAGTTGTCTTCAAATCACCATAAATCCAGAGAATGCCAGACATTGATGACAAAATTTACCCACAAGAAGGACTGCCACTCCACCTTCCTTTTCAAGTGAGCACAGCACAACAAGATGAGTCCAATAATGTCTTGTATGCTGCTGCATATATGATGAAATATGCCAGGGAGATATGTATACTGTAGCTAAGAAAGTAATACTAAGTGTATGTTGTGTAGTAAGATGTTAGTAGCTTATGTGCATCACCCTAATAAGATGGTCTATCTACCCCTCTTAATTTCGCCTGCTGTTCTAACTTGGTGGTCCACATGTAGCCTATAACCTGTTTTAGAGAAATGTAATCATTGAATATTGTAAGAGCTTTCATTGTCTGTTTATATTCCCCCTTTATTTATCCTTCGATTCGGACTTGGTGTACAGAGACAATACTGTAAGAATGGCCCATGTGCTGAATTCTGTCGCTGTACAATTTCAAAAGTGCTGAACAAATAGTTATATTGACTACGTCCGTTCTAGCTCGCTCATTAATGTCTTAATCGAAATGACGGATTGCCTCTTATGCACTCATTGTTCCCTTTTGCCATAGTTTATACATCTCAATTGTCAGTAGAAACCACATTTGTTTAAGCAAGTCAGCCATTTCAGCTATGTTTTTTTAAAAAGGCAGTAAATGAGGCTGAATGAACTGTTTCGCTGCCAGACAAGGCTCCGCTGATAGTCAGGTGTAGCGGTGGTAAGGATTCACTCCGTGGTGCTGAAAAGAAAGCTCTGCTGTTGGGGTGGCTTTATGTAGGGCCTAACAGTTTGTGGGTAAACTTTGTCGCCATTATAGTGGAATTAATGTATTGTTTAGTTTTGAACCGTGGCTTTGCTGGCATGCATCATAAAAAAAATGTTGAATTTGCCCCACCAAGATTTACATGATAAAGTCGCAAGTGGACATGGGTCCCATTATGCCTGGTGAAAACCAAACACTGCATTCCATAGTAAGAACCTTATACCAACAGTCAAGCATGGTGGTGGTAGTGTGATGGTTTGGGGATGCTTTGCTGCCTCAAGACTGGGAAGACTTGCATTAATGGAAGGAACCATGAATTCTCCTCTGTATCAGATAATTCTACAGGAGAATGTCAGGCCATCTGTTTGTGAGCTAAAGTGCAGTTGGGTCATGCAACAAGACAATGAACCAAAACACACAATCAAGTCTACATGAAAATGGCTAAAAAGAAACACATTTAAAATTAAAGGTGGCACAACCAGTTATTGAGTGTAAGGGGACACTTACTTTTTCACACAAAAGCATTGGGTTTTACATAACTTTGTTTATGAAATATGAACGGTGTTATTTGTTCACTCAGGTTAGGTTTTGGTTGAAGATCTGATAACATTCAGTACAATAAATATGCAAAAGTAGAGAAAATTAGAAAGGGGACAAATACTTTTTCACAACACTGTTATGGTATGGTATTATGGTAAGATTCATTTAACCACAAACTAAAATAACTAGGATTCAAGACTCTTCAGTGTTCACCTCAATGCTGAGACACTCCTTTAGCTTCTTGCAGGAGGCAGAGATGGTCTCAGAGGTGGCAAACTCAAAATACCACAGTTTGTTCTTCATCCTTGCAGAGAAAACAAAAATAACATTGTTTTTGGTCAGTGCTCAGAGATAAACAAAATCCCACCCAGCCATAACATATTTTTCACTCTTCGCACTCAACACTCTTTGTTTGATCCTTGACCTTTCAGTTATTCTCACCTGCTGTTGAACTTCTGAGGGTGCTTCTCCCTCATGGAGTGAAAGCGGTGAGCAATGGAGGCATCCTGTCAATTAACACATGGTAGCATTTACATGTGTTCAATAAATCTTTATCACCACAAAAGGGCAATTTGTAACAATAAGAAAACAAGAGCACAATGACAAGAAAAATCACAGTCATAACAGTGCCTTCGGAAAGTATTCAGACAGACCCTTTGACAATTTACACATTTTGTTATGTTACAGCTTTATTCTAAAATGGATTCAATTAAAAAAATCTCAGCAATCTACACAAAATAACCCATAATGACAAAGCGAAAACATTTGTTTTATATATATATTTTTTTTACAAATTTCTAAAAAAATTCAAAACAGATACCTTATTTACATATGTACGGTTGAAGTCGGAAGTTTACATACTGACATTCAATCCGAGGAAAATTTCCATTTAAGGTCAGCTAGGATCACTACTTTATTTTAAGAAAGTGAAACGTCAGAATAATAGAAGAGAGCATGATTTATTTCAGCTTTTAATTATTTAATCACATTCCCAGTGGGTCAGATGTTTACATACACTCAATTAGTATTTGGTAGCATTGCTTTTAAAATGGTTTAACTTGGGTCAAATGTTGCAGGTAGCCTTCCACGAGCTTCCCACAATAAGTTGGGTGAATTTTGACCCATTCCTCCTGACAGAGCTGGTGTAAGCCATTTTGCCACAACTTTGGAAGTCTGCTTGGGGTCATTGTCCATTTGGAAGACCCATTTGCGACCAAGCTTTAACTTCCTGACTGATGTCTTGAGATGTTGCTTCAATATATCAACATACTTTTCCTCACTCATGATGCCAACTATTTTGTGAAATGCACCAGTCCCTCTTGCAGCAAAGCACCCCCACAACATGATGCTGCCACGCCCCATGCTTCTTCGGCTTGGAAGCCTCCCCCTTTTTCCTCCAAACATAATGGTCATTATGGCCAAACAGTTCTATTTTTGTTTCATCAGACCAGAGGACCTTTCTCCAAAAAGTACGATCTTTGTCCCCATGTGCAGTTGCAAACCGTAGTCTGGCTTTTTTATGGCGGATTTGGAGCAGTGGCTTCTTCCTTGCTGAGCGGCCTTTCAGGTTATGTCGATATAGGACTTGTTTTACTGTAGATATAGATACTTTTGTACCTGTTTCCTCCAGCATCTTCACAAGGTCCTTTGCTGTTGTTCTGGGATTGATTTGCACTTTTGCACCAAAGTACGTTCATCTCTAGGAGATAGAACGCATCTCCTTCCTGAGTGGTATGACGGCTGCGTGGTCCCATGATGTTTGTACTTACGTACTATTGTTTGTACAGATGAACGTGGTACCTTCAGGCGTCTGGAAATTGCTTCCAAGGATGAACTAGACTTGTGGAGGTCTACAATTGTTTTTCTGAGGTCTTGGCTGATTTCTTTTGATTTTCCCATGATGCCAAGAAAAGAGGCACAGAGTTTGAAGGTAGGCCTTGAAATACATCCACAGGTACACCTCCAATTGACTCAAATTATGTCAATTAGCCTATCAGATACTTCTAAAGCCATGACATCATTTTCTGGAATCTGTAAACAATTGTTGGAAAAATGACTTGTGTCATGCACAAAGTAGATGTCCCAACCGACTTGCCAAAACTATAGTTTGTTAACAAGAAATTTGTGGAGTGGTTGAAAAACACATTTTAATGAGTCCAACTTAAGTGTATGTAAACTGCAGACTTTAAACTTCAACTACTACTGTATTCAGACCCTTTGCTATGAGACTTGAAATTGAGCTCTGGTGCATCCTGTTTCCATTCATCATCCTTGAGATGTTTCTACAACTTGATTGGAGTCCACCTGTCCAAATTCAATGGATTGGACATGATTTGGAAAGGCACACACCTGTCTATATAAGGTCCCACAGTTGACAGTATATGTCAGAG
The DNA here is from genome assembly GCF_018296145.1 of Oncorhynchus tshawytscha. Classification (NCBI taxonomy): domain Eukaryota; kingdom Metazoa; phylum Chordata; class Actinopteri; order Salmoniformes; family Salmonidae; genus Oncorhynchus; species Oncorhynchus tshawytscha. The sequence continues at coordinate 38,845,206 of NC_056430.1, read as the reverse complement.
CAAAAAACAAGCAATGAGGTCGAAGTAATTTTCCGTAGAGCTCCGAGACAGAATTGTGTCGAGGCACAGATCTGGGGAAGGATACCAAAAAGTGTCTGCAGAATTGAAGGTCCCCAAGAACGAAGTGGCCTCCATCATTCTTAAATTGAATAAGTTTGGAACCACCAACACTCTTCCTAGAGCAGGCCCCCCGGGCCAAACTGAGCAATCAGGGGAGAAGGGCCTTGGTCAGGGAGGTGACCAAGAACCCGATGGTCACTCTGACAAGAGCTCTAGAGTTCCTCTGTGGAGATGGGAGAACCTTCCAGAAGGACAACCATCTCTGCAGTACTCCATCAATCAGGCCTTTATGGTAGAGTGGACAGATGGAAGCCACTCCTCAGTAAAAGGCACATGACAGCCTGCCTAAAGGACTGCCTAAAGGACCTAAAGGACTCTGACAATGAGAAACATGATTCTCTGATCTGATGAAACCAAGATTCAACTCTTTGGCCTGAATGCCAAGTGTCTCGTCTGGAGGAAACCTGGCATCATCCCTACGGTGAAGCATGGTGGTGGCAGCATCATGCTGTGGGGATGTTTTTCAGCGGCAGGTGCTAGGAGACTAGTCAGGATCGAGGCAAAGATGAACAGAACAAAGTACAGAGAGATCCTTGATGAAAACCTGTTCCAGAGCACTCGGGACCTCAGACTGGGGAAAAGGTTCACCTTCCAACAGGACAACGACCATAAGCACACAGCTAAGACAACACAGGAGTGGCTTCGGGACAAGTGTCTGAATGTCCTTGTGTGGCCCAGCCAGAGCCCGGACTTGAACCCGTTGGAACATCTCTGGAGAGACCTGAAAATAGCTGTGCAGCGACGCTCCCCATCTAACCTGACAGAGCTTGAGAGGGTCTGCAGAGAAGAATGGGAGAAACTCCCCAAATACAGGTGTGCTAAGCTTGTAGCATCATACTCAAGAAGAATCGAGGGTGTAATCGCTGCCAAAGTTGCTTCAACAAAGTACTGAGTAAAGGGTCTGAATACTTATGTAATTAATGTGATATTTCAGTTCATTTTTAATAAATCAGCAAAAAGATCTAAAAAACTGTTTTTGCTTTGTCATTATGGGGTATTGTGTGTAGATTGAGGGGGGGAAAACAATTGAATCAATTTTAGAATAAGCCTATAACCTAACAAAATGTGGAAAAAGTCAAGGGGTCTGAATACTTACGAAGGCACTGAAGCTACATCACTCACAGATGTCACTGTGATTGTGATTTGTCTTACCAGTGTGCTCATGTCTTCTTATTGCTGCAAACAAACTACCAAAACTGACAGGCAGGATAAGGCAGTTAAGAGAGACATACAGGTGATTGACTGTTGGAGTCTGTACATTATCCAATCAGCAGGCTCTATGACCCCAAGGTCGTCACTCACCACGCCAATAGAGAAATAGTTATTGATGATCTCGTTGGGCACAGGGTCTCCTATCTCCTGGGGGTCCTCTGAAATCACCTGCACACTCCAGCGGTCCATAGGAACCAACGAGCTCTCCTCGACCTCCTTCAGAATCTCCCTGAGATCTGTGCCCTCGTAACCTGCAGAGTTTTCCATGAACACAGAGGGTTTACACAAGAGAAACACATGACTAGCGTTTATTTTGGGGTACTTTCCTTTTAACCAAAGCCATGGGATGCATTCTAAATAGCAAAGTATTCCCTATGGGTCCTGGTCAAAAGTAGTGCACTACATAGAGAATAGGGTGCAATTTAGGACACACACCATTATGTTAAACACGGCCCTTACCTCCTCCCCAGTGGAGGCAGCGAGCAAGGTCGTTCCCTGTGCCAAGCGGCAGGACCGCCACTGGGGGACGCACCGGCAGGTCAGCTTTGTCTGAGAACACACAGAGGCAGCCATTGTTCAGCTTTAGAGAACCCCAGAGACCTTGACTACTGTTCATGAACCTCTGAGGGGACAGAAAGCAACCCACACCTATAGCATCTAGTATCCAGCCGACTGTGCCGTCTCCACCACACACCAGGATCCTGTAGTCATGAAGGTTCCGAAAGAAGTGCAGTCTGATATGGATACACATACACATGAAATAAATCCAAAGTATTTATAAAGCCCCTTTTTTACATCAGCAGTTGTCACAAAGTACTTTTAGTGACCTTTCCCAAACCACATAGAGAAAAAGCATACTATAATTAAGCAATAAGGCCCGGGGGGGTGTGGTATATAGCCAATATACCACGGCTCAGGGCTGTTCTTCAGCACGACCCAACGTGGAGTGCCTGGATACAGCCCTTAGCCATGCTATATTGGCCATATACCACAAAACCCGAGGTGCCTTATTGCTATTATAAACTGGTTACCAAAGTAATTAGAGCAGTAAAAATACATGTTGTCATACATGTGGTATACGGTCTGATATACCATGGCTGTCAGCCAATCAGCATTCAGGGCTCGACCCACCAAGTTTATAATACCAATGAATATAATATCTCATAAAAATATTAAGAATATTAAGAAACCATATACCCACTGTCATAAGGGAAACCTAATGTTGTCATAACAATAACATAACAGTCCACTTTCCCACCTCCCACCCCTGATCAACCTGCACGTGTAGTTACCCTGGTCCAGGGCCTCCATTGGAGAGGTTGTAGACCTGCCGTGGGTTCAGAAGATACTGAAACTTCCTCAGCACTCTGAAAAATACATGACATTCACTCACAGGAGTACATTAGTGCAGGCTAGGAATTTTTTTATGATGTCTGTCCTGATCTGCCCTTACCTCTCCCCCTGCTTTCCTCCACTCTTTGGGTTCACAAACACCAGGAGAGGGTGGGTGTCTGGAATAGGAGCAATCTGCAGAGAAAGATGGGGAGGAGATAAGATGAACGTGTGCATGCACTAGTGTGCATGCCATGCAGAAGCCAGCACAATACAATTGCAGTCAATAAGAGTGACAGAAGCAGATCCATAGCAAATAAAAATGCATTACTGGCTTTCACACATTTGTGTTAAAGCACATGCTAATGGATAGGGCAGGGCTGCCAGACCTCTTCCTGGAGATCTACTGTCCGGAAGGTTTTCAATCCAACCCTAATTTAGCGTATCTGATTCAGCTAGTTAAGGTCTTGTTAAGCAGCTAATAAGTAGAATCAGGTGTGTTAAATTAGGGTTGGACTGAAAACCCACAGGGCGGTAGATCTCCGGGAAGAGGGTTGGGCAGCCCTGGGATAGGGCCAGTAGTGTGTGTGAAGTAGATGGCACGGTGTCCCTGTCAGTGGAACTAAGAGGACCCTACCTGCAGAATGTGCCCGTCTGGGGTGATGTCCTCCAGGTTAGTGTCCTCCATGGAACTACTCCTTCCTTCTTCATCCTTCTTCAGAAACAGAGATCGTTAGGAGCATAGCAAGGGATATACACATTTGACACATACTGTAGTATTATTGGGTGACAAAAAAATCTGCCAACATTTTTTGCTTTTAGCTGAAGCATAGCCTGAATGGCTATAAACAGTGTGACTTCATTTGCAACTCTTATGGAATGGAGTCATGGGATTGTCGTGTGTTCAATGGCTGACCTTGGAGGATGAGTATATGGCCCACGGTGGAAGAATATGGTCTCTTAGCGACCCGCAGTCGCACGATGATGACCCGAAGTTGACACAGTCGTCATGGCGCTAAAACGAGACATTCATTGTAAAGACTAGTGGCAGTATATGTGTACACATACAGCCAAGAATGTAAACGCACACACACTTACCATCTGTTGGCACCACACGCAATGCTTCCCTGCCAGGGTCTTGATCTTCTTGTTGCAGAAGTGACACTTACTGGAGTCACAGTCAGCACTGACCCAGCCGTGAGCTGGAATCTGGAGCAGACAGACAGAGGGACAACATCCACAAACACATATGAACACTATAGCCACCAGGGAAAGATGTGAAGGCTTTTATGTTTTCCATTATGCTGACTGCATACACACTCTTGAAAAGGACATGACTATGATCAGGTGTGCAGATTAATCAAAATTATATGAAACATACTGTTATTCAGGTTTAAAATCATGATTCTGGAATGAAATGTGATACAGAACTCTATTAAGGCTCACCCCAATCTGTTTCTTGGATTTAACAAAGGTGCAGGCACATGGACCTGGGTTCTTGTTGGCACAGTGACCATGGACAGTGTACTTGCACACTGAGGGGGAGAGAAGAACAAGGCCACTGTTAAGCATTTCTCTTTGAAAATGTTATTGTGTTGTTGCATGTTGTTCGCATTAGGCAAGATAATGGATTAACTACTAAATGATCTGCACTAAACCCTTTTATTCTAACCCAGCACTAACACACCAGAATCAACTACTCATATAGAACTTGATTAGTTGAAGCAAGTGTGTCAGTTGTTGGAATGGGACAAAAGCATGTATGCCCTAAGGCCTGTACACTGTAGCTCTCAAGGACCACACTTCAGTCAGTGACAACAGAACTACAGTCTCTACTCAGAACTTCTGTCTAAGTATATCTATGAATATGAGACAGAGGGGGCCCCCTTGTGACGCTATAGAGCTATTACAGGTGCAGCAGAGGCCCTGTTTCCTGAGGCCCAGCAGCATGCTCTGACACACGTTGCAGTACACAGGCTTGTTGAAGTGCTTCATCCTCCAGATGTGCTGCCCATCCCTCTCTGCCATCTGAGAGATGAGAGAGAGAGCGAGAGAGAGAGAGAGAGAGAGAGAGAGAGAGAGGGAGAGAGAGAGGGAGAGAGGGAGAGAGAGAGAGAGAGAGAGAGGGCAGAGTCTTTGTTAAGAACTAATGTAAACAGCAGGGTAGACTCATGGCTCATGGTAAGGGAGACACCGTGGCTGTGCCTCTGAAGTGACTAACAGCATGGTAAAGTAAACAGCACATCAATCCAAACAAGTACCATTTGTATGTGTGCAGACTTATTTCTGATACAGTATTGCCAACAAAGTCTGAGGGCAGTAAACATATCGATTTTTGGATAAGACAGGGACAAGATAAGACATAACTTTGGAGTGACATTTACAAGTATAATCAAAACGGAATTGAATAAAGCTTTATTGAGATGTACAGTAGTTGAACCATACAGCTCATAGCAAATGTTCTAGACATAAGGAGTCTATTGTCATGTGCTGAATCATGTATACTGATTGAGTTAACCAGATGAGTGGGAGTCTGGCTGTTAGTGCTTCTTGCCTTGAGTCCCAGCAGCACCAACAGGGGCACGTTGTTCATCCCTCCCTGGATCCACTCCTGCAGGGTCACCGCTCCACTGCTGTCAGCATCCATCGCCGTCATCATGTCCTTCAGCACCTTAGGGACCAATTGGAGTAGTTAGACTCCCACTGATCCTGGTTCCTGACCAATCACAAGTCTCTCTGCGCTGCTGCCACGGGGTTAGCCCTATAGAACCAAAGTCTATAACCAGAACATCAACCCTCAAACCAAATTACAGTTTATCTAATTTTGGACTCACTTATCTTAATTCATTGGAAGCTTAATTTCCATGTATGGACATCACTTCAGGTTCATTTGGTAGATTAAATAGAATTTCACTTCCAGAACAAACTCTAACCTGACAAATATTAAGTATGCAATCTCTTATCTGATAATCTCTGTAATCTCTTTTTTGATAATTAGAATTGATGGAATGTCAAGTGTAAGCAACATGCAATGTTGTACCTAAATACTGTTAACATTAGTCTCTCATCGCTATTCACTACAACTCTCCAACCAGAAACTTGCACAAGGACTGAAACTGGGTTCTGGGTGGGGGCGTTGGGCCCAATTCAATCAAGACCACTAACTAGATTACTGGGGTGAGACAAAACAATTTGAGAGAGTGTGTATTCAGATTAATGTGGTCTAATTCTTTCCATGAAAATAATGTTTGCCTCGTCAATCAAAAAGAAAGGCATAATAATTCCAACATCAACACTGTTGTTTACCCTTCCCTGAACCCTGAGGGGTATACTACAAAGCAGGATCAATAAGCTATAGCCAGCCATCATTATAAAAAAACAGAATTAACTGTTGATTTTCTGATTCATTAAGAAAGCTAAACTAAGATATGCGTTTTTTTGGTTGTTGAGTCAATTAGACCATGCCCATTTCAAGATTATCTTTAAAAAAAATGATTTTGGAATATTTAGTCAAGTTAGCTAGCCAACTCCTTGATCCTGCTTTGTAGTATACCCCTCAGGTGAATGTTTTGCTTGAATATAAGACCCAGTGAATATTCCCATAGGGATAGCTGGCAGGCATTTAAGTGAATGTCTTACCGGTCTGAGTTCTGTCACGTCCCAACCCAAGTAATCTGCCGCACGCATCATCTGGGTGATGATCCGATCCACTTCCTTATTGAGAGTAAAACCACAGTTTGTTCTTTCACAACTCCTACTGTTCACTACATCATCTTGATTTAAAATGAGAGTAGAATGTATTCATAATACAGAAAGTACATTTCAGTCACTTACTGAGCTGTCCAGGAGACCGTTGCCATCTTTGTCATAAAGTTTGAAAGTAACTGAAAGCACAACAGGTGATGAAATGAGTAAATCAATAACAAATCCTTCTTGTGTTCACTCACTCCTTATCTCTCCTCTCTGGTCAATTGAAAACAGCTAAAAAATCAACCCATCATGGAATACAAACTATCACACAGAATTCCATTGATGAAAAGACAGTAGGCTACTCAGTACTCACATTCCAGTTTGTCTCGCGGCTGTCCCTCCTCCAACACAGAGAAGTAACAAGACACATCTTTGAGGTACACTCCACCTGAGAGACAAAACCAGGAGTTTATTCAGATGTTTAGCAATTGGAACTTATATAAAGTGCATTCAGAACCCTTGACTTTTTCCACATTTTGTTACGTTCAGACTTTTTCTAAAATAGATTACACATAATACCCCATAATGACAAAGCGAAAACAGGTTTAGATTTTTTGCAGATACCTTATTTACATAAGTATTCCGACCCTTTGCTATGAGCCTCGAAATTGAGCTCCGTTGCATCCTGTTTCCATTGAACATCCTTGAGATGTTTCTAAAACTTGATTGGAGTCCACCTGTGGTAAATTCAATTGATTGGACATGATTTGGAAAGGCACACAACTGTCTATATAAGGTCCCACAGGTGACAGTGCATGTCAGAGCAAAAATCAAGCCAAAAGATCGAAGGAATTGTCCATAGAGCTCCGAGACAGGATTGTTTCGAGGCACAGATCTGGGGAAGGGTACCAAAAATGTACCTAAGAACACAGTGGCCTCCATCATTCTTAAATGGAGGATGTTTGGAACACCAAGACTCTTCCTAGAGCAGGCTGCCCGGCCAAACTGAGCAATCAGGGGAGAAGGGCCTTGGTCAGGGAGGTGACCAATAACCTGATGGTCACTGACAGAACACCAGAGTTCCTCTGTGGAGATGGGAGGTCCTCCAGAAGGACAACCATCTCTGCAGCACTCCACCAATCAGGCATTCATGGTAGAGTGGCCAGAAAGAAGCCACTCGTCAGTAAAAGGCAAATGACAGCCTGCTTGGAGTTTGCCAAAAGGCACCTAAAGGACTCTCAGACGATGAGAAAAGAGATTCTCTGGTCTGATGAAACCAAGATAGAACTCTTTGGCCTGAATGCCAAGCGTCACGTCTGGAGGAAACCTGGCACCGACCCTACGGTGAAGCATGGTGGTGGCAGGATTATGCTATGGGGGTTTTCAGGTGCAGGGACTGGGAGACAGTCAGGACAGAGGGAATAATGAATTGAGCAAAGTACAGAGATATCCTTGATGAAAACCTGCTCCAGAGTGCTCAGGACCTCAGACTGGGGTTCACCTTCCAATAGGACAACAACCCTAATCACACAGCCAACCCTAATCACAAGCAGGAGTGGCTTCAGGACAAGTGTCTGAATGTCCATGAGTGGCCCAGCCAGAACTGGGACTTAAACCCGGTCAAACATCTCTGGAGAGACCTGAAAATAGCTGTGCAGCAACACTACCCATCCTGACAGAGCTTGAGAGGATCTGCAGAGAAGAATTGGAGAAACTCCCCAAATACAGGTGTGCCGAGCTTGTAGCGTCACCCCCAAGAATACTCAAGGCTGTAATCACTGTCAAATATGCTTCAAAAAAGTACTGAGTACGTATGTAAATGTAATACTGTATTTCCATTTTATTTTATTTTTTTACCTTCTAGAAACCTGTTTTTGTTTTGTCATTATGGGCTGTTGTGTGCAGATTGATGAGTAAAAAAACAATTCATAAATGTTTGAATAAGGCTCTAACATAACAAAATGTGGAAAAAGTCTGAATACTTTCTGAATGTACTGTATCATATCAACTTAGACCCATAATCAAGCAGAGAGCCAAATACAGTATGCATCAAAGTATAACATATCGTAAACTCATGAATGTTCACATCAATGCGATCACTTTTTAAGAGCAATTGATGGATATTGAAGGCATAAGCAAGACATATCATATACATTATATTATACTGCATGTCATACACAGTAATAATATATAAGAGTTTGGATGGTGGGGCTCACCCCCTTTGGGTGGAGGGCTCCTCATATAAACATCTCGCTCTGCATTCTGGAAGTAGTGGAAAAGGCGTTGGCAGAAATCAGCAGGGAAGTCATCCGCCTCCAGATAGGTCTTGAGGAACAAAGAGAAGCCAACTGCATCGATTCGCTGAGATTCCAAACAGAACAGTACATCAGAGACAACAAGGGTTGTGTTGTGTAATCTCAAGCCAACATAAGGTGCTGGCAGAAGGATGGGCCATGGTTGGAAAGGACCCTCTTGAAGCTCACCTCTCCAAATCTGTACTGGACCAACCGCCCGCCTGCATGGAACTCTTTCATCACATCTTTCACTCTCAGACTGCCATCTGCATAGAGGACAATACTGAAAGTCAACACGGGATACAAGCATATAAAGAGAAGCCAGATATGGGACAGGCAGAAAAGTCTAAAAGATAAAATACATGTACATTTTGGCAACAACACCTTTGAAAATCAATTTACAACAGGGCCAAAGATGCAGTACGTAAACCACCAGCAGAAGATGTAATATAAATCAAACAAATACAAGTCTGACAGGCAAAATACATGCCACTCAAAGATCTATAAACCTCTGCCTTTTGGGTTCCATTCTAGTGCGGCTCTTTGAGCTTTTAGGCTGGGTAACTCTAAAGCACTTTGTGACAACTACTGATGTAAAAAGGGCTTTATAAAATAAATTTGATTTAAATTTGATTGACTATATGAAACTCCAGTGAGGCAAGGGAGCAGTACCCTTTCATGCAGTCTCCCTGTTCACCCTATTGGAACATTACCCCTAGATTTAGTTGAGTAGTATGAGAACATCCATAAAAACACTGGTTCAAGGTGCATGCTGGATTAGAGAGGATAATTTAGGACAAAAAGTACATCCACACTGTCTGGTATAATGCTCCCCAAGTATTCATTTTTTTGTACAGTACCAGTGAAAAGTTTGGTCATCATGGCTATTTGAAGAATCTCAAATATAAAATATATCCATGTGTTATTTCATAGTTTTGATGATAGAACCTAGTAAAAATAAAGAGAAACCATTGAATGAGTAGGTGTTCAAAAACTTTTGACCAGCAGTGTATGTGTTATGGCTTTTCAACCTCAGCTCTGAATCTACAATATGGCAATCTATCTAATAGAACTCAAAGGTTTTTCTTTAATGGAAGCTTCTCTAATGTCAATCATGTCAAGTTTGGTGTACCGCAGGGCAGCTCTCTGGGCCCTCTACTCTTTTCTATTTTTACAAATGACCTGCCCATGGCATTAAATAAAGCATGTGTGTCCATGTATGTTGATGATTCAACCATATAGGCATCAGCAACCACAGTCACTGAAACCCTTAACAAAGAGTTGGTCTCTTTTGGAATGGGTGGCCAGTAATAAACTGGTCCTGAACATCTCTAAAACTAAGAGCATTGTATTTGGTACAAATCATTGCCTAAGTTATAGACCTCAGCTGAATCTGGTAATCTATGGTGTGGCAGTTGAACAAGTTGAGGAGACTTACTTGGCGTTACCTTAGATTGTAAACTGTCATAGTCAAAACATATCGATTCAATGGTTGTAAAGATGGGGAGAGGTCTGTCCGTAATAAATAGATGCTCTGCTTTATTGACACATCACTCCAAAAAGCAAGTTCTGCATGCTCTAGTTTTGTCTAATCTTGATTATTGTTCAGTCGTGCGGTCCAGTGCTGCAAGGAAAGATTTAGTTAAGCTGCAGCTGGCCCAGAACAGAGCGGCACGTTTTGCTCTTCATTGTAATCAAAGGGCTGATATAAATACTATGCATGCCAGTCTCTCTTGGCTAAGAGTTGAGGAGAGACTGTCTGCATCACTTATTTTTATAAGAAACATTAATGTGTTGAAAATCCCAAATTGTTTGCATAGTCAACTTACACACAGTTCTGACACACACACTTATCCCACTAGACATGCCACCATGGGTCTATTCACTGTCCCCAAATCGAGAACAAATTCAAGAAAGCGTACAGTATTATATAGAGCCATTATTGCATGGAACTCCATTCTATCTCATATTGCTCATATAAACAGCAAACTTGGTTTAAAAAAACAGAAAGTAACACCTCACGGCAGAACGCCTCTCCCCTATTTGACCTAGATAGTTTGTGTGTATGCATTGATATGTAGGCTACATGTGCCTTTTAACAAAAAATGTATGTAGTTCTGCCCTTGAGCTGTATATTGTTCTGTATTATGTAATGTTTCATGTTTTGTGTGGATCCCAGGAAGAGTAGCCAGTCTGTTGTTCCCACATGCTTCAAGAGGGCCACCATTGTTCCTGTTCCCAAGAAAGCTAAGGTAACTGAGCTAAATGACTACCGCCCCGTAGCACTCACTTCCGTCATCATGAAGTGCTTTGAGAGACTAGTCAAGGACCATATCACCTCCACCCTACCTGACACCCTAGACCCACTCCAATTTGCTTACCGCCCAAATAGGTCCACAGACGATGCAATCTCAACCACACTGCACACTGCCCTAACCCATCTGGACAAGAGGAATACCTATGTGAGAATGCTGTTCATCGACTACAGCTCGGCATTTAACACCATAGTGCCCTCCAAGCTCGTCATCAAGCTTGAGACCCTGGGTCTCGACCCCGCCCTGTGCAACTGGGTACTGGACTTCCTGACGGGCCGCCCCCCAGGTGGTGAGGGTAGGCAACAACATCTCCACCCCGCTGATCCTCAACACTGGGGCCCCACAAGGGTGCGTTCTGAGCCCTCTCCTGTACTCCCTGTTCACCCAAGACTGCGTGACCACGCACGCCTCCAACTCAATCATCAAGTTTGCGGACGACACAACAGTGGTAGGCTTGACTACCAACAACGACGAGACGGCCTACAGGGAGGAGGTGAGGGCCCTCGGAGTGTGGTGTCAGGAAAATAACCTCACACTCAACGTCAACAAAACTAAGGAGATGATTGTGGACTTCAGGAAACAGCAGAGGGAACACCCCCCTATCCACATTGATGGAACAGTAGTGGAGAGGGTAGTAAGTTTTAAGTTCCTCGGCGTATACATCACAGACAAACTGAATTGGTCCACCCACACAGACAGCATCGTGAAGAAGGCGCAGCAGCTCCTCTTCAACCTCAGGAGGCTGAAGAAATTCGGCTTGTCACCAAAAGCACTCACAAACTTCTACAGATGCACAATCGAGAGCATCCTGTCGGGCTGTATCACCGCCTGGTACGGCAACTGCTCCGCCCACAACCTTAAGGCTCTCCAGAGGGTAGTGAGGTCTGCACAACGCATCACCGGGGGCAAACTACCTGCCCTCCAGGACACCTACACCTCCCGATGTCACAGGAAGGCCATAAAGATCATCAAGGACAACAACCACCCGAGCCACTGCCTGTTCACCCCGCTATCATCCAGAAGGCAAGGTCAGTACAGGTGCATCAAAGCTGGGACCGAGAGACTGAAAAACAGCTTCTATCTCAAGGCCATCAGACTGTTAAACAGCCACCACTAACATTGAGTGGCTGCTGCCAACACACTGACTCAACTCCAGCCACTTTAATAATGGGAAAATATATCACTAGCCACTTTAAACAATGCTACCTAATATAATGTTTACATACCCTACATTATTCATCTCATATGTATATGTATATACTGTACTCTATATCATCTACTGCATCTTTATGTAATACATGTATCACTAGCCACTTTAACTATGCCACTTTGTTTACATACCCATCTCATATGTATATACTGCACTCAAAACCATCTACTGTATCTTGCCTATGCCGCTCTGTACCATCACTCATTCATATATCTTTATGTACATATTCTTTATCCCCTTACACTTATGTGTATAAGGTAGTAGTTTTGGAATTGTTAGCTAGATTACTTGTTGGTTATTACTGCATTGTCGGAACTAGAAGCACAAGCATTTCGCTACACTCGCATTAACATCTGCTAACCATGTGTATGTGACAAATCAAATTTGATTTGATTTGATTTGCTTCTTTTGCAACAGCTAATGGAGATTAGTGATACACCGATATGACACTTTTGGCCGATACCGATATCTGATATTATCCTTGCCAACAAAAAAAAAGATACCGATAAAAGATATTTCAATTTTTAGCTGCCTTTTAAGCATTCTAGTACAGTTAAGTAGTTAACACACACACATGGATGCAGCGGTCTAAGGCACTGCATCTCAGTGCAAGAGGCGTCACTACAGTCCCTGGTTTGAATCAAGGCTGGATCACATCCAGCCGTGATTGGGAGTCCCATAGGGCGGGGCACAATTGGCCCAGGGTCGCCCGAGACGTCATTGTAAATAAGAATTTGTTCTTAACTTAACTAGTTAAATAATGGTTACACACACACACACACACACACACCACACTGACCAAAAAGTTATTTTGCTGGCATTTACGCCCCCATTACCAATAAAACATAATCAAAACCTATTTATTTCACATACTTGCTGTGCTGTTTCGTTGTTAATTTGTTCATTCTCAACCAGGATGTCTATGGAACGCCATTTGAGTCTTTGCGTGTCAAAAAATATACACGTCAAATAACACTATTTGACGTGTCAAATAACACGACATAATCTGTTTCAGTAGCTGTATAGCTAGGTGTCATCATCTAAAACTACCCTAATTTATAAGACAGTTCTTATTTTATTAATGGTGGTTGGACCCATCTATGTGAAAATAGACACAATAAGGATTAGCCACAATAGTGGACTTTTCAGTTAGCCTTCAAAATAAAAGTATCGCACTATTCTACTATTTGTATTCATTTGCATCACTGTCAATTACATACTTTTATTTTGAAGGCAAACTGCAAATTCCACTATTGTGCCTAATTCTTATTGTGGCTAGCTTCATAACACATAACCTGGTCCGGTCGAGCCTCACTAGCCAGATGAAGCTAGCTGAATAGTATAATGTTAACTATGGGCAACAGGGTTAAGTAGTTGGCTAGCTATTTATTTTCATGAACTGAAGTTCAATTTCAATAGCTGAACAACAAGTGGCAACCTAGCTAATACTTACAAGGATTCCTAAATCATTGCTAAGAATAATGAAAATGACTGCAGTTTCTACTGGTCATTGTTTTCAGGCTGGTTGTGTTGGTGCCAGCTAGGTACCAAGCTAAAGCTAGCTACCCCATAAGTTGCGGTCGAACAAATGATGCTTTATTACCAATGCGGTATTGTAAACACATCGTTCGTGGCCGGTGTTTGCTTGTTTGCAGACTTTTTGTACAGCTTTGACAGTGCTACTGTATCTTTTTTGACACACAAAGACCCAAACAGCGTTCCATTATATGTATGTTGTGAAGCAAATAGCAGTGACGCTATTACTGTGTAACTCCGGTAGGGCAAGATCTGAGAAATAGCGCACTTGGTAGTATGTACTGGTGCTCGACCAGTCGACGAAAAAGCCAACATCACCCACGACAGAGAACAATTGAATGTCAAGGGCAATGAATACCATTATCTTGGCGTTAATGGTTTTCGCCTTTGAGTTGTCTCGCTGAAATGTTCTTACTCTTCAAAATGACTGCTCGACTTGTTGACTGCTCGATCCACACAGCAGACATTGTGTGGGCTAGGTTAGGAATGCTGTGTTGCACGTGTAGCGCAAATTTTATGTGGCGTTATTACATCATGTAACTATGTTATATAGGTATGCATGGTAGTTTTGACATCGGTTTTTAACATCGGTGTTAACCTTGACATCGGCCGATACCGATGTTGGCATTTTTAGCTAATATCGGCCAATTCCGATATGTTCACCGATATATTGTGCATCCCAAATGGGGATCCTAATAAAATACCAAATGTTGGAGCATAACTAACGAAATTACAGTCAACGAAAAGGTACCCTTAATCCAGTATAAACTAAGGTATATAATGTCTTATTCAAAAGACAAATTTCACAAATTCTATAGCACAACAGCAGAATCATGTCTTAAGTGTAAAACTAACAATGACTCAATAATCCATGCTTTCTGGAAATGCTATAAAGTCCAAAAGTTATGGGCGGAGCTAGAAAGTTGGCTATCAGAAGTATTACAATGTAAATGAACTTTTAATCCGTCTGTCTACATTTTTCAAGACATGGCATATGGGGGTGTAGTGAGATACCCAGTGGATTGGACGATTTTCTTCTCAACACTCATCTTGCAGAAACGTATACTAAAAACTTGGAAATCAATCAACCCTCCATCATTAACACAATGGAAAATCTAATGATTTATTATTGAAATAGCATGGGCAACGAGGGGGAAAAACAAAGGCCATATGGCAAACAATAGTGCAGGCACTGGGGAGGGGGGGGTGAGCATGGGGCTCTGGGCAGATGAGATATAGTCGTTGTTTATGTGCCTCCGTAAGTTGTTGTTTGTATGTGTATGTGTGTATCTGGTGTGAAAAAAAATATGTATACTGTAGGAGTCAAACGTTTGGACGCACCTACACATTCAAGGATTTTTTTTTTTTTACTATTTTCTACATTGTAGAATAATAGTGAAGACATCAAAACTATGAAAAAATATTCCACCTGGTGGTGGTTCCCATGTATTCAATAGGATAACATTTTTACCCAACTAGGTCTTTGTCAGTGTAACTGATAGTTAGATTTACAGGTTAAGTCGTTGTCTTTTGTTTGAATTGTTTATGTGTCCGCTGTGCGGAGGAAATTATAATACAAGCAGAAATACGTAGCTAATACTGTTGTAACGGGGATCCTTATTGTAGCAACACACTTTTGGAGGGAAGGCAATCCTGTGCTGCTTTAGCTAAGTTTTCATGTCATCGGGTGTAGTTCATAAAGGTTGAAGAGTGTATGTTAGGATGAAGTGTGAATTCATGCCAGGAATAATAAGTGTGAAGTTTGATTTCCTCCCTTCTGTAATAAGCAGCCAATGAGGTATTTTTCCTTTATTCATGTATTTAATCTGAACCCGTTGTTATAACGCTGGTTAAACTGTTATGTATGTAAGCACTTCAGAGTTATACCAAGCTAATAAGTCACTCGTAAGATAAGGTTGTAAGAGTGTGCTTAACTGTATTTTTAATTTACTTTATAGTTCTCACGGAAGGTGATAATTCTGACTAAAACTACAAAATAAAGCTGCCAGTTGAAATCAAGGAATGGTTGTGCTCGTGGTTACTGAAGGGAGCTACAGCCAGGTTCATTAGACCTAGAGCCACAGACTGTTGAAGTTAATTCTAGAAGTATGGTATTAGCATTGTATCTGACCCACCTTTCCTTTTAATTAAAAATGGCACTCACATTCCATGTACTGCTGCAGCTGGATGAAGTCCACAGGGCTCAAATCCCTTCCGTCTGGGTTTGTAGCTGTGTTTTTAGCTAGGTCTGGAGTCGCCATGGTCGCAGGTTTCTCCCACACTGGCCAGATAGACTGAGGTAGAGAGACAGGAGAGTGACTGAGAAGGAGAAAAAATATGAATCCCTACACCCCAAAAAAATACAAATAGAAATGAGAGAAAATAAACTTGTCCACTTTGAGTCCAGAAGCAGTAAATTAGCAAGTCGGCGAAGAAGGTGAGATAGTTGAGACATTCACTATCTATGAATAGTGAGCGTGACGTCCCACGAAACAGGTTTGTCCCCATTCTTTGCGCAGCATCACACATACTGAGTGTACAAAACATTACGAACATCTTCCTAACATTTTGTTGCAACCCTCCCCCATTTTGCCCTCAGAACAGCCTCAATTTGTCGGAGCATGGACTCTACAAGGTGTCGAAAGCGTTCGACAGGGATGCTGGCCCATGTTGACCCTAATGCTTCTCATAGTTGTGTCAAGTTGGCTGGTGGACCATTCTTGAAACACACGGGAAACTGTTGAATGTGAAAATCCCAGCAGCGTTACAGTTCTTGACACAAACCTGACATCTACCACCATACCTCCTTCAAAGGCACTTAAATCTTTTATCTTGTCCATTCAACCTCTGAATGGCACACATACACAATCCATGTCTCAATGCTTAAAAATCCTTCTTTAACCTGTATCCTCCCCTTCATCTACACCAGGCCTGGGCAAAGGCCGGCCCAGGGGCCGTACGCGGCCCGCTTCCTAATTTCAATACCGCCTGCGGAATCATGCTCAGATCACATAAAGAATTTGCAACAGTAGTTTTGAAAAAAGTATTTGTTATTCAAATTAAAAGCCCAATGAATACTCGCCTTTGTGTAATCCTTTACTCCCACCGTTTGTGGGACATTTATTTTGAAGGCACGTATAAATAACAACTGCACGAGGACAGACAGTTACTGACAGGCTGACATACACGTCACAGTTACAAATAGTAGGTAGCTATAAATTGAGCAAAAAATGTGTTTATCAAAGATTTCAAAGAAAAGGAAAGTAGACAATGAACTTGTCCCGACACTTCCAAACGAAGCATAAGAGAAATATAAGAATATGTATTCTGAGGGCAAGTGCATCGAAAAAGTTACTTTCTCAGTTGAAAAAGCAGCAAGGACTTTTCACAAAACTGCATTCAGCAAATGATGGAATCGTGAGAGCTAGCTATGTACTGTCCCACAAAATTGCTAAAGATACAGTTGAAGTCAGAAGTTTACATACACTTAGGTTGGAGTCATTAAAACTCGTTTTTCCACACATTTCTTGTTAACAAACTATAGTTTTGGCAAGTCAGTTAGGACATCTACTTTGTGCATGACACAGGTATTTTTTCCAATTGTTTACAGACAGATTATTTCATTTATAATTCACTGTATCACAATTCCAGTGGGTCAGAAGTTTACATACACTAAGTTGACTGTGTCTTTAAACAGCTTGGAACATTCCAGAAAATTATGTCATGGCTTTAGAAGCTTCTGATAGGCTAATTGACATCCTTTGAGTCAATTGGAGGTGTACCTGTGGATGTATTTCAAGGCCTACCTTCAGACTCAGTGCCTCTCTGCTTGACATCATGGGAAAATCAAAAGAAATCAGCCAAGACCTCAGAAAAAAAATTGTAGACCTCCGCAAATCTGGTTCATCCTTTGGTAGTAATTTCCAAACGCCTGAAAGTACCACTTTCATCTGTACAAACAATAGTAGGCAAGTATAAACACCATGTGACCACGCAGCCATCATACCGCTCAGGAAGGAGATGCGATCTGTCTCCTAGAGATGAACGTACTTTAGTGCGAAAAGTGCCAATCCCAGAACAACAGAAAAGGACATTGTGGAGATGCTGGAGGAAACAGGTACAAAAGTATCTATATCCACTGTAAACCGAGTCCTATATCGACATAATCTGAAAGGCCGCTCAGCAAGGAAGAAGACACTGATCCAAAACCCCCATAAAAAAGCCAGACTACAGTTTGCAACTGCACATGGGGACAAAAATCATACTTTTTTGGAGAAATGTCCTCTGGTCTGATGAAACAAAAATAGAACTGTTTGGCCATAATGACCATCGTTATGTTTGGATAAAAAAGGGGGAGGCTTGCAAGCCAAAGAACACCATCCCAACCGTGGAGCACGGGGGGTGGCAGCAACATGTTGTGGGGTTGCTTTGCTGCGGGAGGGACTGGTGCACTTCACAAAATAAATGGCATGGTAGGAAAAGTATGTGGATATATTGAAGCAACATCTCAAGACATCAGGCAGGAAGTTAAAGCTTGGTCGCAAATGGGTCTTCCAAATGGACAATGACCCCAAACATACTTCCAAAGTTGTGGCAAAATGGCTTAAGGACAACAAAGTCAAGGTATTGGAGTGGCCATCACAAAGCCCTGACCACAATCCTATAGAACATTTGTGGGCAGAACTGAAAAAGCGTATGCGAGCAAGGAGGCCTTTTAACCTGACTCAGTTACACCAGCTCTATCAGGAGGAATGGCCCAAAATTAACCCAACTTATTGTGAGAAGCTTGTGGAAGGCTACCCAAAACATTTGACCCAAGTTAAACAATTTAAAGGCATTAAAGGCAATGCTACCAAATACTAATTGAGTGTATGCAAACTTCTGACCCACTGGGAATGTGATGAAAGAATTAAAAGCTGAAATAAATAATTCTCTCTACTATTATTCTGACATTTCACGTTCTTAAAATAAAGTGGTGATCCTAACTGACCTAAAACAGGGAATTTGTACTAGGATTAAATGTCAGGAATTGTGAAAAACTGAGTTTAAATGTAGTTAGCTAAGGTGTATGTAAACTTCCGACTTCAGCTGTAGCAAGCCATTCACTGAGGACAAATTCATTAAAGAATGTTTAATTGACTCTGCAGCAATACTTTGCCACGACAAGAAAGAGCTGTTTGAAAATGTTTACCTGTCAAGACGAACAGTGACACGGCGTGTTGAGCACATCTACAGAATATGGAACAACAGTTGAAAAACAAGGTAAAGGATTTCACCTATTTCTCATTGATCCTGGATGAGACCAGTGATGCACGTGACACTGCAAACTTGTTGATATTCTTACGAGGCATAACCCCAGACTTGGAAATTACAGAGGAGCTTGCTTCAGTGCAGTCAACGAAGAGCACAACCACAGAGAAAGATTTATTGGAGGAGGTTAATAAGTGTGTGGCAAAGCTGGGACTGAGTTTTGAAAAGTTATCCAGTGTGACCACTGATGCGTGCCCAAACTTTACAGGAAAAAACATTGGCCTTTTGAAAAGAATACAAGATCAAGTAGCTGAGCTGAACCCAGATCAGAAAATGATTTTATTCATTATTCATCAGGAGATGCTCTGTAAATGTGTTCTGAAAATGAGCTATGTTGCGGATACAGTCACTAAAGTGGTAAACTTCATATGCGCTAAATCTTTAAACCACAGGCAGTTTGTCTCACTGTTGGAAGAGACAGAGTCGGGTCATGCATATCTCCCCTACCACACAAACGTGAGATGGCTGAGTTTGGGGAAAGTGCTTAAAAGGGTGTGGGACCTGAAATCGGAGATTGCTGAGTTTTTGCAAATGAAAGGGAAAATATGTGGATTTCCCTCAACTGCAACATAAAGAATGGTTGTCTGGTTTTGCCTTTACTGTGGACATCATGGACCTCATGAATGATCTGAATTCCAAACTACAAGGGAAGGGCCTTTTTGCACATCAGATGTACAGCCTTGTCAAAGCCTTCAAGGGGAAATTTCTCCTCCTGACCCGCCAAGTAGAAGCCAACAATCTCACCCAATGTCTGACACTACTAGTCTGTTCCCTATCAGATGATGAGCGGGAGAAGTATACATCACTGCGGCGATACATCACTGCTGCGTGCTTTGAAAGGTGAGTTTTCTCATCGTTTTGAGGATTTCAAAGTGTTGGAAAATGACATGCTGTTGGTTCCTCTCCTTTCACCTTCAATGTGGATAACACTTCCACCTACTTGCAACTTGAATTTATCGATCTCCAGTCTGATGCAGTGATTGGAGAACTATTCAAAACAATGTCACTGACGATGTTCTATGCCTCTCTCGATGAACAAAACTTTCTAAGGATTAGAAGTCATGCTCAGAAGATGTTTGGAGTGTTTGGGTCAACTTATGTATGCAAACAGACATTTTCAGTGATGGAATATAATAAGTCAAGGCACAGATCATCTCTTACTGACTCTCACCTCTCAGCAATCCTGCGCATAGCGACGCAAGACACTATACCAGGCTTCACTGCTCTAGTCAATGCCCATCAGAGACTTCACTCCTCACACTGATTGAGTAGTTTAAATGTAATGTTGAGCTCTCTCTCTTTCTCGTGCATATCCGTTAACAAGAGTTCTGTCCGTGGTGCTGAATGCACAGTGTACTTTTCCCTCCATGTAGTTCATTGCATGTTTAATAATGAAAATACCTATCAAAGGGAGAACATGGGTGTGGTTTATTTCTGTGCATGTTAAAAAAGTTAAATAAGTAGCATATCTGGATGTGATTTACAGTAGATATATCTGTCAACAGAGTCATACACATGATGTATAATCCTGTAATATGATTCTGGCCTGCAATAACAAAAATATATTCTAATGTGGCCCTCCATGGAAAATAATTGCCCAGGCCTGATCTACACTGATTGAAGTGGATTTAACAAGTGACATCAATAAGGGATCATAGCTTTCACCTGGTCAGTCTGTCACGGAAAGAGCAGATGTTATTAATGTTTTGTACACTCAGTGTAGCTCCTTACCAGTGTGTCATTTTCCTACCTAAGCCCTAAATTCCTTAATGCCTATCACATTTGTTATTTCCTCACACCCCATCTCAAGATAACGTCAAAACCATGTTCTAATCAAATACATCCCGAGGGACACTTTCTAGTTTCATACTCAGATGAAAAGAGACTGGCAAAATGTGATGGCGAATCTCCAGCTGGCCCAGGCAGTGGAATCCTGCCTGTTTGGGTTTACTCTCCCAATTAAGGGAATCATTTGAGCATGACTCTCATCACCCAAGGAAAATGTCTTCATTCTACGTCAGTACTTTGTTCCAATGGCCTGGAAACTTTTGTGGAAAATCAAATTACTTAAGAGAGAATCAACAACAGACTATAATGCACACTGCTGCTCATTTCATAACTACATTTGATGAATGAGGATGTCACTAAATCAATTCAAATCAAATCAAATGTATTTATATAGCCCTTCTTACATCAGCTGATATCTCAAAGTGCTGTACAGAAACCCAGCATAAAACCCCAAACAGCAAGCAATGGATTGACAATAGAATACATTACATTACACCAAAATGACAAAAAGAGAAAATACAATAATTCAGAGGCTTGAAGGTTTTGGGTTAATTGTCAAACATTGGGATTAAGGGTATATTGTTTAACTCCCTGATTTGATTTCATTCTACCTTGACAGGGTACATCCTGTAATGTCCTTTACTGGATTAACAGAGTAATGTCAGATTAAATATTTTAGAAACCCAGGTTGAGAAAAACTGCTGACATACAGTAGTGGGCTGCAGTATACCAACATCATGATTCTTCACACCAGCTTTGATCTAGTATGAGGAGATGAAGTTGTGGCATCTCTAATGCATGGCTGACTCAAGGATCAAATACAATGAGTTACTCAATCAGTCACCTACACACTTTACATACACTACAATTTTGACAAAGCAGAATCCCATGAGGAAATAGTGGGAAGGGTAGGGAAACTGGTCTAAGAGCAGAAGGTATGAAAAGCACAAGCATCCTTAAAATTACTTTTATATGGAATGTATATTTTGTTCTGTGTAAATCATTCCATATGTAGCCTACACAGCTCCAACCAATATTTATACAAACTTGAGTTGAGAAATAATGACAATGGATGCATTGGAAGTCTTACAGGTCAAACATAAAATTACACTGTAGACTAAAGTGGCCAAAATCAGTTCCAAGTTGTTAGTCAAACAAGTCCAGCACGCGGTGATAGGCTGGCATAGACAAAATATGTTGTTTGACCTTTTATGGAAAATAATAAAAATGTAAACAATTAAAAAACCCTCGGGTGCCAAAGACTACACATTGCGTGGTATTAACAAATGGTCATTGCTCTTTCAGTAGGCTACACTCATTGTTTACAGGTGAAGACGAATCAATTGTAAGGGAATGTAATAACAGCTTACTTTGGTGAAGTGCGTCCTAATGGATGGCTCTGGTGACGAGGGACAAGTGGACCCGAAAGAAACCCGCTATCCACAGTAGAATTCGGTCGAATATGGATGGTTAGGACGGCTACGCGACTGCTATGGCCACAACTAAATGAGCAGATGTTGTTAGTGTATTAGAGCGTTATATAAATCCAAGGGATTAGTGGGCGGGGAAGGGCTTGCAGTTTGCGACAATTACACTAGCACCCCCTTGGTGACAGTATTATAGGGCAGTTCCTATCTACATTTTGGAAATGGAGTGTAATTTAAGGAGTAACGTAATCCATTGTGACAGGGGAGGGGGGAGCTTCTCGCGTTTGACAATGGATAATTGACAGAATAGGCTACTACAGATTACAAATACAAGGGCCACAGAATTGTTATCGAATGGACAGGTGAGGAAGAATACAATGTAGTGAATATGTAAACTTTGTTACAATATGGGGGCAATAAAAAAAAATCACAGTAGTCTGGCTGACACCTAAATCGAAAACACGTTTTATTTATTACGCCGATTGTTCTTCTTTAAAAGTTTTATGGCAGACTACATCTATTGGTGTATTGCCGCCACCTACGGTACGGGGTATTGAGATACTACCAAATACATAAAGAAATCAAAACAACCCCTCATTCAGTCACATCCTCAGGCTCATGTGCCTTTGAGGGCGGGGCATTCATCGACAGGATTCATTGTTGCTTTAGCACAACCGGGAGGCAGCTACCTAGATTTGTCCAATAGAAACTCTCGTTGAACGTTTTGCAACTGTTCGGACTAATGATTACACCCCAGTTCTCCTTGCGCTGTGAGTCACGTGGGTCGCGTTAGCCAGGCTACAATCACAGGGCAGATGGAAAACGGCCATTTATTCTATTATTATTGTATTTGTACAAAGATTTTTTGGGACAGATCTTGAGCATTTGTTTTTTAGATCAATTGGTGATAGGGTTAAGCTTGATGGTAAAGATGTTTTACTTTTATTTAATAATCAGGATTTAGATCAGAACAAAATATGCATAATTAATATCTTTATGTATGGTAAATATGTTATACATACATGCAGGTGGGCTAAAGAAAAGCCAAGATTCTTAGTTTTTAAAATGGAATTGAAAAAAAACAACGAAATACCTGTGAAGTCTTATGTATTTTTGTTTAAACGTGTATTACAATCATTTCGCTACACCCGCAATAACATCTGTATGTGACCAATAAAATTAGATTTATATCCCTGAGTATAAAGTTTCTTTTTTTGTGTACTGTGTTGTAAAGTATGACTGTATATTTAGTTATATTTGACGCTAATAACAAATAAATAAAATGCAGGTGGAATATTTCATCATCAATATGACTTCAATACATGAACAAGTTGAAACATGGTTTAGGCCTTTATACTTGAATGCTTTTCACGGGGAAAGATTTCCCCTTGTATTTGGAAATACATTTTATTCCCTTATTTATATATACAAAAGGTTTAGTAATAAAATAAATTAACATAATACAACATTCCAAACAACCAGGAATTCTTATCAGCTTTTAATGAAACCACAAATCTCACAAAATCAAAATTTATATGGATAGATACAGAAATCGAAGTGCCTCAGTATATGTATATTGATATGTAGGGAGCTATTTACAATAAATCTTAAATTTACAATAAATGTGTAATTCTTCCCCAGTTCTGTGGTATTATTAATCATCATCATCACAGTAACACACACAACATTTACAAGACTACTGCATATGAATAAGTGAAAAAGGCAGACAGGTGTATTCATTACACAGATTCTGTTGCGATCCCGTTCACTGCAAACGGAAGATGTTTTGCAGTGAAAACTAGTTTCTATTGGACAAATTCAGGTAGGGCTCTCCCTGTTTGCATCAAACGGTAAACATTTCCATTGCAAGACATAATGAATACACCCCAGTCACTTCTTGACTACAGGGGTGTATTCCTAAGGGCATGTAGCAAAATGTTTCGCAACGGAAAACATTGAAACTAAAACCAGCCCTTTCTTATTGGACAAGTTCAGGTCAAGCCGTCCTCGTTTTGACCCGTTTGCTTGCATTTGGTTCCTAGTAAATACCCCCTAGATTGCAGTATTTAACATCAAAATATATATTTTCCCAGTCTCTCATTGCTCTCTAGATTTCTGAATAGTAAAGTGGAGGTTCTAGCCATTAATCCTTCATTAATTATTCAGAAGTTTTATCAACACTTTGTCCATCTCCTTTTTGTTGACTGTATTGTAGTTCATCCATCCTCTAGGAAAATACAACAAAGCCCTCTATTCATACCATTGATTCTAACTGAATCTGCACAGGTGACAAAGCCACATAACACTACAAAGAATAATAGTAAGGATCTGAAACGCAAGTCTTGGAGGGATGTTTGTGTGTACCTATGCTCGACAAGCTACTTAGTGATCTCATCTCACTAACCCCATTACTTCAAATCACTTTACAAGGCTTTGATTTGGGTATCCAAAAGAAGTAAGAGTACAATACCATTAAAGGAAATGTAAAAAAAAAAAAAAACATTTAAAAAAAACAGCTTGAGATGTATACTTGGCTCGACACACAGCCCTTCAGGACCGGAGTTTTAGTTCCATACATGTATCATATCAAGGCACCTAACTGACAGAGCAAAGAGAGCCAGCCATGCAGAGTGAGGAAGTGGATTAAGGCTATGTTCCAGCTTTGTAGCAGCTCTCAGGAGGAGTCTAGACCTTGGTTAAGCTTCAACTACTTCCTCTGAGTGTGAGTATGTGAATTTTTATTCAGTCACCCCCAGAAAATGAATTTAATTCATTTCCAGAATAAGCAGAGGTAAAATGTGTGTGTGAACTTGTGTTCATTAGTTTGAAGTAACACAAATCAATAGTTTTGTTCGCAAACGAACAAGTGAGTTATACAATAATCAATAAAAATGCTGAAATGAAAGCATGCCAGTAGACTATCACTGCTTGAATGATTTAAGCCAGAATAGTCTAAACTGTTAGGGAAAAAAGTAGCAGTAACATCTTTGCTCACTGTGGTGATGTATTCAGGGTGACAAATCACCTAACCTCATCCGGGAACAACATTACAAATCACCAACGCCACAGAGAAGTACTTAATGTATGACTGGACACAACATATTAGAATAAGCTACATGACATACGGTGGTGTTAGGTTTATGCTTTTTGACAAGGTAAACCAAATTAAAATAATTTAACAAAAACCGAAGACTTTTGGTTGATGTAAATTTTTACATAATTGCTGTGGATAAAATGCTTTGTTTTCATACAAATTGGACCCACTTCACACCAACTATATAGATAGCATCATAAAAGAAAAAGTTCAACATAGGACACTCAATAACTCAGAAAATCAAATACACAATAACTTTACAAAAATATAAGGCATGGAAGTCAAGACCGTCAATTTTTTTAATTAAAAAAAAATCCAAGTCCACACCCTTCACCAGGACTCTGTCCATCCACTACTCCTTTTCCCACCATTTGAGTGACATTCTTGATCAGCTCTGCATCCCAAGGAGGAACAAGGTCTGTTGTTGACAAAGAGGAAGGTGATGCAGTAATGATGGGAAATGTAGTTGGTCCAAACGTCCTTGCAAACAATAGCGATCCACGTGCTCTGTGTTTTTGTTCAGCAGTTCCCCCTTTCTATGTGCCTCCCAGGGCTCACATACAGCAGAGCACATCCAATAGGATTCACTTAACCAATCCCAGCATGCATTCCTTCTCCTAAGCAGGAAATAACCCACATTTTCTGGCCCAAAGAGAGAATGCCATGGTAATAGATACAGAGAGCTAAAGAACACATCTGTCTCAAAGGGGTCCTGAGCTTTCTTCAGAACAATCTGAAGAAATGTGTTGACTTGAAATCCAACAGATAGTCTCAATAAAAAAAAATTAAAATGTTTTTGGACTTTGCAATGAAGTATGCTTAGATTGCATATATGTTAGCTTTATTATTGATAAATGAGTTTCTGATGAAGTCACACCATAGAGAGAAAGGACTCTTTGTTTCTGTGCCATTATAGCATCTGACAGCATGGGCAGTGCCATTGAGGCAATCTCAATTTTGAAGTAGTCAATTTTGGACATGACTCCAACAGGTTCCACAGCCAATGATGTTGGAAGTCCCACCCAGTTGACGACATTAAAATGGTGGAAGGCCTCAATGGCGCTGCCCATGCTAATACGGCCTTTTGGCCACTAGAGACCTCTATAATTCTCTATGAGTCATATATAACTGGAAGCTATGGAGGGGGCCGATGAGTCATCTCATTATAGTCAGCCAATGGGATATTTTGTCAGCAGCAGTGTGGGCGGGGAGAAGGCAGATTATGCTACAATCTTGTTTGTTTGTTTGTTTCTTCCTATGACTGATCAATCCATGTTAAGTTTTAATTTCTCTAAATAATAAACGTGTTTAAGGCAGAGAGAGCAGGGTAATCCTGATTTAGTGTGTCTCCTTCAGGATGTTTACCCTTCACACTTCTATTTCCTCTTCCCTCTTAGTTGGAGACTCTTTCTCCGCCCCCCCCCAACAATTTTTACCTATCCCTCCAACACCCCCACTCGATACTACCATACCCCCGATTGTCATAGTTAACCCTCTAAAGCCTTCTATTGGTGTCATATCATCTTCTTAAAACCTGCCCTGTCATAGGATCTTCCCCTGCTCTTGCTGTGTCATAGGCTACATTCAAAATGGCACCCTATTCCCTATATAGTTGCACTACTTTTGACCAGGGCCTATGGGGAATAGGGTGCCATTCAGTACGCAGACATAAGTGTCATAGCATCCGCTGCTCCCTCCTCTCCTTTGTTCAATTCAGGTCAGTCAGTCTCCCCCTCTCTGCTCTCCACCACCCCCAGCCGGGTCATAGTATCTCCTCCACCCCATGGGCAAAGATCATGACCAGGCCTGGCTCCAGGATCATGTCCTCCCCCATATGCTGGTTCTCACAGGCCATCACCACCACCGCCTGTTTCCCTGGGATACGCTTGGCCACGTAATTCTCATAGTAGCGCCGGTTCATCTGCCGCGTTTCCAGCGTGGCCAGGCCGGCGGGCCAGTTCCTCTCGTGGGCATTCTCGATAAGGTCGTTGACGATGGAAGGCGGGCAGCCGCTGTCGATGAGCGAGCGTTTGATGACCGCCTGGAGGACAGCGTCTGGCGTTGAGATCATGCCGCCCCAGCGGGTGACCCGAGCCGGCTGGAGGGAGTTCACCCACCTAGGAGGAGAGGTAGAGGGGAGGATGAGAGGAGAGTTGGGCTATTATAATGGTTATTATTATCAACATAATTCATGAATATGCCTCAAAAGTGGAAAGTGTTGCAGCGTAGCAGAGGTCTACGCAGAACTGATTTCTTCATCCCCCTCATGCAGCTTTTCATACCGCACCCGCCTGCTGGCTTTTTGTCCAACTCCCATCAACAAGAACTGGTAGTGAAGCCGACCGCAGTCACCCAAATGTTATTTTAGGCATATGTGACACACCTCGCTGAGCAGCAATGGTCCCAGCAATGTTGCACTCGATAGGCAATATTTAAATTTGCAAAAAATAATCCAAGAAATAGGTTACCAGAGATTCTCACGTGGTCCATTACATTAGGCTATCAGTATTAGGTACTGGGCTACATCAGCCACTAGGCTAGACGTCGTTTGAAAGAGAGTTGAAACAAGAACGGACTTTCTCTTAAACTATGTTTTTTGTATAACATTGCCTACCTTAATAGGAGTGGGACGATTTGCAGGCAGAGACAACTATGGGTGACCAATATTTATTTCCAGTCAATGTAGTAGGCCTAAACTATAGCTTACATCATATTTAGGAAGTACAATTCCCTTGGAAAGATAAGTGCCAAGTGCTGCTCCACCCATGCATATAGCCTGCTCTATTTAAAGACCACACGCGCACCTGATCTCCTAACTAGGAGAGGAGAAGTAGGCTTCTGAACTTGAAGCAGTAAGAATGATGAGTGGACACATGCACATTCGCTTACATTTTGCATAGCCTTTGACCCACCTTCTCGGAGCGAGACTATTTGTGGCAGAGATACACAAAAAAAAAGGGGTATTAATATTTAAGCTGGTAAAACGGGAAAGGTGCCTTTTCCTTTTAAATGATGATAGCATTTTTTTGGTTGCACCTTGACTCATGTTGGTTGAGCACCCTCCACTTAGTTTCATTATCAATATTTATTTCCAGACACTGTAGACTAAATCATATTTATGTTAACTTCCTTGGAAAGATAACTCTGGGTTTTTCTGGATCAAAAAAGGGGCTTAGGTGGTGGAGTTGGCAGTTCAGATAACATTTTAGAGGACCCCCCATCTTGGCAGTGTAGATAGACATTGATGCATTTTTAACCCAATTTCCTGCAATTCTACACATTTCTTCATGGAACTGAGAGAAAATGTTGCCGTTTTAAAGCAAATTTCCTACAATTCAATGTATTTTGCCATGGCTAATGCTGTGTTCCTTTGCTCAAACAAAATCAGTACTCATTTTTTTGTAATTTATTTTTAAAAGCCAGCCCAAGGATTTCAATGGCAAACAAAATCCCTGTAACTGTGCCGTGCATCTCGGCCCATGCATTTAATTGAGACCACACATACAGTGCCTTCAGAAAGTATTCATGACCCTTGATTTACTCCACATTTTGTAAACAGGATGCATGTTTTGGAATATTTTTTATTCTGTACAGAGTTCCTTATTTTCACTATGTCAATTAGGTTAGTATTGTAGAGTAACTACAATGTTGTTGACCCATCCTCAGTTCTCCTATCATAGTCATTCAACTTTGTAACTATTTTAAAGTCACCATTGGCCTCATGGTGAAATCCCTGAGCAGTTTCCTTCCTCTCCGGCAACTGAGTTAGGAAGGACTTTTTAAATTTTTTATTTTATTTTTACCTTTAGTTAACTAGGCAAGTCAGTTAAGAACAAATTATTATTTTCAATGACGGCCTAGGAACAGTGGGTTAACTGCCTGTTCAGGGGCAGAACGACAGATTTGTCAGCTCGGGGGTTTGAACTTGCAACCTTCCGGTTACTAGTCCAACGCTCTAACCACTAGGCTACCCTGCCGCCCCAGGATGCCTGTATCTTAGTAGTGACTGGGTGTATTGATACACCATCCAAAGTATAATTAATAACTTCACCATGCTCAAAGGGATATTCAATGTCTGTTTTTTTTAAGAATCTACCAATAGGTGCCCTTCTTTTGAGGCATTGAAAAACTTCCCTGGTCTCTGTGGTTGAATCGGTGTTTGAAATTCACTGCTCAACTGATAATTGTATGTGTTGGGGACAGAGTCATTCCAAAAATATTAATGTTAAACACTGTTATTGCAGTCAGAGCAAGTCCATGCAACTTGTGAATTAAGCACATTTTTACTCCTGAACTTATTTAGGCTTGCCATACATAACAAAGGGGTTGAATACTTATTGATTGACAAGACATATCAGCGTTTAATTTTTCATTAATTTGTCAAATTTTCTAAGAACATAATTCAACTTTATGGGGTATTGTGTGTAGACCAGTGACACAAAATCTCCATTTAAACCATTTTTTTTTTTATATATAAAAAAAGGCTGTAACAACAAAATGGGGAAAAGGTAAAGGTGTGTGAAACTTTATGAAGGCACTGTATATAGCCTTATAAGTGCACTTGATCTTGAATGCCCAACTAGGAGAGGTAGCCCATAGGATACTGAACTTGAAGCAGAGAATTATGAGGGTGAATAGTGTGACAAAGAGGTGATTTTAATACAACAGATTGGCTAACGCATACAAAACAGAAAGATGACCGTTTCCAAATAGCCTTAATCTGCAGGACCCAAAAATATTTGAATCCCAATGTTGTCTGTCTGACTGACCGCATGAAAAATGTTGACCGCGCCGCAATGATCTGTCGGGTCCCGCGGGAATGCAGCCCCCTACAGCATAGTAAGTTATACTGTCTGATTGTGAAGTGTTCTGTGCACCACAGTGCTTAATAATCCACTCACTCCAGGATCTCATTGTACTCAATGGTGTCCTCCAGGTTCTGCAAGTTGGGGTTGGCACTGCGGATGGCCCTCATGTACGCCTTCAGTAACTGGATGTCCCGTTTCTGGAGGCAGAGAAGAGACACCACAATGGGCTAGCAGACAATGCTGACGCAATATCAACCAGATAGACTCAGATGTACAGGCACTGACACACACCAGTGAAAGCATAAGCACACTTACAGTACCAGTCAAAAGTTTGGACACACAATACTCATTCAAGGGTTTTTCTTTATGCGTTACTATTTTCTACATTGTAGAATAATAGTGAAGACATCAAACTATGAAATAACACCTATGGAATCATGTAATAACCAAACAAGTGTTAAACAAAATATATTTTATATTTGAGATTCTTCAAAGTAGCCACCTTTTGCACACTCTTGGCTTTCTCTCAACCAGCTTCACCTGGAATGCTTTTCCAACAGTCTTAAAGGAGTTCCCACATATGCAGGGCACTTGTTGGCTGTTTTTCTTCACTCTGCAGTCCAACCCATCCCAAATTATCTCAATTGGGTTGAGGTGATTGTGGAGGCCTGGTCATCTGATGCAGCACACAACCACCCTCCTTGGTCGAATTGCCCTTACACAGCCTGGAGGCAGGGGTGCGTATAGGGAGGAAAGTTAGGACGATTCTAAGGGCCTGTGACTAACAGGAGCCCTAAAACAATGTAGAACATTAGGTTAATTTAATATTGAAGAAAACATACCTATCATTAATATAATATTTTATTTACAAGTCTAATGGTTTCTTTTTCTTTTCTTGTTTTTGGCAAAAAGTAAAACAACATCCAGAGAGCCTCTGTATTATATATTTTCATGGGGCACAAAACCCCTGGCGGCACCCCTGCCTAGAGGGGTGTTGGGTCATTGTCCTGTTGAAAAACAAATGATAGTCCCACTAAGCACAAACCAGATGGGATGGCGTATGGCTGCAGAATGCTGTGGTAGCCAAAATGGTTAAGTGTGCCTTGAATTCTAAATAAATCACTAACAGTGTCACCAGTGAAGCACCCCAACCTACATACTTCACAGTGGGAACTACACAAGCGGAGATCATTCGTCACCTAATATGCGTCTCACAAAGACATGGGGGTTGAAACCAAAAATCTCAAATTTGGACTCATCAGACCAAAGGACAGATTACCATCAGTCTAATGTCCATTGCTCGTGTTTCTTAGCCCAAGCAAGTCTCTTTTTCTTATTGGTGTGCTTTAGTAGTGGTTTCTTTGCAGTAATTCGACCATGAAGGCCTGATTTACGCACAACTGATTGGCTTAAAAGCATTAAGAAGAAAATAAAGTCCACAAACTAACAAGGCACACCTGTTAATTGAAATGCATTCCAGGTGACTAACTCATGAAGCTGGTTGAGAGAATGCCAAGAGTGTGCAAAGCTGTCATCTAGGCAAAGGGTGGCTACTTATAAAATATATTTGGATTTGTTTAACACTTTTTTAGTTACTACACGATTCCATGTGTTATTTCATAGTTTTGATGTCTTCACTATTATTATACAATGTAGAAAATAGTGAAAATAAAGAAAAACCCTGGAATGAGTAGCCGTATCCAAACTTTTGACTGGTACTGCACATACGCACGCACGAACATGCACACATACGTACAAATGCAGACACACACAAACCTGCTCCGCTAGCTGGTGCTTGTGTTCAGCAGAGGCCTTCTCCAGGTCTGCGATCTTGCCCTGCTGTTGCTGCACCACGCTGCGCAGGTGTTTGATGCAGTTATGGCTAGACGCCTCATCTTTAGGCATCTCCAGACTGAGGGGGAAAGAGGGAGGACATAATTCAGCAACAGCCTTTTAGTGCAACCAACTCACCCACAGCCCCAGTAAACTAACTACAACCTTTAGCCAATACCCTACACCTACTAACCCAGAGCCAGTAGCGCTACTCACCTACAGCAGAGTTTCCCAACCTGATTCTCACCCCCTCTTTGGTTGTGCTCATACAGATGACATTCAGTTTCACAGCTTTACCTATATCATTTAAATAAGTAACAAAACATGCCCCAAAATAGAGTTTTGGCGAACGCCTTTGTTGGAGCCAACCCCACTCACCCGCAGCCCTGCTCACACTGGACGGGCCTCTTGGGGTTGTGCTGGCAGTCCCTGAGGTGAGACTGCAGCTGGTCCAGGCGCAGCATGGCAACGCAGCCAAAGCCAGCGTTGTCGCAGTTGATTTGCAGCTTGGAGAGCATGTTGCGCATGATGCGGGGCACGGGACGCAGGTGGGCCAGCGTCACCACGCTGCGGTCCACGGGGCATATCTGCTGCTGCGAGAACCACTGGGTGATGCAGGCATTGCAGAAGGCGTGCTCACAGTGAGGGGCCTAAGGGAGGGAGAAGGAGGGACACGGAGGAAGAAATGGAGAGCAAATGCTAATTGACCTGCTCCGACAAAAATGCACGTTTCTATTAAAAATATATTTTCTGTCAATATAAAATCTATAATATATGACCATTTTGCTGTTAAAAACATGTTGGCAGACATTTTAATTCAAAGATTAAATTCTTAAAATGACAAGAGGAAGAGGGCATTATAAAAAAGCTAAAGGCATTAGCAGTGAAGGAGGAGTTCAGCAAGTATGGTTACATTTGGGGATAGCAGTTCTGCTGTGTGTGAAGATCTCAATGCAGGGGTGACGGTACTGATGAAATCAGTAGATGGCAGTGATGAGATCACTGCGTGATGCTAAGCTAGCGACGGGCTGGCTAGCTTCTGTTGGCTACAATAGCCATTCCCATTACAGTCCCTGGGTGAGTCGGGAAGAAAGCTCTAAGCTACAGCCGCTACTGGGTAGCAATGGATTCCCCAGAGACCTTCTTGCCCAGTTTCCCATGCAGTCCCTGGGTGAGTCTGAAATGGCACCCTATTTCCTATATAGTCCAGTACTTTTGACCAGGGCCCTGGTACCATTTCAGACAGTCCTAGTCCTGATTCCTCCCACTACAGTAGAGTTCTATGCTGCAGTGCTGCTGATTCATACTGGGGCCCCAGAGGGAGTATAAATTATAACCACCCAGCCCAGCCCTGGGACAGTCCACACAGTTAGCTAGGAATAAATATTCTCCATGTAAATGTCAAATGGGGCGCTAACATGGCTAAAGAAAATAAAAAAGTCGCAACTCTGGTATGCTCCCATGGT
Source organism: Oncorhynchus tshawytscha (assembly GCF_018296145.1). Lineage (NCBI taxonomy): Eukaryota > Metazoa > Chordata > Actinopteri > Salmoniformes > Salmonidae > Oncorhynchus > Oncorhynchus tshawytscha. Next base: position 38,811,771 of record NC_056430.1, on the reverse strand, counting down.
GATTTATTCAGATACACCAAAAATGTTGTTTCGCTAACATGGCTGCCATAAAGAATGTTGCGATGTCATGTAAACGCATCATCATAAAGAAACCTCAATGGCCCAAATCTCTAAATACATGGCTCTGTGCACACCTAACCTCTGTTTATTCCACTCCCTCTCTCCCTCCCATTCTTTCAGTCTGGAAGATGTCAACACTCTCAGCAGGGCATGGGAATTATACAGCTTTCACTCAGGTCTCTGATGTACAGCGCCTTCAGAAAGTATTCACACCCCTCGACTTGTTCCACATTTTGTTGTATTACAGCCGGAATTTAAATGGATTAAATAGAGATTGTGTGTCAGTGGTCTACACACACCTGTATCTTCGTAGTGACTTGGTGTATTGATACACTATCCAAAGTGTAATTTATAAATTCACCAGTCCATCTACCAATAGATGCCATTCTTTGCTAGGCATTGGAAATCTTCCCTGGTCTTTGTGGTTGAATCGGTGTTTAACATGCATTGCTCGACTGGCGGACTTACAGATAATTGTACGTGTGGGGTACAGCGATGAGGTAGTCATTCAAAAATCATATTAAAACACTATTATTGCACACAGAGTGAGTCCATGTAATTGATGTGACTTGCTAAGCAATTGTGTACTCCTAAACTTATTTAGGTTTGCCATAAAAAGGAGTTTAATAATTATTCACTCAAGACATTTTTTATTATTATTTGTAAACATTTCTAAAAACAAAATTCCACTGACATTATGGGGTATTGTGTGTATGTCATTGACAAAAATAACTTAATTTTTTTACATTTCAGGCTGTAACACCAAAATGTGAAGGCACTGTATTATAGTGTACATACTATCTGTCCAGGCCCATGCAGGGGATGCCAGAGTAAGCAGCAGACACAGCCGAGTGCAGATGCAAGCAAACAATTCCAATCATTCCCTCTCTCTCTCAGTATACTGTATGCGTCTCCACTGAAAGCCCTACGGCAGTTATGTCCACATTCCTTTACTGCTGCCAGCACGCTGTGCAAAGTCCTACGACAGCTCAGAATGCATAGGCAACATTGGCTGGAAGTGACGTTGTACTACCACACTACCTTCTTGCCGAATTAACCTACCAACGCATGAACACACGTGCCCACAGACCGGTGCCATCACACTCACAAAAACACTCCAAAACAAAGAATACTTACTACCACAGGAAATTGACCAACACACACACACACACACACACACACACACACAAAGAAATGCCTAGGCTGGACAAAGTGTTATGTACTATAAAAAGCACAAACCAGCAACTATTTACTCCAAGGGCAAACATGTAGCAAAACAATGCTATCCTCTGCAGGTAGGTAGAATCAATAGTGTCTATTTAAAGCCACTCACCTCATGGCTGGTTCCAGTTTGGGAGCTGTGTTTGTTATACTAGTATCCTTATGCTTTATTTACATTAACAGGACAAGGCATCTCCACTCACTTCTTCTATCCCTAGTCCTTTCACCTCTGCCCCATCTTTATGCATCACTACAAACATTGGGCACATTGATTCATCTTTAAAAAGAACGAACAGATCTCCATGCAGAGCTCATCTCTCCAAATTGCCTTCTTCCCTCCCTCCTGTCCTCGGTCGCTCTCTCGCTGTCCTGTCCTCTCCGCTCTTCCTCTTGTCCACTCCTCTCTCCCCCTTGCTGACACAGCATCCCACTGAAAGCAGACTGCCCTTTAAGCTCTCCTCCCTGTCCTTTCTCTCTGCCCATCTCTTTCCTGGCCAAGATGGGGCTATTCTCATATGTCTAATCGCTTTCACCTTTCACTAGCAATGAATAGTCTTCACTGGAGCTTCATCATAGAGAATCAAATTACAAGTCCAGTGATATACTGTATACAGAAATGCAAAAACAGCATAGCAGCAAGAGCACTGCAGAAAATATAGTTAAGCTATAAAGCCAGAGGGGGTGTGGTATATGACCAATATACTAAGGCTAAGGGCTGTTGGACTAATTACAGCATTACGGCAAAAATGGAAGAGGCAAGTGGAAGGGGGAGAAAGTAAGTAACTTGTCGTTCGGGCCAGCATTAAAGACCAAAATTGGTTTTAAAAAATTGTGAGAAAAAAAAAAAAAGTATACCAGCTTCATTTAAGGACCAAAAAATTGATAGCTGTTCTATATCGATTGCAAAATATACTTTACAAAAATATAAAAACGCAACATGTAAAGTGTTGGTCCCATGTTTCATGAGATTAAATATAGATCCCAGAAATGTTCCATGCATAAAAAGGGTTATTTCTCTCAAATTTGTTTACATCCCTGTTAGTGAGCATTTCTCATTTGCCAAGATGATCCAGCCACCTGACAGATGTGGCATATCAAGAAGCTGATTAAACAGCATTATCATTACACAGGTGCACCTTGTGCTGGGGGACAATAAAAGGCCACTAAAATGTGCAGTTGTCACACAACACAACAGATGTCTCAAGTTGAGGGAGTGTGCAATTGGGTCCACCAGAGCTGTTGCCAGAGAATTGAATGTTAATTTCTCTACCATAAACCACCTCTGTCGTTTTAAAGAATTTAGCAGTACGTCCAACAGTCCTCACAACCGCAGACCACATGTAACCACGCCAGCCCAGGACCTCCACATACGTCTTTTTCACCTGCAGGATCAGGACAGCTGAGGAAACTGAGTATTTGTGTCTATACTAATATCCCTGCCAATCAGAACACATTTTCCCTTACTCAGTCATGTGAAATCCATAGATTAGGGCAGAATTTATTTCAATTTCAATTTCAATTGACGGATTTCCTTAAATGAACTGTAATTCAGTAAAATCATTGAAATTGTTGCATGTTTAGTTTATATTGTTGTTCAGTTTAGTTGATGTACCGATTCCATGGCACATGGTTTATGAACTGATACACAAAATTACACTGGATTCAAAACGTTTTTCAAAGTAAATTATTATACAAAATTCCTAGCAACCAATAGAATGTTATATAAAAAAACAAGTGGTCTGAATACTTCCCGAATGCACTGTATACCACAGCTTTCAGCCAATCAGCATCCAGGACTCGAACGACCTGGTTTATAATCACTTTGTAGCACTACAAAATAAAATGGCCTGCGCACAGCCTATAGGACTGAAAATTGAGAAATTTGCAAAAACTTAGACTGAAATGGCACAGCAGGTGTGTGATCAACGAGCTGACAAGTACTGGATCCTATTTCACTGAAATGGAACTGAATTTACAACACTGACAATTCCTTAATTTTCCGTGATTTCTCAGAGCACTGAAATCCAACGGCTAAAATGGTGCGGAGATGTGTACGTCACTGACCTGAACGGGCTCCTCTAGGACTCCACTGCAGATGGGGCACAGCAGGTCCTCATCCACTTCCCCCTGGAACCGGGTGACGTCGTAGCCCATGGCACATCACCGGAACCAACTACAACCTGCAGCACAGGTAGGGAAATGGTTAGTCTACAGAGTACATACAATCAAACATGACAACATATGCCTACATATCATGCATGAACAGGATCATAGTCGACATGGAACATACTCACAGAAAAAAAGTTAAATCACTCAACCATGTTTAAAATAAACAACCTATATGTGGCAGCACATTGGAAGGCACTTAGAGATGGCACTACAATTAATGGCTGTGTTACTTACAGTAAAAAGCTCTTCAACCAGTCTTGAATTAATTAGTTAGCCTAGATTTGGTGTATTATCTTTTGTTCATTGCTAAAAAATAAATTTAAAAAAGGCTCAATATTGGACACCTGATACACAGAAAGGAATTCTATTGCCTTTGTGTGCCTTTTCCTTTCCTTCCTCAAAAAGGGAAGTGCGCCAATCCTCAGCTATAAAACATGGTAACATGAGTGTTTGCTGCTGGTGACCTTTTTGAACACCGTGTGCTCTACGCACTGAAGTAAGTTCTGAATAAGCGAATACACTGCCTATTCAGCACAGTGGGGAAAGTACTAGAATGAGTATTCTACACCACGTTACAAAAGCAGGCATGTACTGTAATGGCATTGATGACCTTTTTAACAGTTTACACCAGAGTGATGACTTCAATATAAAAATCAGCCCACTTAGATGAGACGTCTTTCAGAAATACAAGCAAAGGGCTTGTCATAAATTAACAGAATCTACTGCACACCCTCTCTGAGGTGATTTCATTGTGTCAAGACGGGCTGTAAAAAAGACACTTACCCACTACAGTGCAAGTGGGTTTTATTTTTGACCAAGACTAGTTGTAGTATGAATATTTGTGACCCGTTTCAGGAAACTAGGCGTATGTCGCGGGTCACTACTTCACAGGAGAGCCGTTTGAACGTAAATGTTTTTGTTTTTGGGAGGGCAGAAATGCTTTCTTGAACTTGCGAACTTTCATGTGCCTTAATAACAAACTTGTATAACATGTGTAAATACGAATAATATTGTTAAAAATTACGAGCCTAGTTGGTTAAGCCACAGGAAAAGCCAGCAACCTTCCCACTATGATTGGCTGAGATAATGAGTGGGCTGGACATGCCGAGAGATGAGTTTGGATTGGTCTACCATATAGAACGCTTTTGTCTATTTGAGCTGGTCAGTAGGTTAACGCAGCTTTTGAATTTTTGTTTATTTATGAATCGCGTATTAAAACTTAACAAAAAAGACCTGACTATGCAAGTATCCATTTCAATAGAAATGCACTGCAACAACTGTTTCAGAGCACTCTCGTCTGAGTGTGCAAGAGCGCAGAATAACTGATGAATTTACAAACGCTCAACACAGGCTTAATATGGCTGGTGTCAGTAAATGTTGGCAAAAAAGCGTAATTAAAATTGTTGCCAGGAGCACAGTTCGTCACCAACGCTCAGGATAACATGAAAACAGCCTAACCACCTCTGCTAGAGCGAGTGAAATGGTCAGAGTTTGGGTGATGGCTAAAGATGATTATTATGGCATTGTACACAGTCAGTATGAACTAGAGTGACTTGACACAATAACGGGTCAAGGAATGGAAACGACACAGGACGTCTTATTTAATAGCTAGCTAGCTCCATGTACAGTGGTTGCTCAACTAAAAGTTGAGATCATTCTGCGGGACTTAAGAGGTAATTTGTGGTTTAGTATGGTACCCTGCGTCACTGCTCCAGACCAGCGCAAGGGGGAGTTAGTATTTTCCAGTAAGCATAATCAGTGCTCTCTTTTGAAATGAATGGAAGAGACAAGTGGAAGGGGGAAAAGACAGCACTGCTCTGAGACAAGCATGGGGACTGGTCTTGATAAATCAATGAAATGTTTTATTTTCACTGAATCTTACCATTAGGGTGTGGAAATGTTAAGCTCTTAGTACTGTAGCCTACTCCCGACCTGTCAAGTTGTACAGCTCAATATTTTTCTAACGGAAACCCTAAGGGTTTTGTTTTTCATTTTTCTTGGAATAGAAACAATATTAATCAAAAGAATTAAGCTACATTTCTTAAAAGCAATCCCATATACTATGTTCTTACATAAAAAAAGGTTTAAAATTCCCTAGTACAGTCAATATTGAAGACTGTCAAAAGCTTCTCAAAGATGCCCTCTGGTGGTCAAACTAGCACTAATGGCAACAATGGCTGACAAATAACGTGCCACAGAATTCTGAGGCAGCCCGCAAGGTGTGCTGCAGTATGACGCAACTTTTACAGGAAGAACCACTTTATAAACAAAATACCAAGTTGAAGCTGACTGTTAGCTAGCTGACGTTAGATGGCTGGCTCACATTATGTTTATGATCTGTGTAGTAATGTTCTCAGAATGACATTTCGTATTTTTATTTATAGCCAGCTAACATTGAACCTATTTGGTTAACTTTAGCTAGCTGTGATAAATCGGTTTGTCTAAACAAAAGACTCCACTTCGCCAGATGATTACATGACCCATCAAGTTAGCTAGGTGTGTCTGACGGTAATTACGGCTATCTATTGTATAATAATGCCAAAATCTGGAATTTGTCTTTCAGCATCAGTAGAACACTCTCCTCCACCAGTCATACAAGGAGAATGGTCTAATGCCTCCCATCAAAAAGAGAGCTGGCCCAAGCAAGCACAGGTTACACCTGAATCATGAGGACTTGCAAGTGGTGAACTTCAACAACTACGCAGACGATAATGCAATCGTGTTACCAGGACGCCACCCAGGACACAAACACTTTGGTGGAAAGCTGCTGCCATCCCATGTGACAAAAGCAGCAGTGTGGCGTCTCTACAAGGAATCGATGACAACACTTGGTATGTAAAGCATAAACAACAAGTTTTGATTATTTAATTGACCTCCAAAATGATTGGCACTACTTTTATTGAGCTCACATTATTTCTGTATTTTCCAGAGGTACGTGTAGTCATACTTCCAGTTTCCAAGATGATGTTCTTTCTGTATGCAGTGCTGCTGCTCTGCACATTTGTAGGTATGTGAAACTTACCTGATAATGATGCATAAAAAATAAGTTACGTTACATTTTATTTTCATTAACTTATCTTAAAATGTTCTTTTGTTGTTTGCAGGTGCACTATCCTTCTGACCCTATGCCAGGTCCCATTTACTTTTTAACTCCTCGCAAATCTGGCTTGTTTGGTGTCTGCTGTGAAGGAATACCACAACAAGTCAACTACTTGATTGATGAAGGCATGTCATCCAGCAAAGGCAGCAGCACAGTCAACTACATGCACCATTTCTTCACCAACTAGTTGGAGAAAATCATGTGTTGACCTGAATTATGATAACTGCAGTGGCCAAAACAAGAAGTTTGTGCTCTGTTATTGTGCCTGGCGGACCATGCACAAGCTCCACCACAGTCTGGACCTTCACTTCCTGATCACAGACCACACCAAGTTTGACTGACTGGTGCTTTGGCCTCATCAAGCAGCTCTTCAGAAAGACCAGAGTGAACACTGTCTGAGATTGCTGCTGTTGTGAAGGACAGCACTGTGACAGGGGTCAACATCCCACAGCTGGTTGGACTGGAGGATGGTACGGTGCTGGTGGAAAGCTATGGCTGGCAACAACACCTGACTACATACTTCAGGCCACTGCCACAGGTCAAGCAGTATCAGTGCTTCGGGTGAATATCTTTTTCATTGCATGAGATTATTCTTCTCATCTAAACTTGGGAGGTGAATTGATGTTGTGCAAGTTTGTAATGTCTTCATTTTTTTGTTATTTCCTGTTTTACAGCTTCGATGCTCTGGAGCCTGGTGTTTTCGCAAAGGAGCGTTCGGACTCAGTCGGGACCAGGTTTCAGCTGTTGCGCAATGCTGACATCCTTCCTCCCATAGATGGTCTGCCTGTACAAGCACCACCTGGACTGGACACAGCTCGACAAACGTATGTTTTTGAGAAGATCAGGGAGTTTTGTGATGAAAAGGCTATCAAATCAAATCAAATTTATTTATGTAGCCCTTCGTACATCAGCTGATATCTCAAAGTGCTGTACAGAAACCCAGCCAAAAACCCCAAACAGCAAGCAATGCAGGTGTAGAAGCACGGTGGCTAGGAAAAACTCCCTAGAAAGGCCAAAACCTAGGAAGAAACCTAGAGAGGAACCAGGCTATGTGGGGTGGCCAGTCCTCTTCTGGCTGTGCCGGGTGGAGATTATAACAGAACATGGTCAAGATGGACAGTACATCTATTTTGATATTGCTACTATGCAAGTAACCATTTGGCTGTACCGTTTATACCCTCTTTAGAGACCCATCCACTTGGCAATATGTGGCTGGGGATTATATCATTTCTTTCACATGACCCATCAATTTAGACAAGTGTGTCTGGGTAAGCATCATCTAATTTATTGTTTACCTGGAATTTTTTAATGAATCTTTACTACACTACTCACTTTTTAGCACATGACCTCACATGTGAATCCTTAAGAGATGGGTGGGGCTGGCTTAAGCGGGTGTGAACAATGCTGAATGGGTGTCGACAAAGGAGAGCTCTCCAGTAGGTACAAAAACATTGAAAGAACATTCTCAAAAGTGAGTTTACAAGTTTGTCAACTTTCAAAGCATAATTACTTTCCCATTATTCCTCAAATGCAGTGTATGATATACCATTTTGTAGCTCTGAGTCTCTACTTTTATCCAATGTAAAAATAAAAATAAACATTTTGCTACATAAGACCGATTTGAGTCAGTCAGTTAATATTTACGGTGTGGATACTTCTTAGGCATCAGTGCACTTTGAAATAACTACCTGGATTGGTCAAATGATACTTCATTGAGTTGGAGGATAGATTGCATTTGCCAGAAGATACCGAACATACCGTTATGCTCAATGCATGTTTACACAGATGCACTGCAGTCGAAACTCAATCATGGTTACATTAAGACACCGTGGAGCCCGCGTGAGAAATGGATCGGAAAACATACCTCAATGCAGGGATGGGATATGCCACTGTACTCTAAATGTTAACTTTATCCACACTGCTTCATCGAGAAGATTGAAATACTGCTTGTTTTCCCAGAAAACTGCCCTTTTTGTTCCCATGCTAGCTAGCAGTGGGCAATGCAGGCATTTTGCAATGGCAGCATCAGCTAATGGTCCTTGCTATCAGAAATCCTTGGGGATGTCCCTTAAAATGGTTAGGGTAGTGCTTAGGGTAGGGACATCAAGGATTCCAGATAGTACTAACAATTTCATAATGGCCGAGGTGGCTACTGCTAGCTAGCAGATGACAAAAAGCCAGTTTTCCGTGAAAAATAACAGTATTTCAATGTTCTCGAAGGAGCAGTGTGGATTAAGACACAATTTGGAGTACAGTGGTATTAAGTGCCTTCAGAAAGTACTCACACCCCTTGACTTTTCCCACATTTTGTTGTGCTACAGCCTGAATTCAAAATGTATTAAAAGTGAGAAAAAAATTGTCACTGGTCTGCACACAATACCTCATAATGTCAAAGGTGAATGTTTTTTCAATTGTCACAAATTAATAAAAAATGAAAATGCTGAAATGTATGTATTCAACCCCTTTGATATGGCAAGCTTAAATAAGTGCAGGAGTAAAAATGTGCTTAACAAGTCACATAAGTTACATGGACTCACTGCGTGCAATAATAGTATTTAACATGAGATGAGGCTAGTCCTTGAAAAAATATCATCACACATAAAATTATCTGTAAGATCCCTCAGTCAAGCAGTGAATTGCAAACACTGATTCAACCACAAAGACCAGGGATGTTTTCCAATGCCTCGGAAAGAAGGGCACCTACTTCTAATGGGTAAAATAAAAATAAAAGCAGATCTTGAAAATCCTTTTGAGCCTGGTGAAGTTATTACACTCTGGATGGTGTATCAATACAGCCAGTCACTACAAAGATACAGGCGTCCTTCCCAACTCAGTTGCTGGAGAGGAAGGAAACCGCTCAGGGATTTCACCACAAGACCAGTGGTGAACTAAAAAAAGTTAGAGTTTAATGGTTGTGATAGGAGAAAACTGAGAATGGCTAAAAAACATTATAGTTGCTCCAAAATACTAACCGAATTGACAGATTGAAAAGAAGGAAGCCTGTACAGAATAAAAGCACTCCAAAACATGTATCCTGATTGCAATACTAAAGTAATACTGCATCATAAACAAAATGTGCAAAGCAATTAAATTCTTGTGCGGAATACAAAGTGTCATGTTTGAGGCAAATTCAATACATCACATTACTGAGTCCACTCTCCATACAGTGCATGCAGAAAGTATTCAGACCACTTATCTTTATCCATATTTTGTTATGTTACAGCCTTATTCTAAAACGGATTAAATAAAAATGCTCAATCTACACACTACCCCATAATGACAAAGCAAGCAAAAACAGAAAAAACATATTTACATAAGTATTCAGAACCTTTGCTATGAGACTTGAAATTGAGCTCAGGTACATCCTGTTTCCATTGATCATCCTTGAGATGTTTCTACAAACTTGATTGGAGTCCACCTGTGGTAAATTCAATTGATTGGCACACACCTGTCTGTATAAATAGATCCCACAGTTGACAGTGCATGTCAGAGCAAAGCTAGGAAGTCTAACGGATTGTCCCTAGAGCTCCGAGACAGGATTGTGTTGAGGCACAGATCTGGAGAAGGGTACCAAAAATATTCTGCAGCATTGAAGGTCCCCAAGAACACCGTGGCCTTCATCATTCTTAAAAATGGAAGAAGTTTGGAACCACCCAGAACTGGCCACCCGGGCCAAACTGAGCAATCGGGAGAGAAGGGCCTTGGTTGAGAGGTGACCAAGGACCTGATGGTCACTCTGATAGAGCTCCTCTGTGGAGATCAGAGAATTTTCCAGAAGGACAAACATCTCTGCAGCACTCCACCAATCAGGCCTTCATGGTAGAGTGGACAGACGGAAGCCACTCTTCAGTAAAAGGCACATGACAGCCTGCTTGGAGTTTGCCAAAAGGCACCTAAAGGACTCTGACCATGAGAAACATGATTCTCTGGTCTGATGAACCCAAGATTCAACTCTTTGGCCTGAATGCCAAGCATCACGTCTGGAGGAAACCTGGCACCATCCATTTGGTGAAGCATGGTGGTGGCAGCATCATGCTGTGGGGATGTTTTTCAATGGCAGGGACTGGGAGACTAGTCAAGATTGAGGGAAAGATGAACAGTACAAAGTAAAGAGATCCTTGATGAAAACTGGCTCCAGAGCGCTCAGGACCTCAGACTGGGGCAATGGTTCATCTTCCAACAGGACAACGACCCTAAGCACACAGCCAAGATAACGCAGGAGTGGCTTCGGGACAAGTCTCTGAATGTTCTTAAGTGACCCAGCCAGAGCCCAGACTTGAACCCGATTTGAAAATCTCTGGAGACACCTGAAAATAGCTGTGCAGCGACGCTCCCCATCCAACCTGACAGAGCTTGAGAGGATCTGCAGAGAATAATGGGAGAAAGTCCACCAAATACAGATGTGCCAAACTTGTAATGTCATACCCAATTAGACTTGAGGCTATAATCACTGCCAAAGGTGATTCAACAAAGTACTGAGTAAAGGGTCTGAATACTTGTGATATTTCAGTTTCTTTTTTAAAATAAATCTGCAAAAATGTCAAATAACCCATTTTGCCTTGTCAGTATGGGTTATTGTGTGGAGATTGAGGGGGAAAAAACAATTTAATAAATGTTCAAATAAGGCTGTAATGTAACCACCGACACCATTCTGTATACCTCTGGCCCTTCTTTGGACACTGTTAGTTAACTAACCTCCAGACGAGCTCAATGCCATACAACTCTCCTTCCGTTGCCTCCAACTGCTCTTAAATGCAAGTAAAACTAAATGCATGCTCTTCAACCGATCGCTGCCCGCACCTGCCCACCCGTCCAGCATCACGACTCTGGGCGGTTCGGACTTAGAATATATGGATAACTACAAATACCTAGGTGTCTGGTTAGACTGTAAACTCCCCTTCCAGACTCACAATAAGCATCTCCAATCCAAAATTAAATCTAGAATCGGCTTCCTACTTCGCAACAAAGCATCCTTCACTCATGCAGCCAAACATACCCTCGTAATACTGACCATGCTACCGATCCTAGACTTCAGCGATGTCATTTACAAAATAGCCTCCAACACTCTACCCAACAAATTGGACGCAGTCTATCACAGTGCCATCCGATTTGTCACCAAAGCCCCATTTACTACCCATCATTGCGACCTGTACGCTCTCGTTGGCTATCCCTTGCTTCATACTCGTCGCCAAACCCACTGGCTCCAGGTCATCAACATGTCTCTGTTAGGTAAAGCCACACCGTATCTCAGCTCATTGGACACCATAGCAGCACCCACCCGTAGCACGCGCTCCAGCAGGTATATCTCACTAGTCACTCCCAAAGCCAATTCCTCCTTTGGCCACCTTTCCTAGTTCTCTGCCAATGACTGGAACAAACTGCAAAAATCACTGAAGCTGGAGACTCATATCTCCCTCACTAGCTTTAAGCACCAGCTGTCAGAGCAGCTCACAGATCACTGCACCTGTACATAGCCCATCTGTAAATAGCCCATCTAACTCCCTAATCCCCATACTGTATTTATTTATTTATCTTGCTCCTTTGCACCCCAGTATCTCTACTTGCACATTCATCTTCTGAACATCAATCCCTCCAGTGTTTAATTGGTATATTGTAATTAATTTGCCACCATGGCCTATTTATTGCCTTACCTAATTTGCACATACTGTATATAGACTTTCTCTCTACTGTATGTTTGTTTATTCCATGTGTAACTCTGTGTTGTTGTATGTGTCGAACTGCTTTGCTTTATTCTTGGTCAGGTCGCAGTTGTAAATGAGAACTTGTTCTCAACTAGCCTACCTGGTTAAATAAAAGGTGAAATTAATAAATAAAACTAACTGTGGAAAAAGTGAAGGGGTCTACATACTTTCCGAATGCACTGTGGCTGCATCATTTTATGGGTATGCTTTTAATCGTTAGGCCTGGGGAGTTTTCAGGATAAAAAAATAAACGGAATAGATCTAAGCACAGGCAAAATCTGGTTCAGTCTGCTTTCCACCATACACAGAGATGAATTTACCTTTCAGCAGGACAGTAACCTAAAAACACAAGGCTAAAGCTACACAGTGAATTTGTAGTTTGAGGGGCCGAGTTACAGCTCTGACTTAAATCTACTTGAAAATCTATGGTAAGACCTGAAAACGGTTGTCTTGCAATAATCAACAACCAATTTGACAGAGCTTAAAGAATTTTTTAAATAATAAAATGGGCAAATGTTGCACAATCCAGTTGTGGAAAGCACTAAGAGACTTACCCAGAAAGACTCAGTTGTAGTCGCTGCCAAAGGTGGTCCTACAAGGTATTGACTCAGGGGTGTGAATACTTATGTAAATGAGATATTTCTATATTTAATACATTTGCAAACATGTTTTCACTTTGTCATTAAGGAGTATTGTGTGTGGATGGGTGAGAAAATATATATTTAGTGCATTTTGAATTTGGGCTGTAACAACATGTGGAATAAGTCAAGGGGTATGAATACTTTCTAAAGGGACTGTATCCCATCCTCGCTTTGAGGGACGTTGCCAGCTCCAAGGTGTCTTAATGTAACCATGGTGGCGTTACAACTCCAGTACAGCTCAGTGTAAACAAGCGTTGCGGTAGGGTCAGTATCTTGTGGAAAGATTTGCAGAGATGTATAAAGCCCAACATGTTAAACATGAACTGAGTCACTGACTTTATAGTAATCAATTATCTGAAATAGTACCAGATCTGTGTCTCTCCATGTGTGCATGTCTGTTCTCTTGCCAGTGTGATATAACCTAAAGATTTTTGGTGTCCATTACTAGACATTACATAGATTCTTCAACTAACCTGGCATAGGCAGTGCCTCCATAAGGCTAGGGGAACCTAAGCTTCCCTAAAGTAATTGTAAAAGTTATATAGCGTAATTTGCTTACTTAAAGAAAGTAAAATCATTCAAAATAGGCTACTACACCAGAGAGCATGATTTGGCCACAGATGATCATTAGCTTCTTTAAAAGAAAAAAGCTGTGGATTGTTTTAAATCACATAGCCTACAGTCGGAAGGGCCCGTAATTTGGGCAGCGAACACACATCAAATAGATGATTGTTGAGTAGCAACGGTCAGTGAAAAGCAGAGACCCAGCCAGGCATATCGCAATATTTAAAAGTACAATTGCTGAATAACAGTTTGGAAAGCAAATTGCTATTGCTGAAAAGAGAAGACAATGAAAATAATCCACTGTCCTTTAGATATCAAAATTCTAAACTTAATTGAGTGAACAGTAGCCTATCCTATTGGTACCAGAGGAGCACATTGGCTATGTCCCGGGTGAGTCTGCATATTCATTACCTTTATCATTGGGTCAGTGCTACTTTTGCTTGTTTTTAGACAATACATTTCCTCCTCCAGTTAGATGGTCGTCATATACCCTAGTGGTTAGAGCGGGGCGGTAGGTAGCCTAATGGTTAAAGCGTTGGACTAGTAATCGAAAGGTTGCAAGCCCGAATCCCCGAGCTCACAAGGTAAAAATGTAATTCTGCCCCTGAACAAGGCAGTTAACACAGTCTTCCTAGGCCATCATTGAAAATAAGAATTTGGTCTTAACCGACTTACCTAGCTAAATAAAGGTAAAATAAATACAATATTTGTATTTGTCTCCCCTTTTCGTAGGCCTATTATATGGACCAGACAGTGTCAGTGTCAGCAGAGTAGGCTACCCTGTAGTTTTTGTGGTATTAAAGAAGATTCTGCTAATGTCTCCAGCCATATAAAGTGTAGTAAAATTACACTAAATGTGTTTATAAAAGAACAACACTTTCATGTGCAAAGAAAGAATAAATCTAATGTAGCCTAGGTCTACTCTGTCACTACGCGCTGCATTGAACAGTCATATTATAAGCCTAAATTATGTTATAAGCCTAAATTATGACTAGAAAATATAATCACCACATCTTAAATAAGTCTACAAATGCGAGGATGATTGGAATGCTTTATTATAAAAGGTGAATTTTTAATGGTGAAAAATAGCTTACCCAAACTTGAAACCCACGTGTTGCCTATGTAACCTGGCATATTTTTTTTTTCCACCTTTATTTAACCAGGTAGGCCAGTTGAGAACAAGTTCTCATTTACAACTGCGACCTGGCCAAAATAAAGCAAAGCAGTGTGACAAAAACAACAACAGAGTTACACATAAACAAAAGTACAGTGGTGATACTCTCTTGGGTCTCGATTAGGGAAAACAGTTATCTTATACATTTGGAGGTTATATCTCTTTCCGAGTTGTCTCTGGTGTTTGTAGAACCACCTGAAACTTTACACAGACATTTATAAGATAACGGTTTTCCAGGATCGAGAACGAAGAGAGTATCGCCAATACCAGGTTCGTTGAAGAATCAATGGTGTAGACTTGAATGGGGCTTTCCTCTAACGTCCAGTAATGGACACAAAACATATTTGGTTATATAACATTATCCGGTGTACAAACAGCAATTTGACCTTATTGTCCACTCACCGGTGTCTTTCCTTCCTTGGGCCAGAATCCTCAGCCCTCCTCTTCATTTAAAATGTGGACTACAGACCGCAGGGGCAGAGTTTTGGGAAGGTGAGAGGAGCAACCTGGGTCCAGGGTAATGACGTCCTCAGAAAATGCATCTGGGAGTAACAGTAACGTTATGCAATGTTGTTACTTTTCCTTTAATTTACTTAATAGACAGTCTACGATATGATTAGCAATCAGCAGAGGCTCCTCAGATGAGGAAGGGGAGGACCATCCTCCTCAGTGAATTTCATAAAAATAGTGAAACATTAAAAAAGCTATAATTGTTTTGATAAAACTATACTAAATATATTAATGTTACCCGGAAAAAATATTAAAACAATGTTCTGCAATGAAGGTCTACAGTAGCCTCAACAGCACTCTGTGGGGTAGCACCAGCTAGTTTACGTCCTCCTCTGGGTACATTGACTTCAATACAAAGCATAGGAGGCTCATGGTTCCCATCCCTTTCCATAGACTTACACAGTAGTAATGACAACTTCCGGAGGACGTCCTCCACCCTATAATTGTTCTTGCAGCATGAACTGACATTTTGTCAAAGTTTCAGCGAATGAATCTAGTACTGAAAGCATAAGCTACAGCTAGCTAGCACTGCATTGGTGAGCAGTTGACTCAAAGATATATAAATACACATTTCTTCAAAAATGAAGGAGAAGAGGGAGAGCTAGCTATATTTAGTATTATTTTTCTTCTTCACTTTCACTTACTTAGCTAGTTTAGCTAACTGAAACAGCCAGCTCAAAATGAGAGGGATACTATGTTAGCTAGCTGACTATCCAACACTGGAACTCTTCCAAGTCAAGGTAAGCTTTTGGTTTTATTGATTTGTTGCCACCGGGGCCAGCCAGAGTAACTGCTAAACTGTTTGCTGACTGTACTACATGATTGTAGCGGGTTTACTAATGCGTTAGTTCTAGTAACTATGTTGACTATGACATTAGATAATATGGTAGCGACGATGTAGGCTGTGCGTAACAGTTATGATATGAAGGCTTGGAAAAGTTTTTTTGCCTGGTCAGACAGCTGATGTGTTATGCACTGAAGTCCACATGCAACAAGAGGAGAGCACGTAGACACGAAAGGGAATTACAAGGAGCAAAGTGATCATGCTGTTTGTATGTGGCTGCTATGAAAACCAACTCTGTTTGCCTGTGATCAGGGGTGTATTCATTCTGCTGATTCGGTTGAAAAACATTTCTTTAAACAGAAGCTAACGAATATACCCAAATTAGTCCAATAGAAACTCTAATTTGCAACTGTTGAACTAATTACACCCTAGATCAGCTAGATGCACACAAGAGTGTGTAAGTCTGTATTTAATGTCACCTTGATTACTAAAAATGGTCTTGACCTGTGCCCCTAAGCTGTAGCCTAAACCTATTGACGTTACACTGAACTGTGTCAATGGAATATAAATAGCAGTCATCCAATATGCTGTAATAGAAATAAGGCCATGTTTATATGTTTTTTTTTCTTTAATCGTCCTCCCTCGCCTAAACGGCACCGACCGCCACTGTACTGTTGCAACGTTAACTAGCTACGCAAACACGGAAATCATCCTTGCCGTTTCAAAATGGAATCCCGGCCGTAGGTATGTGGCTGGCTAGCTAACTATCAAACAGTAGTCAGTTGCAAACAGAGGAAAGATTAGTGATGGATACCGATCAGAAAGTCTTGACGAGACAGCTTGCTAATGTGCAACTAATCAAGCTTGCCACAGCTGACTACGTACGTGCGCTAACGTTAGCTAGTTACTACAGGTAGATAGCTGGCACAAGCTGGAATCACACAGTAAAACAAGCAGATAGAGAGCAACTCTAGTGATATGTTGTCGAACTGGGTAACGTTACCTGTTGATATGACAATCAATGGTTAAATTGCCTTTTAAATTACGTTTGTGTTAGCATTCCAGCATGATATCAATTTTTTCTTGATTCCTGTCACCACGTTTCCACGTCCAGCCTACGCCGCTAAGCAACCAAATTGTAAAATCGTTGATAGACAGTTGACTCAACCTATCTTCGGTACGAACAGTTTTCCTTCTCAGATGAAGGACCTATCACATGATTATCTCATGCGCATCACATATAATCCATGGTCATTGGATACAATTTTGATTGAAACTAAATTTGACCAACAGAATGCCCGCCACTACTGTACTGACGGTCACAAAAAAATGAACAGTAGCTAGGTTTTTATTTTATTTTAACAGCTAGCTAGCTCTTTTACAAACAGGAAAACAATACTTGTTTTTTAACTCACTTGTTCCATGGCTTAAAATCCATTATACCGGACAAATCAGCTGTGGACGACAATACACACTGTTGAGGTAATGAAATGTGTAGCTTACGACCTGGCACCCAGTTAGCTATAGCTAACGTTAGCTAGCATAGTAACGTTACTGCAGTTTGCTAAACTACAGCAGGGGCGTATTCATTGAGCCAATTCTGTTGCAAAATGTTTCTTAAACGAAAGCGAACGAAACGGGGAGGGACCTACCAACGACTGTATATATGACCTACTTGAATTTGACCAATAGAAACTCTAGTTTTATTTGCAAACCGTTCCGTTTTATAACTGTTTAGACTAATGATTACACCCTAGTTGCTAGACTGGTCTTGCTAGCTACTTTATAAGTAATTAGTCGACCTGGGTTACATACTTGCATTGATCTGATCTTGCATTGCTGTTTAAATTATTCCTGTATGTATCATTAAGGCCATGTATTCCTGTAAATTTGCTCAGTCTCACACCAAGGTCAAATTACACTGGTTTCATGAACTGAAATAAAAGATCTCAGAAATGTTCAATATGCACAAAAATCTTATTTCTCTTAAATGTTGTGCACAAATGTGTTTACATATTTGTTATGTAATAAGCATTTATCCTTTGCTAAGATAATCCATCCACCTGACAGGTATGGCATATCAAGAAGCTGATTAAACAGCGTGATCATTATGCAGGTGCACCTTGTGCTGGGAACAATTTATTTTTCTTTTTTTACTAGGCAAGTCTGTTAAGAACAAATTCTTATTTACAATGACGGCCTGCCCCAGATGACGCTGGGCCAATTGTGCACGTCCCTATGGGACTCCCAATCACAGCCGGTTGTGATACAGCCTGGAATTGAACCAGGGTCTGAGATGCAGTGCCTTAGACCCCTGCACCACTCGGGAGCCCCTAAAAGGCCACTAAATTGTGCAGTTTTGTCACACAACACAATGTCACACGTTTTGAGGGAGCGTTCAGTTGGTATGCTGACAAGAATTTCGCTACACCTGCAATAGCATCTGCTAAATATGTGTGTGACCAATAAAATATGATTTAATTTTGACAGCAGGAATGTCCACCAGAGCTGTTGCCAAATAGTTCATGTTAATTTTTCTACCATAAGTTGCCTCCAACGTCGTTTTAGAGAATTTGGGAGTACGTTCAACCGGCCTCACAACCGCAGACCACGTGTAACCACGCCAGCCCAGGACCTCCACATCCGTCTTTTTCACCTGTGGGATCATCTGAGATCAGCCAACCGGCAAACTGATGAAACTGTGGGTTTGCACAACCAAAGAATTTCTGCTCAAACAGTCAGAAACCGTCTCATGGAAGCTCATCTGCGTGGTCGTCATCCTCACTAGACCTGACTGCAGTTCGGCGTTGTAACCTACTTCAGTGAGCAAATGCTCACCTTCGATGGCCACTGGCATGCTGGAGAAATGTGCTCTTCACGGATGAATCCCGGTTTCAACTGTACCGTGCAGATGGCAGACAGCGTGAATGGTGTCATGTGGGCAAGCGGTTTGTTGATGTCAACGTTGTGAACAGAGTGCCACATGGTGGGGTTATGGTATGGGCAGGCATAAGCTATGGACAACAAACACAATTGCATTTTATTGATGGCAATTTTAATGCACAGAGATACCGTGACTAGATCCTGTGGCCCTTTGTCGTGCCATTCATCTGCCGCTATAATCTCATGTTTCAACATGATCATGCACGGCCCCATGTTGCAAGGGTCTGTACACAGTTCCTGGAAGCTGAAAATGTTCCAGTTCTTCCATGGCCTGCATACTCACCAGATCTCACCCATTGAGCATGTTTGGATCGACGGCCAATGTCCGGCAACTCCTATTGAAGAGGAGTGGGACAACATTACACAGGCCTGATCAATTCTATATGAATGAGATGTGTCGCACTGCGAGAGGCAAATGGTAGACACAGCAGATACTGACTGGTTTTCTGATCCATGAAATTGTTGCATGTTTGTATTTTTGTTCAGTGTCGTTTTATGTTGGATATTTGGTTTTCTCTAGTCAATATCTATTGAATAAAAAATGCCATGGCTATGATATTTGTATATTTTATTTAACTAGTTAAGAACAAATTCTTATTTTCAATGACAGCCTAGGAACAATGAGATCACTACCTTATCAGGGGCAGAAAGACAGATTTTTACCTCGTCAGCTCGTGGATTTGATCTTGTAACCTTTCGGTTATTAATCCAACACTCTAACCACTAGGCCACCTGCCGTCTGAATCAGGGGAGGATGGAGAAACATCCAGACCTTTTTTTTAATTTGAAATTTCAATCTTCAATAGCGCATAAACAGTGGCGGCAGCGTAGCCTAGTGGTTAGAGCGTTGGACTAGGAACCGGAAGGTTGCGAGTTCAAACCCCTGAGCTGACAAGGTACAAATCTGTTGTTCTGCCCCCGAACAGGCAGGTAACCCACTGTTCCCAGGCCATCATTGAAAATAAGAATGTGTTCTTAACTGACTTGCCTTTTAAATAAAGGCTAACATTTTTTTATTTATTTTTTAAATGTTTTTAAAGTAGTCATAAATTTGGTCCCAAATTCCTAGCACACAATGATTACCCAAAACGTGTTACTTTACTAACTTGTTGGATGCATATGCTGTTTATTTTAGTTGTGTTTCAGATTATTTTGTACCCAATAGAAATTAATGATAAATAATGCATTGTGTCATTTTGGAGTCACTTTTATTGTAAAGAATAATAAAATGTGTTTCTTAACATTTCTACATTTATGTGGATTCTATCATGATTATGGATAGTCCTGAATGAATCGTGAATAATTATATTTTTCCTTACCGATTTCAATCTTTAATAGCTCTTAAACAAAGCATGCCATGACAATGAAAATTCTATATTCTAAATCAGGGGAGGATGGAGAAAAATGTGCACCTTTAAAACAAATGTAAGATATTTTTTTCCATATTTCAATCTTCTGTTGCTCTTAAACAAAGTGTGGAAATTATATATTCTGAATCAAGAGAGTAGGGAGAATAATCCACACCTTTTTTGTTATTGTTGTTTCTTCTTCTTTCATTTTTTTCTTCTGGATTGGATTTTTGTTCATAGCCCCCAGAATATATAATTTTCATATTCATGACACGCTTTGTTTAAGAGGAATGAAAGATTGAAATCCGAAATCATAGTTATAAAAAACATATATACATTTTCAATGGTTCAATGGTTATTGACGGGAGAAAACCGAATATCCAATGTAAAACCAATTTTACCTCTGTCACACACACATTCTTGTAATTATTTCAGGGCTGCTTTGGTACAGAATTGACTTACACTTTTGGATGCATGACGAGGATCTGAAAGATGACGACCGAGACCCATGTCAAGGACATCAAGCCAGGACTCAAGAATCTCAGTGTCATCTTCATCGTACTTGAAACAGGTGCTAACTCCTTACTAACAGTAACGTTTTAAATAATCAATTAATGATGAACAGAAACATAATGTATATAATTATCTTGTAATCCACTCGTGTGGAACAAAATGTATGTAAAATCTTACACACAATATAATGGCACAACACAGTCAGAGAAACATCCTTATACGTCACCATGTAGACTAATGATAACAATTCATGTTGGTTTATTTGAATCATGCCAGCTATCAAAAAAACGTATCTGTGTTGAACTTTCCCTTTTCTCTTTCCCACAAATGGATATTTACTCTCCTCATAATTGATGTTTACTCTCCAACTTTCACATTATCTCTCTCAGAACGATCTTCTTGACCCTCTCCACCATCTCAGGGCTGGGCGTCTCACAGGCTGACTACGAGCGGTGTAATCTATATTATTAAATTATTGCACCCACACTGCTCACGTTCGCCAATGAGCGTCTGCGTTGCCAAGGGCTAAAATAGAAGTCAGTTATATTTCTGGCGCAGATCGCGCTGCAAGTCCTGCCTCTCCCATCTCCTCATTGGTTTATAGAAGCAAGTACCCACGTGCCATCTCCTCACCCGCATGGGTGACTGAAGACGAACGAGGTCAGTGGCGGTAATGCACCTAATTTATGAAAGTTGCCAATCGCAATATAAAGTCCAGAGAAGAAAAAGCCTGAAAGGATGAGAGATGACTAGAAACAATTCGGTTGACCGTTTTATGTGTGGATTCATTGGTGGAGTAGAGGACCTTGTTATTTTACCTGAAATGCACAACTCAATGTTTATATCCCAGGACAAATTAGCTAGCAACAGCAAGCTTGCTAAATGGGACAAATTAGCTAGCAAGTGCAAGCTAGCTATCTAAATTGCCATACATGTTTAATGCTTTTCGACCTGTCCCCAAATGAATATAATTGGTTCAGAGTTTGTTTTGATATTTTAACCTGCGTGTCGTGATCCCGTTTGGTGTGGGGGGACAAAATACATTTATGCACGATGGCGCACACGCGCAGCCTGGTTTGCGTTCCATGTCAGGCTCTGCACACTCTTGGATTGCATTTATGTGTATTTTTATTTAACCTTTTTTTAACTAGGCAAGTCAGTTAAG
Source organism: Oncorhynchus tshawytscha (assembly GCF_018296145.1). Lineage (NCBI taxonomy): Eukaryota > Metazoa > Chordata > Actinopteri > Salmoniformes > Salmonidae > Oncorhynchus > Oncorhynchus tshawytscha. Next base: position 38,789,876 of record NC_056430.1, on the reverse strand, counting down.
AACAAATTCTTATATACAATGACAGCCTACCCCGGCCCAATTGTGCGCCGCCTTATGGGACTGCCAATCACGGCCGGATGTGATGCAGCCTGGATTCAAACCAGGTACTGTAGTGAAACCTCTTGCACTGAGGTGCAGTGCCTTTAAACCGCTGTGTCACTTGGGAGCATCCTTCCTGGCAGGCTGCTTCTACCAGGTGGCGTGGAGAGGATATGTGTCTGCACCATGTGCTCTCACTACTGGTGTTCGGTTCTAGGCCCTCTCCTCTTTTCTCCTTACACTAGGTCACTTTGCTCTGTCATATCCTCACATGTTCTCTCCTATCATTGCAGATGACACTCAACTACTTTTCTCATTCCCCCCCTTCTGACACCCAGCTGGCAACACACATCTCTGCATGCCTAGCAGATATCTCAGCTTGGATGTTGGCCCACCACTTCAAGCTCAACCTCGACAGGGAAGGCCTGTCCGCTCCAAGACCTCTCCATCACAGTCGACAACTCCACTGTGTCCCCCTCCCAGAGTGCAAAGAACCTTGGCGTGACCCTGGACAACACCCTGTCATTCTCTGCAAACATCAAAGCAGTGACTCACTCCTGCAAATTCATGCTCTACAACATCCGTAGAGTACAACCTTTCCTCACACAGGAAGTGGCGGAGGTCCTAATTTAGGCACTTGTCATCTCCCGTCTGGACCACTTAAATTTTCTGTTACCTGGGATCCCGCTTGTGCCATCAAACTCCTGCAACTTATCCAGAACGCCGCAGCCCGCCTGAAGTTCAACTTTCCCAAGTTCTGCCATGTAACCTTGCTCCTCCGTACACTCCACTGGCTTCCAGTCGAAGCTTGCATCCACTACAAGACCATGGTACTTGCCTACCGAATAGCAAGGGGAACTGCCCCTCTTTACCTTCAGGCTATGCTTAAACCCTACATCCCAACCCAAGCACTCCGTTTGGCCACCTACGAGCACTAACTTTGCTGATAACTTCTTTATTGAGGACAAGTGGACCTAATACGACTGTGATATGTGGTTGTCTCACCTAGCTATCTTAAGCTGAATGCACTAATTGTAAGTCACTCTGGATAAGAGCATCTGCTAAATGACAAAAAGTATAATAATGAGATATTTCACACTATCCTTGTACAACTAGCTTGTTCTTGTCTTTGTACACCAATCAAAGGCCACTGATTACTTGTCCCTCTTACCCACTCTCACATAGGACGAGTGACAAAGACAAAGGATGGGTATGAGGTGCGGACCTGTAAGGTGGCCGACAAGACCGGCAGCATTAGCATCTCAGTTTGGGATGAGGTAGGGGGACTGATCCAAACCGGTGACATCATCAGACTCACTAAGGGGTGAGTCATTTATTGAGTCACAGCACAGTCAAGTTAATGCCACACTTTATGGACAGGGCTCCAAACCTACAGCCAAGTATAAAATCAACATAGAAATCGAAAAGGACCACCCAGTCATAATTTCTACCTACCAGCATGAACTTACATTCGGATGAATACATACCATATGTTATTAGTCCTTTAATCTTGGCTCAAATTTAAATCCTGGGGGGAAATGTATTTTGTCTTGAAATTTGTGTCTTTTCTCCAGATATGCGTCTGTGTTCAAAGGTTGCCTGACTCTGTACACGGGTAGAGGTGGAGAGCTGTCGAAGATTGGAGAGTAAGTTCTATAGATGCTCTGTGCCTAATAACATTTCATGCTACATATTTACGAAGAGGAGCAACAATGTAAATGTTGCTGAGAGATGCATCTAATGTCATAATTTACTGGTCTAAACTAATGCTCACTTATCGTTTTGTTCAGGTTCTGCATGGTGTATTCAGAGGTACCAAACTTCAGTGAGCCTAGCCCAGAGTACTCTAACATGGACCAGATGAAGAACAAGACTGTAAGGGGTGTTTTGAACTTAGGGATATCAGTGTGTAAGCGTCTTATTACGGAATGATAGGGGAAAAAATATTATTTTAAGTAACCTTCACCTACAAATTTAGTTCAATGTTTCAAGTATCTTTTTCTTGTACTGTGTGAACAGATTATTTATTTCCCAGGTAGTCGGTGACCAAGGAAACATACTGAACAACAACAATAACAGCTCAGCTGGTAAGACCACTATCAAAGACCAACAAAAAATTAAGAGTTATGACGTCAAATGAAAGCGTTTTGGCAACGGCCTTCGTTAGTGTTATTTATTTTCCTCTGCTGCTATTAGGTGATTCATGCAACATTTCCACCTGGAAGTCTACCTAAACGTCAATGCCATGTCTGTATCAGTAAACTAAAGGAACACAATTCCATGAAATAACAAAATAATTTTTGATCGCCGCTTTAAGCTGTAAAGTTGCTTCTTTTACCTGTGAGTGGCTGGTTCAGCCACCTTCAGTGCATACAAACAGCAATGTATTTTTTGGGGGCAATTGGTTAATTGTGAACACGAACACTTTACCTCTCCCTTCTATCACTATTTATGAAGATTTATAAATTAAGCATGCCAATTTCTTATTCTAGGTAATGAAACTACCAATGGGAACGGTGTAAACTCTCAAGGTTCCAGGAGCTCGACTAATCCTCAACAGGGAGGGCAGGCTGGCAGTGATGTTGGCAGCAGAGCAGCCAATCCAGGAGCAGGAGGGACAGCTGTCAGCAATGGAAAGGAGACTAGACGTTCAGCAAAAAGATGATTGGAGCAGAAGGAAGCAAAGTCCATCCCTCTCCAGAAATGTCAAATGAGAAGACTAATGCTGCGTTCGAAGTGGAATTTACCACCATAGAGTTAGGACTCTAAATGGATAAAACCCATTTTGGCATGAACCTTGCTATTGAGGGTTTCACCATTTTAAAGTAGTCAAATGGGTGGGACTTCCTATGGGTAAGGAAGCATCACATGAAGGATGATAGTCAAGTTTTTCACTAGTAATTACCAGCTGGAGGGCTGTTCAAATGTATTTTCCCAGTTGTATATGGTAAACGTTAAGACATTTGATTTTAATTAGGTTTGTTTACAAGGAACACTAAAGTTCACTAAAGGTTATGTAACCATCAAGAAAAAGTATTTGTGAGAAAAATATATTTTTTCTTTCTTTTTTACAATTAAGCTGCTTAATGGAAAGCCATAACGTGTTTTTCAACATCAGGCAGTTTTCCACAATGAGATGTCGAAAATATAAAATTACTCTTAACTAATGTGCTGTGTAGGCTCTGTGCAAAACGTAGCCCAAACCTGACAGATTGATGTGAAGTTGGATTCAGAAATCCTTAATTGCCAGAATCCTTAGTTGCTACATCCATTTTTGGATGTATAAATAAATGATATTGATTTTTGATGAATTTAACTTATAAATGCCTCATGAGCTTATGTCAACTGTCATACCCCATCAGATTCAGAACCTTGTGACAGCAGCCACACTTTAAATGTTGTACGACCGTTCAAACTGGTCTGGAATAGTGAGCTTACATGACAATTTTTACTCCAATGTTTGTAAACAAACTGTATAGCCTCATAACATGGTTAAAACTACACATTTGGTATCATGGATGGTCAGTCCTTGCATCCATAGATCTGTTTATTAATTTGAAAGTGGTTACACTTCTCCAGCCCCAGATAGATAAGAAGATAGAGAGAAAAAAAAAATCATCATACACTATTGTTTCAATGAAGGATTCTGGCTTGAAAATGTAAAATAAAGAAAACAAAGTAGATATATATTAAGCAATAGCAATTTATTTAAACATAACCAATCCTAAGCCACAACACTGAATGACAAGACTCAAATGCTGTAGCATACATTGTATAAAATCGATCAGGTTTCAATGCCTTGGTTTGTTAAGTTTCTCCTGTAATGTCAGAAAGGTCAATGCAAATTACACTGTTTCACTAAAATCATTAAATCATGTATTTTATACATTTTCGGAACATTTTGTAAGAAATAACCATTCAGTAGCACACAATTATATAACAAGGCAAAGTGCTTTCAAGGATTGCAATGTCAAAATAATGAACATGTTGGAGATTTGTTCAGGTTTGGAAGGGTATTTGTGTGTGTGTGTCTTTTATGGAATAGATCTCTAACCCCTATTACTGTAAATCACATACCTATGCTTCAGTCAAAAAGTCAAAGGTCAGTTGGTTGGGAGAGGTGATGGAGTTGTGGTGGTAGCATGATCACAAATTAAGGTCTAGATTTGTTTTTTGTTTGAAGGCTTAAGGCTGGATGCAATACGATTTCCCTTCACACAAACACCACATATCTCCATAATTTGACTTCAATAACAGCTTTAGTTATGTTGCTTTTGTAATTAAGATGCACACACGTTCTCCTAATCTCTGGTAGTTGTAGACACAGTTGCAGCTGTAAACTAGACTTTTAGACGTATGGCTCAACTTACACACTTACAGTAAAAACCCACCATACTGTGAAAAACAGGATGATTCCTGGTGGATACTTTCAGGACGGGGTTTTAAAAAAAACAATCATAAAGTACCTTGTTGCAACAAGTATCTGAAGGATAGAAAACATGTACCAGAGACGAGGTTCACATGTATGCTACAACAGTTAGACCTTAAAAGAGATTTCATTCGATCAAAATACAGTTTGGCTTCACATTCCAGTGGTTGTTGGGATATCATTTTTCTTTCCATGTTACAAGCGCACGTACACACACACACAAAATCAAGCTCACTTTTTTTTTTGTCTTTGATCAAAAGTGATTAATATGCTTTCATATTTTCCAGACACTAGTATACATTGAGCTACAAAAGTATTGGGACAGTGAAAACCGTTTTGGCTCGGTACTCCAGCACTTTGGATTTGATACAATGACTATGAGGTTAAAGTGCAGACTGTCAGCTTTACCTTTAGGGTATTTTCATCCATATCGGGTGAACCGTTTCAAAATTACAGCACTTTTTGTACATAAGTCCCCCCCCAAATGTGTCACGGTCACACTACTTTTGTAGCTCACTGTAGGTGGTTATGAGCTAAGGAGACAAAGAGTAGCTGTGCATCAAGGAGGTAGGCAAAATAAAACATGATCATATTACATTAGCAGTAAAAGTAACTTTCAAAATAGCATGGACATTTGAGGTGAGACCATTTGTTTTAACTTAAATGTATTACTTTTAACTGATATATTTGAGGTAATATGGATTCAAAAATCACACACTCATGCTAATAAAACTTAAAAGAAATGTTTACTGAATGCTCTAGAAAATACTGAATGCAGGCATGCTCAAGCTCTTCACCAGGCAGCAGTACTTCAAAACAGAAAGGTGCCAAAGAGAAAGCATTTCATGCATTTCCACTTGCTCATTTTGCACCTCCTAATTTATAGTTTGGCCTAAATGAAGCACAATAACACTTTCATGATCAACTACAGTTCATGCTGAAGTCACATGGGAAGTCAACATCAGCTTGGCATATTCTATCCCTTCTATGGACTACAACCAGATAGGGACTATTAGTGGTTAAAATACCTGCCTAACGTTCAACTTTATGACCAATTACTAACTTTAACCCAAAACTTCCAATATGGTGAAAAAAATTGCAGCGAAACAAGAAGCCAATGAAATTCTAGCAGAGGCAATACGGACAGTCAAAGCACATAATAATTCAAGGTTGTAGCCCGTAGACCGGGCTTGTGTTACATTTTGCTTGGCTGGTCTATTGGAGTAAACAAATCCTAGCATAATACAAAGCAATGTCCAATGACTGAGTCAAACCGAGACACCCTCCTGAATAAGACGCTAATATATCCAGAACCAAAGTAAAAATGAGGGCTGTTAAAGCAAAGGACTACCAACCACCAACCTCAAGCTTTCAATTACACCAGTGCTTTAAATTTCATTCAAAAGGTCTGTTAATGCATATTAGTCTACCCCACATAGCACGTAGGATACTGTACTAATTTATTTTCAAATATGCTCAAATTAACAATAACATTTAAAATGAGTCAACCAAAAACTATTACAGGCCATTGCACCAGAATCTTACATACATCACTTGTGTTTCAAAGGAAATGTATTTCACGTTAATAATTAGAAGGAAAAAACAATATTCTTTAGGGTATTTATAAACCAGGAAGTGGGTAAAGAAATACAATGGACAGGAATGAATACACACTTTTTCTTTGCCCTTTTGCTGATAGCGGTTTATATTACCATCGCACACTCCATCGCACACTCTTGACCTCATACTCACTAATGAAGACATGACAGCTAACTGCCCAAATCGTCACACACGAACACACTTAACACAGAACTCTATGCCTACTCACTGTACTGTAAAAGTAATCAAAACATTAAGTTCTGTGGCATAGCAATCCATTGACTTCCTTGTCCACAAAATACAATCTTCTTCCACCACCTATTCTTAGAACATGTTGTAGTACAGAGAACAATCTAAACACACACAATTAAAGGAGTTGCATAAAAACTAGCCTAAAAATGCCTAAGCCACAACGTTTATTCGTGATTATCTTAAGTCGGTTCATTTTGTATAAGGGGGGTGTACAGACACCAACTAAAACTACATCCTGATCAAAACAACATACTGCTAAAATGGTACTACAAATGTCACAAATAAAAGTCTTGCTTTATAATAATTTACCATGTTAATTTCAATACCATTTAGTTAGGTAAATCAACAACAATCTCTACACACTACTCTGTCTGAAGTGCATTTTTAGTGATGTTGTGCTTAGAACACCCAACAAAGTGCACTTGCCAATATTGCTTTTATTATGAATTCACACTATAACTCCAGTATTATCACTACTGGGATTCAACACTATTTCAATGTGTTTTTTCAGGTCCCTTGACAAATATGGCAAGCAAGCCAAAGGCAAGAATCAAACGAGAGCAAAATAAACTACAGTCAAGTTGTACATCCAGAGGGTGTTTGGATTTATGACAACAGCATGAGTGTTTCTTTGTATATTTCTCCAACCAATTAACAATTGCTTGAGGAGTTGAAGCCACAGTGCACGACATGGATGGATGATAAGACTGGGAAGCACTAGAATCATGTTGTGTTTTGAATGAACAACAATGGCTCACTGGCTTCACCGGGTCTGTAATTGTGAGCAGTTGTGTTCCTGGGAGGTATGACCTCCACTTTTATCAACAATAAGGCTTTCAATTGGCATGAACGGAAGACCATTTTGCTGATGTGTAAAAAAAAATTCCCCCAAGGACTTAACTATTCACTCAATGGTTTTGTAAGGACACAGTTTATTATGCCCGTCTGTATCACGACAAAGTGTCAGTCAGGATTGTATTTGGTGGTCATAGAGGAGCTGGGTTTTGCAGTTTACAAGGTAACATTCTTTAACTATAACAATTTTGACCAGCCATGTGACATACAGTACATATAGAAATGCACAGAAGTCTCATAAATAAGTTACTTTATGATGTGGATCTAAAACAACTTCCGGTCCAAGACATTTCTCTCCTTTGGTTGCCTATCGAAGCATTTCTTTAATGATTTCATCATGATTCAATATCGTAATTTAACTGTTTTTATTTATTTTATTTAACCTTTAAATTTACCCAAGCAAGTCAGTTAAAAACAAATTCTTATTTTACAATGACAGCCTACCCCGGCCAAACCCTCCCCTAACCCGGACAAAGCTGGGCCAATTGTGCGCCGCCTTATGGGACTCCCAATCATGGCAATTTGTGATACAGACCCAGGATCGAACCCAGGTCTGTAGTGATGCCTCTAGCCCTGCGATGCAGTGCCTTAGACCACTGCCCCACCCAGGATTCCTACTTGCATTGCCCCATCCTATGGGTGGCTGTCAAGAAGCAGTCGAGTCATGAAACAACCATCAAATAAAATCAAATAAAAAAAGTGACAAAAATAGTTGCATAATATGTATCACATTTACTCTCCAATGAGGTCCAATACATCAGTAAAATGCACTGGTTTGGGTAAAAATCATTGCGAGACATAACATCTTGAGGTAAGCTGTTCAATGTCTGATAACGGCTAATCAAGTAATACATGAAGGCATACAATAAAAATAGTGTGGACATTACTCTCCACTAAGGAGACAACACCAGTGCATCCCTCTATAGTCTATTTGGAGGGTCAACTCAGTAACTGTCCTTGAAGAGGAAGAGAAGACAGACAAAATAAAGCTATTGGTGGGTCTACATCGTCTCTGAAGTATTTCAAAGAAGCCAAATACGGTTAGAGAATAAAGTCAACCCATACATCAGTTTGCTTTGTTTTGAACAAGTGTTACTAAGCCTTAACTAACTTCAGAGGCACAAGAGTGACAAACGTAATCAAACAAGTTAGGACCTGACAAACTTCAGACAGTACAACTTGGGCCACACAACCGGAGGGTCGAATAGCAGAAAAGTGGGGCCGACAGTTTGGTTCAATTTTAACAAGAATTTGGATGTTACGACTGAATAAGCATGTAAATCTTGTCCACGTAGTGGTTGTACAACATAAACAAATGAATAATGAAGGCATGAACATAGCCTACAAGCTATAAAAATCAAGAATCTTAACATGATCAGACATGCTATCTTCTCTAAGAAACATTTTGTCTACATAGATATAGGACAGACATGCAGAAGTTGGAATCATGGAAGAACTTAATGTGTGCTTCACGCATGAATCTGGACATTGAAGATGACATAATTCTGTCAATTTCAAGAGGTGTTTGTTTTGGTGATCAAATGTCATTTATGACTAGAAACGTCATGAGATGAATGAATCTTGTTTAATCCATTTAATATGATGTACCGCATTTTACATGCTTACTTTTTTTGAGAAAATTGTAGCCATTTATTTTCAACAAATTCTAATAACAAAGAAAGCTCTAATTCTGCCGTTTATATTATGCTTGGAGAAGAGGAAATGTTCACGGTGTCCTCTTGATTTGAAAGAATCCTTTCAAATGGGAATAAAAAAAACAACAAAAAAAGGTAACTGCCTAGCTATTGCCTTAATCCAATGACTTTTCAAGTAATGAAGGACATCGATGTCCTAGAGGTAAATGGGAGATATCCCAGAGGACTACGTTACGGACAGCATCACCATGGTGATCACTGGCATAACTAAAAGAAACCAACATGCTCTTTGTTTCAAACTTCTATCCCTTCCACACCTAATTTAGAGGTTATTGAATCAGCATGACATAAGTGTTCGAAAACATATGAATGCTTTCTCACTAGAAGGACCATAGTGTCTCATCAAGATAAAGGCAGCTACATTAGGCCACTATACCAATAGTGTATGTTCTTCCTATTCTCCAATTTTAACACGACCCTACTTTCCACTCACATATCTGATGGCAACATTTTGTCAGTTGCCCAAAATCCATAAATACTCTTAATCTATAGAAATAAAATAAAAAAAGAAAGAAATTAAGGTGTGTTGAATCTGCTTCCTTCCAAAGTTTTTAATAGTTCTTTCCCCAACTTCTCCTGTAACTCAGTTTACAGTACTCGGACTCAATTACTTATGTGCAATTTTACCATCTTCTACCCATACTGCTTTTTCAAAATACAATTTGGACTTGATCAGTCTTCCACCATGCACATTCACAATTATCTAATGCTATCTATTTCACTCCATCCACTGGCCAAAGCGCCCATGTCTCTCATTCCTACAAACTGAAGCATTTTGAGAAAGTTGTCCATCTTTGCCATTTGAGCCATTGTAAGGTATTATCGTCCTTTACAACACAAAATAATTCTACACAGAGGCTTTTCCATACCATACTGATAACATTTCAGATGTTACATGTGAAACATCAACCAAAAACTGTTTAATTGATACATTAGTTAAATTCATTAGATGCCATCCAGAATTACAATTCTACCTTCATAAAAAAAGGATGAAGCACAATCTAATCCCCTAAAAAAATAACATTATTCCTCTCTTTGTGTTGAGCATCACACAAATACCATCTCCACTGAGAATCAAAGACAATTCCTTTTTTCATAGACAAACAGGTATTTCTACAGCACTTGTGAGTCTAGGTAACAGAATGGGGAGTTATTAAGGTCGACTGTTTTGATAGACAAAAACGGACACATTCCCAAATGTAAAAATCGGCTACGCACTACAAACAAAACATACAGTAGCAAAACAACTATATATAATTTCTAAGAGGTATTGTAAAGGCAGTCCATGGTGAGTCCATGGTTAAGAGGAGGGATAGCTCGGCTATTAGCGCTAGTGCCCATTGTTGACAAACAAAAGCTAGAGAGGAACTAAAAGTATCATTCACCAAATGATTTGTAAGAGTCAAAACGATTATATTGGAGTGAGGCTTGTACCGCTAAACGTAAGGCATATATATGCTGGATGTACCACGTTTTTAGGCTAACCCATCCGCAGAATGCAATAATACCCTTCAATGGCACAAATTAGTTAGCCATCCCTTCATATCAAAAGAAGAAACACAATCCTACCACATCTATGCATGAGGAGGCAGAGGTAAAGATTATTTTGCTTTAGTCCATTTTTCATTCTTTTCCCATAATTTCTAGAACTTAACTTAAACAGTGCGGCAAAAGTCAGTTACTCGAAAACCAAAACCCCTGCCATAATTTAGACCATACATTCACGTTTTTGTCAGCAATGGACTAATATGGCTTAGTTAAGATGTCTGCAAATGTACGTAATATCTCAAATTCGTTAAAGTCAAGTGTTTTTCAGTTTCATCCCCTGCTTTTTGGCAACTCAATGAAAGGCAGCGCAAGTATAATTTTCCATTTGAAATGTTGTTTTTGTTGCTGCACACGTGTGCACACCAAGGTGTGACCATAGACTTTTCACTGCTCTCTTATGCTAACCCAAAAGAGAAACATGCCCCTCCAATTAAACAGTGTGTCTCTCCCACAAGATCAGTCACCAGTTCATGTACTCTCATCTCTCCACTGAAGGTATTGTTCTCCCTAAATAGAAGTTTATATCTACATAGGTAACATACTGTATGTACCGGTATTCATAAATACACATATAGAGATATTAAATATACAAAAGTGCTTATTCTTGAAATAAGTGCTTTGGGTCAGGACTGAGTGAAAATTGTTGTTTTTGTTGCATCACTGAAAATCTAAAATGCTTTCCGACATTCTATGGCCCCAAAGATCACAATACTAGGTTAATCTATGCCCACAGTGTAAACAGAATAGGTAAATATGGAGGGAGGAAATACAAACTTTTTTAAAAAAGGGGAAGGAAAGGGGCTTCATGAATTTAGTCCTTTAACTCTTTACTTGTATGTCTTTAGGCATCCGATTGATCAGTAAGGGATTCAGTTTCACATTAAAACATATTCCAAAAGGGAGATTGGGGTTTTCAATGTCGTGTCTAACCAGCCTAACGACAACAAAACCGTAGGCTACACCAAATCCACGGTCAATGAAATGTCACACCGTTACACAATATAGGGGAGGGAAAAAAATGTGATCTAGTAAGTTCCTATTCTCATTTAAATCAACGCAACAATTATAATTAACATAGCAATTCACCCTAGAACATTATTAAATGGCTTACTATTCGATGTGATCTCACCTCATCGAACTGGGCCTAAACCTTCTCTGACATCATATAAAAAGGCTTATGTAAAATGCCACAAAAATTTCAGGTAGCTTAATACAATCATTTTTTTAGCATATTAGTATAAATATGAGGAACAACGACACTGGTTTTGGAATTTGCTATTCCTACATCATGAAAAGGATATTGACTTTGTCATCTTAGTTTTTTTTTTTTTTAAAGGCTTTGACATTAAAAACCTTGTGGAACAACATTACTGGCATCTGAATAGGTGCAAGATAAGCTTTTCCTTTTTTTAAACACAGTTCCTTCCCAGCCCTATGATTGAATGCACCAGGAGCTGACAATGAATCTCAGGCTGAAATATGATTCAGAAATTGATGCATCAACTTTTTTTTTCTCTCTTAATATAATGAATAGTACGTACATCGAAGGAGATGTGCAAAATGATTTTGATATTCCATTCAAAAGAGAACAATTCTAGGTGACAACTGATAATAGGAATGAGGCATATTCAGAGAGAAACAACAATGTAACGGAGGAAGAGGGTTAAGGTTGTCAGTGTATAACACAATGGAGGTATTTGTACCAGACATGTCAACATGGTGTTCTTGTTGCCAAAAAAGAGAACTGGGAGCACACATACTTCAAAACGGGTGTAAAGAAATACTCAAATGACTCAATGACTCAAACTAAATCCCGAAAGACACTTCTTAAAAACAACTTGCGAAAAGCATTTACTTATAAATAAAAAGCCCTTGTGATGCTGATTGTCATCTCAAAAAATTTAAAAAAAGTAGCTGTCCATACATAACCGTACCAACATAATATAAGTATGTGTGTTTTTGTGTCAGCCATACTTTGTCAATATGGTGTAAGAGAAAAGATATGCATCAGTACAGTAACACTACTTGTGCAATTTTGCCATCTAACTACATTTATGTAATATGTAAAATACAGATACAAGGCAGGCTAATGCAGAATGTTACAGTACACCATGGATTTAAAAATACTTTCTCCTTTTAAATATTAAAATTACTTTATGAATGTTTGACTAGGGTCAAATGCTGATAAAGATTGATTTTGTTTTGTTTTGGAGGGGGGATCTTTACAATCTCAAGAAAACAATTACAAACGGAGTGAACATCATTTTGAATTCTGTTCAGATGAACATAACTAACAATCTCCATAAATAGCGTAATCAACTGATTACCCTTAAAACTAAACTGATTCAACTACTGTGCAAAAGGCGGCAGAGAAGCTATCAACAAAAATTCATGGATCTATAGTGTGGCCCAAACAGGAGTCAATGAGTCGCGTTGTTAAAATCTGAGGTAAGTACAAGACGTGCCTAATTAAAATTTAAAAGGAATGCATTTGTGTTTTTGGCTGTACTTTTGACAACTCCCAATGCTGTGCCTATCAACGTGACAAGTGAGGATTACAGCGCATGCCGTTTGATTGGGATTACTGACTTTTTTTCAAGTATGGCTGTTTGGAAAGAATAGAAAAACAATTTTAAAAAACATTCTACCTATTCCATTTGAAAAATAATACTTTAACTTTGGAGGTAGTGCAAATTATTTTCTTGAAAACTTGAAGTTATCCCCAATGTTGAGGTAAAAACATGAACCTTTCCACACAGCAAACTGCATGAAAAGAAAAAAAATGCTAAAGAATTTGAAGTCTGTTTAAATATTGCTTCCCAATAATGAAAAAAAAAAAATGTACACACCAAATGTAGACCCGCATTGACAGAAACCGTGAATAGAATCCACGGAAAAGGCAGCAATATTTTAGCAGCTATATTGAAAACACGTCTACGCTTTTTATTTTCCTACTGGAGGCATGGCCTTATTGTGCAAACATATTAGACTGTCGATTCACAAGTAAATACGACAACCATTTACATTATGTAAACAAGTGTTTATACGACAGCAACAAAACTAGCTTATGCTGTTCAGTATGTGTGCTAAACCCATTTCTCTTAAAATCTACATTTCATCCTTTAAAAATGTCCCACTAGCATTGTTCTCTTTTAAATTCTTAAATAATCAGGAATCAGGTGGGAGATCAGAGGGTATAAACTAGGTGAGGTTAAGGGGTTGTGGTTGTCTCTCAGTATTCCATAGGCACATTGTTAAATATCCAGAAACGTCTTAGAACCGCCTTAAGGTACCAAAAGTATTCTACAACAGTGACGAACGGGAGTGGGGTTCAGGCAAGACCCACAACGACTCCCTTCAGTATGGACTCAGTGAGAGGGGGCTAATGCAGAAAAACCCAGCCAACAAAAGTCAGGCATCTACTGGACCTGGTGGATGAGGTCACTGAGACAGCCTTAGCAAGTGTGAGGTGCTTGTTGTCGGACTTCTAGGTGAGTCAACACCAGCTTGTCACCGCTTGTTTTCAAATCCATGGGCTTCTCTGCAGAGCTCTCAACTCACCCAGACTCTTAACTGTACAGTCAAACCCAGCGACGGTCTATCACTCTCTCCCGTTCTTTCCCTCGCTCTACTACTTCAGTTTTATTCTAGTCTTCGGAGAGAGGCACAGCACTGGAAATACCCACACATGCTGCATATTGCACCAGTTTCAGTCAGAGTAGAAGTTGGCGAGGCACCGTTCTCCTTCTACTAGGTCATCACTTTCACTGGGATTTGCGAGGTAAGTTCATTCGTTGTTGAAGTGCAATATCAAAAATTCACAATAATTTAAATTTAATTTAGAATTAATTTCGACCGTAGCTTATTACACATGCTTGTGAATCTGTTAATTCAACAAAACCGTGATAACTTCATGATGATACAGAAACTCTGCCGGTACGATTCAGAGGGACTCAGTGACGTGCTCTGTCCTGGACACTGGACAGAGGGTGTCTGACCTAAGGCCAGGCTAGCGACGAGAGACGATATGCCACAGAGGAGAGGCAAATAATTGCATATAGGTTTGACTGCACCCATAAGGGATTTAGTTTTTCTTTAAACACACAGACAAACGCACGCGCACATATACCGACACACACATCCAAACGCACACGCTCACTTACACACATATAATTCAAAGTATATTCCTGCTCTTGTTGTGTGTGTTAGAAGGGGGGGGTCCCCCGGATCATAGTGGATTAAAGAGGGCAGATCTGGCTAGTTAAAGATATAAGGGGACAGGGTAGGGAGGTCTGAGGGAAACAGGTTGGGGGTTCGCTTCACTCAGTGAAGCAGCCGTCCAGGCCGGCGGTGCCGTGGCGGTCCTTGGCGTAGGCGTGGTGCAGGGTGCCGTTGGGCAGGGGCCCGCAGGTGGTGGCGATGCCACAGTGCTTCAGCAGGTTGAGGCCAAAGGAAGCGGCGGCGCTGGCGTCTTTGGGAGGGAAAGGCTTCATGGTGGAGAGGATCAGGGCCAGGCAGTCCGCCACGTCCTTGTTAGGGGCACAGGCCAGGGCCGGGGTGTGGCCTGACGATAGGAGACAGAAACACGCACATTGATTAAAATGTATATTTCACATTTAAGAATAACAAATTCTCTTTTATGGTTTCCAATAACAACCTGCTTAGTCAAGAGGTGAACATGCATATCAGACACGCTATCCGAAGCGACAGAAGAAAATGGCCAACACTAACCGACACTGTGGTGACTCACCCTCCTCATCTATAGCCATCACAGCTGCCCCCTGGCTGAGGAGCACCTGGACCACTGTAGCAAGACCGTTCCTCGCTGCGATATGAAGGGGCCTGGGGAAGAGGGAAATGGGATAAACAGTCAATAGACCACCTGGGTGAACAAAACGCTAGGTCTTCATGGTTTTGTATAGGTCCCCCAGCTTCAGCTCTCATTCATCTTAACTCCCAGAGTTAGGAGTCATACAGACTGGGAGTTCAAAGGGACTGAGTGAGAGATGAAGCTCGGGTTTTATACAGTGTTGAACAGTGTCTTTCATGAAAGGTTGAGTCTCTGCGATGATGATGGCTCACATTTGCAGTGCACTGTTTGTTGCATTGATGAGGGAGGGGTCGCTGATCTCTCCCAGGATTAACAGGGCACACATCTCATGAGCCTGTGGGAGAAAACACATTAAGTAAGCAAGCGAGCCTTGTCCGAGAACAGCCTATAAAGGCAAGATCTCCTGTTTCTGTAGCGCAAGGCAGCTTGATGTACAAATATACCCCCTATTGCAGGGAAACAAAGGTCAGGTTTAGTACACTGGGATTGAACCATTAGTACACACATGCCATTTCCCTGCCACCTAATAATGCTTTGGCATCAACAGTAATAAACATGAGCAATCTGAAGATGTAAAGCAGTTATCCAATGATATGTGGATCTGTCATGCTTGTTTTCTGTATAGTTGATAGATGCCAGAGTTTTTAAAATAACTTGGGTTGTGAATTTGGCTACAGTGAGTCATAATTCTAAATAACAGTAGACCGTGTGTCAGCTAGGCGTATGACGGAGTGTTTCGCCTTGCTGCAGGACAGTGTGTGTCTCTCACCTTGCTGCAGGACTGTGTGTGTCTCTCACCTTGCTGCAGGACTGTGTGTGTCTCTCACCTTGCTGCAGGACTGTGTGTGTCTCTCACCTTGCTGCAGGACTGTGTGTGTCTCTCACCTTGCTGCAGGACAGTGTGTCTTTCTCACCTTGCTGCAGGACTGTGTGTCTTTCTCACCTTGCTGCAGGACAGTGTGTCTTTCTCACCTTGCTGCAGGACAGTGTGTCTTTCTCACCTTGCTGCAGGACAGTGTGTCTCTCTCACCTTGCTGCAGGACAGTGTGTGTCTCTCACCTTGCTGCAGGACAGTGTGTGTCTCTCACCTTGCTGCAGGACTGTGTCTCTCTCTCACCTTGCTGCAGGACTGTGTGTGTCTCTCACCTTGCTGCAGGCCAGGTGAAGGGCGGTGTTGTCGTTGACATCCAGCAGGGTCAGGTCTGCCTTGGCCTGGTGCAGCAGGATCTCTGTTGGGTTCACACATCTCTCACAATTACACATCATCATTCGGCTGCAGAACAGTCGACAACAAGCTTCCTCCACTTGCTATGGTCACTAGCAAGGGTTGCCATTTGATGTGGTGTCCACAATTACACAGTTCATTAATACTTTTAATAAATACATATAAAATAAAAACATAAATGTATACCAAACTAATAAGCCCACTAAACGTTCAGTTCTCATATTTACTGGGTGCAATAATCACATTATCTATTTTCTGGCCACTCACCGACGGCTGCGGTCCGTCCGTTGTCGGCGGCAACCATCAGGGCGGAGCGTCCTGTGGTGTCCACGGCATTGACCTCTGCCCCCTGGACCAGGGCCAGCTGCAGCCCGCCAACACTCTCCGAATAGGCAGCTGCATGCAACGGGGTCCTTCAGGCACAGCCCAGGACAGCCACCACCAGACAGACAAGACCGAGACAGGTAAGCGAGTGGCAAGCTGCAATACACTAGACTTGACAGAGCTCCGTACACACAAAGGCATATGCAGAAAGTCACGACAGACACACACCTTCCTTTGGCGTCTCTGATGTTCACCATCTGAGGTCCGACCGTCTCTACCAGTAGTTCAGCAGCACCATCATGGCCATTTATTCTGGAAAGGAACCAGACAAACTGTGAGAAAACATCCTCCATCTCTCCGTCATACAAAAAGGACAGCAGTAGCCAGGTCAACATTCTGATGAATTCAACACCAGGTCTCATCATTCCGACAGATTTACGTTTTTCAAAACAGAAGCTCTGATAATAATAGCGGAATCCAGAACCCTAAAGAGCAAGGGGAACCAGCGGCGGTACTCACAGAGCACAGTGCAATGGGGTGAAGGGGTTTCCTTCCTGGATACTAAAAGGTTTGTGTTCAAGTAAAATGTCCAAACAGTCTTCGTGCCCTGAAAGAGACGAGAGATGGAGTCAAGACACAGTTTAGAAGTTCTCTCAATGCTATTTAGCCCAAACCCACACTGTGTGTTACTCACTGAGGTTATTTGTAGACTCTCAGGGAAGGTCGTGTGTGTGACTCACCGTGGTAAGCGGCCCAGTGGGTGGGAGTGTATCCGCTGTAGTCCAGCATGGAGTCGAGGGGGTCGGTGCGTGTGGCGCCCTGCAGCAGGCTGCGCAGAAGCTCCATGTGGCCGCAGGAGGCGGCCAGGTGCAGGGGGGTGCGCCCCCGGAAATCCCTGCACAGAGCCGAAGCATCATGCTCCAGCAGGGCCGACACACAGTCCTCACTGCCCATCACCGCCTGCAGGAGGAGACAGAAAGAGTTAAAGAGACAGAACCCTTCACTGACAAGAGAAAGAGGACAGAGAGATCGAGAAGAACAGTTGAAAGGAATAACTTTCTTGGACCATCACTGCAGGTCAATATACACTACATGACCAAAACTGTGTGAACACCTGCTCGCCCAACATCTCATTCCAAAATCATGGGCATTAATACAGAGTTGGTCTCCAGGGAGTATTGCACCAGAAGACCGGTGATTTTTACTCGCTTCAGCACTTGGCGGTCCCATTCTGTGAGCTTGTGGCGCCTACCCCTTCGCGGCTGAGCCGTTGTTGCTCCTAGACCTTTCCACGTCACAATAACAGCACTTAAGAGTTGACCGGGGCAGCTCTAGAAGAAATTTGACAAACAATCCTATGACGGTGCCACTTTGAAAGTCACAGAGCTCTTCAGTAAGGCTCCCGAGTGGCACTGCATCACTACAGACCCTGGTTTGATCCCAGACTGTATCATAACCGGCCGTGATCAGAAGTCCCGTAGGGCGGTGCACAGTTGACCCAGCGTCGTCCGGGTTAGGGGAGAGTTTGGCCCGGGGTAGGCCGTCATTGGAATTAAGAATTTGTTCTTAACTGACTTGCCTAGTTAAATAAAGGTTAAATAAAATTGCAAAAATACTGTCAATGTTTGTCTATGGAGATTGCGTGACTGTGTGCTCGATTTTATACACCTGTCAGCAATGCGTGTGGCTGAAATAGCAGAATCCACTAATTTTATGGGATGTCCACATACTTTTGTATATATAGTGTAGTTCATCAGCAGTTTCTCTAAGTGTCCCATCTACCCAGATTCAATGAATGTGACTGCAGGGGACACCCATTGGCAATATATTTTGAGATTCAGCAGATGTTATGGTTAGACCAAGCACATACACATGGTGGGGACACTCACAGCTCTGTGTAGGGCAGTGCGGCCTCGCTTGTCGGCGGCGTCGACCCCGGCTCCCTTCTCCAGCAGGATGTGGACACAGTCAGTGTGGCTGCCCAGAGCTGCCAGCATCAGAGCCGTCCTACACACACACACACACACACACACACAATCCCAGGGGTTTTTACACACAAATAACCAGTAGGTAAAAAAAGGGATCCCACTACCTGAGAATTGTGTTTTAAAAAAACAGCAAAAATCATCTTTCCTATTCTAGTGGGTGCACACATATTCAACAAACACATACTCAACAAACACATTTTTCAACAAACACACATTTTTCAACAAACACATTATTCAACAAACATGTTCAAGAAATGAATGACAGTCACTCACTGTCCCTGTACGTCGGCAATGTCGATGATGTCAGCCTTCTCCCCTCGGTTGACCAGCATGAGCAGACAGTCTGTTTGGCCGTTGGAAGCTGGAGGAGGTGGTGACGGAGGTCAAATATTGAGACAAGCTCACACACACACACAATGAAGAGCAGGTAACAGAGAAGACTGAAAATATTGACAAAAGCTCATACACACATCCAAACACCATTGTGGATTAGAATCTAACAATCACAAAAACCACGGAAAGTGGAAAACGCACACACACACACCTGCGACATGGAGTGGGGTCCACTTGTTGCGCCGCTCCCTGAGGTGGCAGGAGACCCCATGGGACAGCAGGACCTCCAAGCACTGAGCGTGTCCCTTCTGGGCCGCCAAGTATAGGGCGGTGCGCCCCCCCGCATCCCGAACGTCCAGACTCACCAGCGTCTCAGACAGCACCCCCAACGCCTCACAGTGACCGTTATACGCCTGGGTGGAGGGAGAAAAACACGAGTGTGAGAATGGCGATGGGTCACTGTGTTCGAGGGACATCACACTCCAACTTCAGAACTAGAACCACACAACAGTCAAACTGAAGTGTGTAAACGTGTCAATTCATTGGGTAAGTGTGTTAAATTAATAGTTCACTCCAACTTTGAACTTGCACTGTAGAACTAAGAGGCACCATAATTAAACTAGTGCAATGTGTTCATTTGAAGTTGAAACAATCTATAGAAAGCGCATAGACAGTACAGCCAAGTAGACCTTCAGGCCAGCGGAAACGAGGCTCAGCGGGTGTACTGTACTCACGGCTAAGTGCAAAGGGCTAACTGGAACACTGCTCTCCACGTCTCCCAGACAGTTGAACGACATCTCCAAGAGCTGGGGGACAGAGGGACAAAGACAGGAGTTTAGAACCTGTACATAATGCACCACATTCAGAGATTACTGCACTTCCCAAAGGAAGCGGTACACGACTCAGTCACCTGAGCTTAGCCCTGTGACGAGGAAGTGAAAGTAAATGATTTACCGACACCCACTCCCAGCGCTTAAAAGGTGTGGATGAAAATACCACTTTATTACAAAGGCTATGACCAGTTTCAAACCAAGTGCAAATTTGAACACATCTCAATGCTCTAAAGTTTCCTCGTCTTCATCGGCACTGATCTGAAAACAACGGACTAGTGAAAGCAACATGGTTGGATGTCTACTAGGACTTCACCGCCACTTGTCCTGTTCTTTCATAGTGCAGAAGACGAGGAGGGTAAGCCACTGTTGAAATGCATCCGTGATACGACTCATCTTTGCCTGTCTGTCTGCAGCATACACACACACACACACACACACAGTCCCTCCTCCCACTGACTCACCAGCTCCAGGTTCTGCTTGTTTCCGTGGGCTGCTGCGTAGTGGACTGCGCTGTAACCCTTGGTGTTCCTCAGAGCCGGGTCAGCCCCGTTATCCAGCAGATACTCCAAACAACTACACATACAGGGGAGACCGTCATGTTAGGTCAACCAACAAGCTTCTGGATACACAACTATGTCAACACAGAGAGAGGAAAAAAATAGTGATCAAACAACAAGCCGTCAAATACAATGAACAAACATATAAACACAACATGTGAAGTGTTGGTCCCATGTTTCATGAGCTGAAATAAAAGATCCCAGAAATGTTTCATACGCACAAACAGCTTATTTCTCTCAAATCTTGTACACAAATTTATTTACATCCTTGTTAGTGAGCGTTTCTCCTTTGCCAAGATAATCCATTCACCTGACAGGTGTGGCATATCAAGAAGCTGATTACACAGCACGATCATTACACAGGTTCATATTGTACTGAGCCACTAAAATGTGCAGTTCAGTCACAACACGTCACAGGTGTCTCAAGTTGAGGGAGCGTGCAACTGGCATGCTGAGTGCAGGAATGTCCACCAGAGCTGTTGCCAGAGTATTTAATGTTCATTTCTCTACCATAAGCCACCTTCAAATTCGTTTTATATAAGTTGGCAGTATGTCCAACCATCCTCACACCCACAGACCACGTGTATGGCGTCATGTGGGCGAGCCATTTGCTGATGTCAACGGTATGGCTATGGTATGGGCAGGCATAAGTTAGACAACGTACACAATTGCATTTTATTTACGGCAATTTGAATGCACAGAGATACCGTGACTAGATCCTGAGGCTCTTTGTCGTGCCATTCATCTGCCGCTATCATCTCATGTTTCAACATGATAATGCAAGGCCCCATGTCACAAGGATCTGTACATAATTGCTGGAAGCTGAAAATGTCACAGTTCTTCCATGGACTGTACACTCACCAGACATGTCACCTATTGAGCATGTTTAGGATGCTCTGGATCAACATGTACAATGGCATGTTGCAGTTCCCGCCAACATCCAGCAACTTCGCGTAGCCATTGAAGAGGAGTGGGACAACATTCCACAATCAACAGCTTGATCAACTCAATGCTAAGGAGATGTGTTGCGCTGCATGAAGCAAATGGTGGTCCCATGCCCCTACCTTATTTTTAAAGGTATCTGTAACCAACAGATGCATATCTGTATTCCCAGTAATGTGAAATCCATAGATTAGGGCCTAATGAATTGATTTCAATTGACTGATTTCCTTATATGAAATGTAACGCAGTAGAATCTTTAAAATTGTTGCATGTTGCGTTTATATTTTTGTTCAGTATACATGGGCGGGTTAACTTGAACTGGAAACCATTGCAGGAAAGTGTACATTTCTAAACAGTTCCCATCTTCTGAGAAACCAACATTTTTGAGCTTGGTCAGTTGGTAGGTTTATATGTTTTAAGCTGGATAAAACTGAGATGACATCATGGTGAGGGACTTACAAAAAGTCCTCCTTTGCCCTCTCCTCACTCTGGTGTCCGACTGAGTAATGTCTGTCCACTCTGGGGGGGGAAAAAATGTCAGTTAAATTTTGGAGTCTGGTATATTTTTTGCCCCTCTGTGTGTGTGTTGTGTGTGTGTGTCTCACCGGCAGAAGGTCTGCGATGCGGCAGCGTAGTGCAGGGGGCTGCAGCCTTTCTGGTCCAGCTCATTCACCTCGGCACCAGCACTCACCAAGGCAACCGTGCACTGGTAGCTCCCATTCGCAGCAGCGTAGTGCAAAGGAGCTCTGCCAAGAGAGGGAGGGAAGAGGAGATAGGTGATGAGTCACACTCACGGGAGAAGGGACGAGAATAAAATAGCATTTGTGTCAGAGTGAATCCTATGGGGAAAAACAAGTTGAACTCCAGAATGAGACCACTCACTTTCCCAGTTTGTCCTTTTTACTCAAGTCGGCACCACTGCTCAACAGCAAGTTAAGACACTCAACGTTTCTGCAGTCAAAGAGAGAACAGAAATACAAATGAGATGATTACAAAACCATTAACAAAGCTCTCTCTACATTAACAAAATGTGTGTGCGCGGGTACGCGTGCTCACCCTCCAGAGGCAGCGGCGTGCAGGCAGGTCCTCCCCAGGCTGTCTGGGGTGTTTATGTCAAACCCGGCTGACAGCACATACTCGTTGCTTAGAGATGATACAATGCTGTACAGCTGACCTGCAGGAAGCGCGACAGCACAAAACAGGAAGTGTGGTCATACAGGGTGACCACATCAGGAGGTCTGGAAAGAACAATGGCCTTTGTGTGTAGTGTGAAGGACATCTATTCAAATCTCTGTTTCTGAACATAACACTAAATGAGGAAAAGCTAGTAGTTAAAGAATGTGTTTTATGTACGTGCCCTCTCACATTCCATCTGATAAAGAACTACTTAGGTCAATTTGAATGTACGCATCCATGAAACATGATCCGTTTCCATTATACAAACAACAATTTCAGTCTAAAGACTTACCTGAGGAGAGTAACTTGCGACAACAGTCTGAAAACCCGTAGAGCACAGCCAAATGCAACGAAAACATCCCATGAATCCCTTGTCTACAGAGAAAGAGAGAGAAACAATGACAGATGGATAAGGGAAGATATAAGACGGGCAAGGAGATCAGACACTGTATCGTCTCAAATATGTAACATACAATGTTAACTAGAAGAGAAATGCAAGCTTTGCTGCTAGTTCTGTTGAGAGGACCATTATGTTGCATAAGCAGTGGAAGAGCTGATCTTCTGACAACATTCTCTCAGGAGAGATGTCTTGTTCTGCCATAAATACAGTTGTTCTACACCTGAATTGTGTCTCTTTTCTGTAACCTGACTGTGTATATGTGTGTCGGTTATTCTATCCTTGAGGGGACCAAAAATCCCGAAAGTCCCCACAAGGATAGCAAAACGATCCATTGTGGGGACATTTCCTATGTCCCCATGATGACAAAGGCTATTTTAAGCTTAGGGGTTAGGTTTACGGTTAGGGTAGGGGGTTAGGTTAAGTGTAGGGGTTAGGTTAGAGAAAATAGGATTTTGAATGGAAATCTATTTTAGGTCCCCACGAGGATAGAAGAACAAACCGTTTGTGTGTGTGTATGAGCAGCATTTTCCATAAATAAATATAGGATAGCATGCCCCCCCCAATTAGATTTTTTTTCAGATAGAGTTCTATTTTGGTGGCCTCTGGTACATTCTAATACCTTAATTCCATCCGAAACACAAAGTTACATTATTGAATACTTTAACAACTTTACTAGGCTTGGGCAGAATCCCGTATAGGTTTGTGCAGAATACAGTGAGGGAAAAAAGTATTTGATCCCCTGCTGATTTTGTACGTTTGCCCACTGACAAAGAAATTACTAGTCTATAATTGGTAGGTTTATTTGAACAGTGAGAGACAGAATAACAAAAAATCCAGAAAAACCTGTGTCAAAAATGTTATAAATTGATTTGCATTTTAATGAGGGAAATAATTATTATTTCTTGCTCCCAGGTGTCTTTTATACAGGTAATGACCTGAGATTAGGAGCACACTCTTAAAGGGAGTGCTCCTAATCTCAGCTTGTTACCTGTATAAAAAACACCTGTCCACAGAAGCAATCAATCAGATTCCAAACTCTCCACCATGTCCAAGACCAAAGAGCTCTTCAAGGATGTCAGGGACAAGATTGTAGACCTACACAAGGCTGGAATGGGCTACAAGAACATCACCAAGCAGCTTGGTGAGAAGGTGACAACAGTTGGTGCGATTATTCGCAAATGGAAGAAACACTCGTTAGCATTCTCATTAGCATATTTAGCTCGCAGCCTCTATGGTAATGTGCTATTGTGCTAATTTTGCATTCTCTAATACACACACAATGGGCTTTAAACATTTTAGCACCCCCTTGTGTACTAAACCGGTAACACCGTAAATCCCGGGATGAGAGAAGGACGGTATGATGATATGAAAAACTCTAGACTTTACCTCCCAGATTGGTAAAATTAGTCATGCTACTGAGTAGAAAGACATTACTTCACAAATAAAATTACTGAAAATGTATGAATTCCGTATGCGGTTTTTGTTATCGTCTAGGCTTAGATGATCAGGACTATTTTCTAAGTAAGAGAACCATTTTTAACATTAAAACCAATCATCACTTCATATTTACAGTACTGCAAAGTATGAATTGCCACAATGATGTTTGTTCTTCAAATTATGTATTTTATTGTCTCTGCTGCTGTGGACACTTATGCCTCTATTTTCGGCTGGCGTTAAGGCAGTACTAGTGACAAACGCACGTTCAAGGGCAATTTTGACCCATTAAAGCCAGCTTATTTAAGACCAACCAAAAGCTGGTTTAAGCTGTAACGCGGGTGGTTATGGCATGCATTTTGACAGAGGAAATGCAGCCCATCCAGACATGATGCACACCGCCCATACGCACATGGAACAAGAGTAATGTGATTTTTATTTGATTAAAACCCAGGCATAGCCTCCCCTCTCAATGAAGGTTTGTTTTTTTTGTCCTGCCCAATGTAAATCGCCAAGTAGTCAAGACTGTCGATAAAGGGTTTGGCTCGTGAGACCGCTTGGAAATAAATCTTAAGTCACCAAAGTTTTATTAAAAAATAAAGTTTGAGAAGAGCAAAACAGTGAGCTGACATGAACCTTTATCTATGTATTGTAGGTAGGCCTAAATTATTTTAGCCACGCAGCTTCTGTTTTGGACGTGCGTAAAGCCCCCTCCATGATGTAGGCTACATGTGCCCATCATGAAAGGAGAGATTAGGACCTCGGTGAATACCATGTGTAAGATGGTTCCAGTGTTTATAACATATTATTTGGGGGCAGTATAACGGTGAGTGGACATTCCCCCTTTCTTTTTATATTGGATGTGAAAAGTTTAGATATGTGTAAAAACCTGCCATAGTCTAAGCTGCCTTGTCTCTATTATATACCCACAGGGAGCAATTATGGTTCCTGGAATTGTATTTAGACTTAGCCTATTTTAAAACAAGTTGTTTTGTTTTCATTAGAATTTGATTATCAATAGCCTAGTGAATTTAATCTTTCTTATTGACTACGGCATGTCCACAGACTGCAATTTACAGTAGGCCTAGCCCCTATATCAGTGTGAGTTCTACAGCCTGTTGAACAATGTATTTATATATTGAAGCAATGCAATTAGAACCATGTGGACTGCAAACATATTTTGCAAATATGGAGCAGGCTATTTAATGAACTAGGCTATAATTGACTAACATTGATATTGGAGTAGACGACAACGCAATACATTAAAGACCGTAAATACACAACTTGAAGCAACCACATAGTGTATTCATACCCCTTGACATTTGGTTTTTGGGGATTTTTACTGAGGATGGATACTAACAACAATACTAACCTAATTGACAGAATGAAAAGAAAGCCTGTAAAGAATAAACATATTCCATGACATGTATCCTGTTTGCGACAAGGCACTAAAGTAATACTGCAAAAAGTGACAAATCAATTCACTTTTTGTCCTGAATACAAAGTATTCTGTTTGCAGCAAATCCAATACAAACACATTACTGAGTAGAACTCTCTATATTTTGAAGCATAGTGGTGGCTAAATCATGTTATGAGTATGCTTGTAATGGTTAAGGACTGGGGAGTTTTTCAGGATAAAAAAAAAAATACATGTAATGGAGCTAAGCACAGGCAAAATCCTAGAGGAAAACCTGGTTCAGTCTGCTTTCCACCAGACACTGGGAGATTAATTAACTTTTCAGCAGGACAATAACCTAAAGCAAGGTTTCCCAAAGTCAGTACTTATATATATATATATATATATATATGACAAATGTTAGAATGAAAGATCTGTTCAAAAAGAGCCGTTCGTTGGCGAACAACCCACCACTAGGCTACACTGACCAGTCACATTAGCGGTCACTGGCAAGACTCAACATGGGCTTAGAATCCCAGGAAAATATAAACAAGAGCTTTAGTTTCCTTGTTCCGTTGCGATACCATGGAAATACACCGACATTGTATGATTTATGAATAGCAAAGGGATATATGAGATTGACTTGATTCAGTCAGTTCGACACCTTTTAGAAACTATTTAACACAAGCCGTTCGGTCGTCAATCAAAGAAACAGTAAATAGCCTATGCGCCCAATTCTGTGGCTGGCTATAGGCCTATGAAACACGCGAAAGAAAACAAATGTGCCACAAAACAATAATTAAGTGGATTTCAACTCATTGTTACCACTTACATTACATGGGATGTGTAAATTCACTCACAGGAGATGAAGCATCATGCTCTCCCTCCTCCTTGAAAATACATTTGCCTGAAGCCAACCACAGCGCACAAAAATCACACAGGTACCGAGAGGCAAGACAGACTGCAGACTAACAAACCAGGGCCCTGTTTCCCAAAAGCATCTTAAGGCCTTTCAGCCTATAAGTACCCGCTAGAGAACGTTGCCGGGCATCTCCTTTTGCATATGATCATCAGATGCATATCAACCCACAAGATGCAGCAAACATAAGCACCAACAATTGATAAATTGGGCATCAACTATTAGAAAGGAGTAACGGCATGAAGAAATATTTGTGG
The DNA here is from genome assembly GCF_018296145.1 of Oncorhynchus tshawytscha. Classification (NCBI taxonomy): domain Eukaryota; kingdom Metazoa; phylum Chordata; class Actinopteri; order Salmoniformes; family Salmonidae; genus Oncorhynchus; species Oncorhynchus tshawytscha. Next base: position 38,762,824 of record NC_056430.1, on the reverse strand, counting down.
AAATATATATATATTTTTAAATACCAATAGTTATTTGTTTAGATTGTAGAATTATACAAAACATATCCTTGACTAAGTCCAACAAAAAACATAGGCCTATAGCCTATTTTAGTTTCCCTTACAATAAAAACATTGCAGTGTAATCCACTTGATCAACTTTAGATTTGTAGATTCAATTAGTAATAGAGGAGTTAAAGTAATTAGAAAAGTCCAGTTACAGCTTCTTTTGACAAAACAAAAAACATAATATAATCAGCCAGGTGCACAGGTGAAATTATTTGCTGTAATCCTAAACAAAAGCACCAGTGCATAAAGAATTGTAAAGGACGAATTGCAATAATAAATATGTGGAAATACACTGCATTTGGAAGGTATTCAGACCCCTCGACTTTTACCACATTGTGTTATGTTACAGCCTTATTCTAAAATGGATTCAATCGTTTTTTTTAAACTTCATTAAACTATACACAATACTCCATACTGACAAAGCCCCAAATTTTTTTTTAGAAATGTTTGCAAATTTAAAAAAAAAAATTTTTTTAATTATATATATATATATAATTAAATATCACATTTACGTAAGTATTGAGACCCTTTACTCAGTACTTTGTTGAAGCACCTTTATTTAGTCTTATTGGGTATGACGCTACAAGCTTGGCACACCTGTATTTGGGGAGTTTCTCCTATTCTTCTCTGCAGATCCGATCCAGCTCTGTCAGGTTGGATGGTGAGCGTCGCTGTACACGTCTATCCAGAGATGTTCGATCGGGTTCAAGTCTGGGCTCTGGCTGGGTCACTCAAGGACACTGAGACTTGCCCCAAAGCCACTCCTGTGTTGTTTTGGATGTTTGCATATGGTTGTTGTCCTGTTGGATGGTGAACCTTCGCCCCAGTCTGAGGTCTCTGAAGCGGGTTTTCATCAAGGATCTCTGTACTTTGCTCCATTCATCTTTCCCTCAATCCTGACTAGTCTCTTAGTCCCTGCAGCTGAAAAACAACCCCACAGCATGATGCTGCCACCATCATGCATCACCGTAGGGATGGTGCCAGGTTTCCTGCAGATGTGACCCTTGGCATTCTGGCCAAATGGTTCAATCTTGGTTTCATCAGACCAGAGAATCTTGTTTCTCATGGTCTGAGAGTCCTTTAGGTGCCTTTTAGCAAACTCCAAGCGGACTGTCACATGCCTTTTACTGAGGAGTGGCTTCCTTCTGGCCACTACCATAAAGGCCTGATTGGTGGAGTGCTGCAGAGATAGTTGTCCTTATGGAAGGTTATCCCATCTCCACAGAGGAACTCTGGAGCTCTGTCAGAGTGACCATCAGGTTCTTGGTCACCTCCCTGACCAAGGCCCTTGTCCCATGATTGCTCAGTTTGTCCAAGCGGCCAGCTCTAGGAAGAGTCTTGGTGGTTCCAAACTTCTTCCATTTAAGAATGATGGAAGCCACTGTTCTTGGGGACCTTCAACGCTGCAATTTCTTTTGGTACTCTTTCCCAGATCTGTGCATCGACACAATCTTGTCTTGGAGCTCTACATACAATTCCTTTGACCTTAGGCTTGGTTTTTGCTCTGACATGCACTGTAAACTGTGGGACCTTATATAGATTGTATAGATGTATTATTAATACATTTGCAAAAATTTAGAAAAAAAAACAGTTTTCACTTTCTCATTATGGGTTATGGTGTGTAGATTGATGAGGGAAATGTTTGAATAAGGCTATAATGTAACAAAATGTGGAAAAAGTGAAGGGGTCTGAATACTTTCCGAATACTTTCCAAATTCATGACAAGATATAAAAAGTTCACAAGATATACATTTGTTGATTGTAGTGGACACTATTGTGCCCTTATACGCGTGCCATTATGCATGAACCAATCTCATCTTCTCTTTATGCTTTGGGTCCACAGTCAGCACACAGCTTTTGGGCTTTGTGTGAGCAAGACTCACAAACAAAATCGATTGCACTGGACATCGTTTTCACGGGCCTTGTTCCGTGTACACCTGCCGAAGGTGTCGCATAATCTCTGAGGCGGTTGCATGGCATGGCCTCTCGTGAAAAAGTCTATCCCATACCGATCAGATCAAAATGACTCCACATCCATTTCAAACTCAAAACTGATCCTCTGTGGAAAGTAGCCGCGCTTAACAGTCTCTCACCTGGCTGTGTCAGCACCGTTAGTCATCAGGGTGCTTATCAGCAGCTCGTGGCCGTGCTTAGCAGCAACGTGAAGAGGAGTATTGCCATATTTATCTACACAGTCTATATCCCCACCTGCACATAGGAGAGAGAGGGGGGGCAGAGGAGATTTGCACCATATTGTTTTTCACACAGTTATGAGATGCCATCCGGCTGTTGGAATTGTGGTGGTTGCTATGGGCTGGAGGATGAGTGTTGTGTATGTTTGGCTGGTGCGCTTAACTGAAGTTTGTCCCTGAAATACTGCAGGCACTTTTCACAAACACACTATCCTTGTATTTGAAGTGTAGTGTGTGATAATTGTGTTGTATGATGTGTGTGTGGTTACCGTTTTGGATAAGGATCTGGGAGCGGGTGAAGCGCCCGTGAATAGCGGCCATGTGCAAAGGGCTCTTCCCTTCTTTACTCTGTGAGAGAAAGAGAGAAACAAAAACATTTATTGTTATGAAAATAATCGATTTACCTCAAACATACACAAAACAACTTGGGATGTTATTCAAAATATCCTTGTTTATAAATGCCACTTCTGTCATCTGTTGACTAAGACTCCCAAATGGCAACCTATTCCTTATATAGTGCACTACATTTGACCAGGGCCCATAGTGCACTATATAAGGAATAGGGTGCCATTTGGGGTGCAACCAATCCCTTATTCCCTCATTTCCCGGGAGTCCTCCGACTGACCTGCATGTTGACGTCAGCACCGTTGTTGACTAGCAGCTCGAGGCAGAGTGCCCCGTTGGTTGAGACAGCGGCCAGGTGTAGCGGCGTGCCACCGTGGTGGTTGGGTTGGTTGACGTTGGCGCCGCGGTTCACCAGCTCATTGGCCACCGCCTCCTGGCCCGTGTAGCACGCCATGTGGAGCGCTGTGTTCCCAAAGGCGTTAGGCTCATCAATCTGACGTGGAGACAAAGAAAAGGCAGAAATTAGATGGTGAGATGGTTATAGGGCCTGAAGACTTCCCTGATAGGCCCTAACCTAAATTATACTAGGAATGCACTTTTGTAAAAAAAAAAATATATAATAATAATAATAATAATAAATAAAAATGTAAAAAAACACACAAGCAAAGAATTCAAAAATAGGAAGCCACACGACAGATTGAGTGACCTTATGATGGTGACCGTATGGAGCCCCACCCCCTGGCACCTCACCTCTGACCCCAGCCGCAGCAGGTACTTAACCACCTCAATCTGGCCGCTGGCAGCTGCAGCGTGGAGCGGGGTATAACCGCGCTTGTCCCTGCACATGGCGTCCGCGCTCCGCGACACAAGAAGCTTCACGATCTGCAGATGCCCTGAGGGAAGAGGAGACAACCATACATTCATGGAACATACAGACACTACAGACACACAGACAGGTTAACGAAAGCCTTGGCAATTTTCTGTTTGTGTGTGAGGATATGCAATTTGGCACAGGTTTTCTTTTCTTTGTAGACAAGGATCCTTTGTAGGGTTGTCACGCTACCGGTATCACAATACTTGGACGTATCGTGGCAAGGAAACAAAACATGGAGGATTTAATTTCTTGAGGAAAACCGACCAAAGTTAGACCAAACAGCATTAATTTGTCACCTAGTCAAATGTGTTTATTTTACAAGCTATAGCACCCACAATTTTACATAGTCGATTTTTAATAGGACAATAGAGTTTAGCCCAATTTGTGTTTTCTTTTTTGCCATGGAAAATCTGGTATCGGGATACTGGTATCGTGACAACCCTAATTGCTTGACAGGAGGTTTGCAAGTTGATTTCCAGATCAGTGCCTTTGCTCAGGCCAAGCCTCTTGAACAAGGAGAGGAAAGTGTGTCAATTTAAGGAAGTGTCCATTCTAAGGTCCAACCCACCGAGGTATGCGGCCCAGTGGATTGGCTGCCTCTCCTTCTTATCGCTGGCACTCAGGTTGGCCCCTTTGTTGAGGAGCAAATTCACCATCTGGATACAGACAGGAGATAGTGAGTTAAAATGGGTACAGTAAGACACCTTTCTGAGGAGAGGAAGACCAGCTCAGCAAAGAGGCTGTGTCTGAAATGGCACCAGTTCCCTGTATAGCGGATACTATCCGGGTCCTGGTCAAAAATAGTGAACTTTATAGGGGATAGGGTGCCATTTCAGTATTACTCAAAACCCTCCACCCTATGACCGTAAAACCCTGCAGTGACCCGACCTCCACATGGCCGCTGTGTGCAGCGTGGTGCAGAGCAGTCCTGCCGGAGCGGTCCGCCACGTTCAGGCTGCTCAGCTTGGGGATGAGAGCCTCAGCGCAGCGTGTGGCCCGGTTGGCTGCAGCCACATGCAACGGCGTCTGCCAGAATTTATCCCTGGCATTGACCTCCGCATCCTGTCTCAGCAGCAGCCCCACGGCCTTCTGGGAAAGATGGTAGGAGAATAAATAAAAAGTATGAGGAGTGCAACTTTATCACCCGACATTCATATAGCTACTCATTCAAGGAAGGAGAGAAGATGAATTTATCTGCCATATTGATTACCTAAGAAAATGAGCCCTGAGAAGTGCTATTAAGACTGATGAGGAATTCCAGGTAAATGACTGTAGCAGGTTTTACATATTGTATTTGACATGGCCTTCAGACAGTACTGTCCTGCAAAGATAGTCTTACTTCGTTCTGTGAGGCAGCTGCCCGATGCAGGGGAGTCCGCCAGCCTTGGTCCTTAGCGTTAATACTAGCACCTGAGAGAGAGAGGAGCAAGCAGGCAAGAGAAAGAGAGTGAGAGATAAAGGACGAACTCAGTCAACTATTCTGTAGCTCAGCTCAACCTTTAAAAAAAATTTATAATATGCAGATAGTATCGAAAATTTGTTCCAATTCAGCCAATCACAATGGGCCTCAGATCTCAGATGGTCAGTAACATTTGCACACTTCTCTGATCAGTTTTTGACTTTAGGATAGGGCTTCTTATCATCATTGACAAGAGGAAAGGGTTTCAATGATGGTTGTATATTCTAACAGATATGATTAACTGTCCTTTATTAAACAATAGGATAGGGATAATTGAGTGAACAATGCGAATCCCTCTGAAAACGGTCTGTCTCGTGCTGGAGAATGTTACCTGAATTAATGAGAAGATCCATAATGTGAACGTCACCCAAACACGCAGCAGCATGTAAGGGGGTACGGCGTTCTTGGTCCTGAGGAGAGACAGCAGACAGAGAAACAACAGTTAGCAAGAGCCCAGATTTAAGCCCACTGTTGGTTCTGATATCATCCTAAGGCAGTGTATTAAAAACAAACAGTGAGTTGAACGATAAACCCCAAAGCCAAAGAATATAAGACATGCTACATCTAACATGACAGGCTTGAACTTCACACCAACTATGGAAAATAGCTTTCAATTACAGGACATTAAAAATACATAAATAAAAATTGCCCTCATCCTTCAAAAAAAGTCAAGTTAAAAGAATATTCAATATGAATGCACAGTGGAACTTTTAACTCACAAAATAATCAGTCGGGGTTAGGTCTGCTTTATTTTGCAAGGAGGTAGACCGGATTCTTTTATTCTGCAAACTGAAAGAAGTTCCCTGGCGACTCAAACTGAATTCTTCCACTGCTCTCGATGTTTGCTACATACTTCAGTCTGAGACTGCCATCGTTGAAGAAGTTTGTGTTGACGTCAAAATGAGTGCTGTTGTACATAAAGTTATCAGCGATTGGATCATCTCTAACTAAACTCTAACTTTCAAAACGCAGCATACCCACACGCATTTTGGCTCTGGACTAACCAATAGTTTTTTTGTGACCAATCAGAATGGTCCGAATGTGATTGCATTCTAGAAATCATTGGGAGGTACTCAGATCCAGACTCGTTGCAGAGAAGAAACTAACGTTAGCTTTTGGCAGCGCAAGGAGTCTGAGTAGCCAGGCAACAAAAGTGGGGCTTGAAATCCACCTTGGTGAGTAAAATTGCTCAGGCATCTCTAGCCTGTTCGCTGACCCTGTCCTCCATACTGGAATGTGTGCAGTCAGTGTAAACCCACAAGTGAATGACTCATGGCTCAGGCCTCACTCATTGCAGCCCTAGTAAGGAAATCACAGTCTTATTCTCCATACGCATCATTCAATCAGACTGACTGACTGGAGGCCGTGTGAGAATTTTAGGCCTCCGGGAAGAGAGGCTGTTTAAGGACAAAGGATCCCTGTGGGTTTTGGTTGTACAAGTTAAATATGTAATCTGTCTTGCATTGCAAGAATTCATGTTTGGATGCATTAAGGCAACAAAACTCTGTTAACTATGTGAAAGTGAAGTACAGGAAGCTCAACAGCATATTAATTAAAACCGTTTTTTTTTGCTGTGCTTGAACAGAATCTTCTTTGACTTTAAGTAGTGATTGAATACAGCCCCAGGTCTAGTGGCCACAACTGAGTATTTACAGTGGTATAATATTTGACCTCTGCCAAATAGACTCCATGACAAATGCAAAGTATATTAACATATAATGCAAACTGACTTACTGATTTAAGTTGTTGTTGTGACATTTGACAAATTGCAGCTACTGAATTTACATGCTGGCACCAAGCCATATTTGAACCAGTGCTGATTGAAAGCATGCACTCAATTTAACACCCCTTCCTCTCACTGTAGAAGTTTCTAGCCTCTCCCTGTTTTAGCTCCTGCGAGGCTGCCTGTTTGTGTGTGTGTAAAGTGGACCTAGAGCATTGTGTCAGGATTCTTTAATAGCCCACATAAGTCGAAATCCACTTTTTCAAGCTGAAAGACGATGGTATTATACAGTGACACGTTGTTTTGGCTCTGTACTCCAGCACTTTGGATTTGAAATAATACAATGACTATGATGAATGAGAAAGTTACAGATGCACAAATATCATACCCTCAAGACATGCTAACCGCTCACCCTTACAATGACAGGGGATGTTAGCATTTTGGGGGGGGTGTATGATACTTATGCCTCTAAATCATCATCATCATCATTATTCATGATTCATTCAGGAATATCCTTAATCATGGAAGCATCCACATTAATGTAGAAGTGTTTAGAAACATATTCAGTTGATATTTACAATAACAGTGACTCCAAAATGACAATACATTATTCACCATTAATTTCTATTAGGCACAAAAACAGTTTAAACAACCAAAACAAACACCTAATGCATGCAAGAAATTTGTAGATTCACAAGCTTGATGTAGTAATTGCGTGCTATGAATATAGGACCAAAACTCTTTTACTTTCTACTAATTTAATGGACATAAGTGAATTTGTCGCAATACTTTTGGCCCCCTAAAATGGCGGGACTATGTACAGAAAGTGCTGTAATTTCTAAACGGTTCACCTGATATGTATGAAAATACCCTCAAATTAAATCTGTCAGTCTGCACTTTAACCTTGTATTGTTTCAAATCCAAAGTGCTGGAGTACAGAGCCAAAACAACCAAATGTGTCACTGCCCCAATACTTCGGGGCTCAATGTATATTTGGCCTTGTTGTGACAAATCCGAAATGCCCACTTTGTGCAAATCCATGTGAATGCAGTGTCTTTTCCTATGATATGACAAAAATTAATTTCAACCTACATTTATTTTTAGGGCTGGGTTTTATTTTAATGTTACCAACGACCAGCATGGCATGTGTTTATTAAATCAGAAACATCTGCAAAGTTCTTCCTCTTCATGACTGAGATGAGCCAAACAGCCTTGTGTCCACTTGACCGCCTCAGCCATGGAGCAAATTAAACATATGTTTTTGCACCTCCGTTTTATTTTATTTTAAACTGAAAATTGCCAATTTTCACTTATTTTTCCATCTAGTCTGTATAATAAAACATTTAAAATACACACACACACACACACATATATATATAAATAAAATACACATACATACACACACACCTGACCATTTTAGAAATGTTATAAATTGTGTGATATGATAGGATTTGTACTGCAGCCGAAACAGCCTACCTACCAAAGGTTGTACCGTGTCCATTACAATATAGAAAAACACATCAACTATCTTTCAATAGTTGTCCATATTACCGGAGCTTCATATTTCTCTAACTATTTCTATGGCGGATTTGCTGATGCAATTTAAGGAAGATGCCAAAACTTGAGATAATAATAGATGGCGAAGTCAAAGATAGGCCAGTGGTTTCCATCTCTAGCGATGTTTTCCCTACAGCAATGATTATGACGAATCCAGCTCCAGAACCTGCTATAGCACAAGCTGGCTAATCTTTTGAATATGGTGTAGTCAACAACAAAAAACAGCAACAACAGATAACATTAGCTAGCTAGATAATATTATCATGCTAGCTAGCTACACCAACAGCTGTCATTGCCCTATTTGTTGATAGTAATTAACTCCACGTGGAAATTCCCACACCAAATTTTTTAATATGCATAAGTAGCCTTCATTATTTGGAGGTGGAACCTAATTGTGCATTTCTTCTCTAGGACAGGAAATTACATCAAAATAGTGGCTGCAACTTCCTCTGGGGGGGGGGGTGTCCTTTAATCTTGACAGCCAACTGGTCAGATTACCAGAGAGGTAGAATGAATGAGTGAGGAACCTGAACTGACCAGCTACTTACTTGGATGGAAGATGCCCAAAATCCCTTACTGCTAAGCTTTTCCTCCCATCAATCCCTTAACCATAAGCTAATCTGCTTCTTGTCCTCAAATACATGGGCCACGTGCATTTACGTTCAGTGCACATACACACACACAAAATACAGCTTACACTCACAAGATGGCTCTTTAAGAGAACAACATGCATAGCTACTGTTGGAAGCTGAAACCAAGAATGTGAAGTGCAAAATATTGTGGGTATAACATTACTGGTCCAAAGGATGATTGATTGACTGTGTGATATTAACTATATCTGATTCAAAGTTGACAGGAAGGTCAAAGCATGTAGAGGATTTGACAGGTAATCCCTTCCTGCTTAACTGGCTGGCCCATTAAGCGAGAGGTGGAGGAAATTGATTCACACGGGGTCATGTTCATGTGTAGCGAGCCATCTTACCAGTGCATTGACTTCTTCATTCTTGTGCAACAAAAACTTCACTTCTTCTGCATTCCGGCTAAATATAGCCTGGACCAGTGGAGTCTGGAAGAGAATATAAACACAATAAATATTCTGAGTTCAAATAAATACCATGTTTTTAAGAGTCAAAAAACAAGGGGGGTTTGCCCAGCTATCAGGGAAAATCATTGGGGAAAAACACCCCCCTCTATGGGACAAAATGCTCCCTGAAGATTGATTTTAACACATTTTTATACAATTTATTTTGGCGTTTGAGTAATTGACTCTTAAAAACAGAAGTCAAATGTTCTTATTTTAATTAAATATAGGAACAAAATGACATTGCACATCTCACTATTAACATCCTCACTATGATTTATAGTATTTTTTTTATTTAACTTTTATTTAGATTGGGTTGAGGTTTTAATGTATTTTTATTTTATTTTCGCCCTTCCTGTCCAAATCATCCTAAAGTATCTCAAATTTGTGTAACTCAAAGTTACTTTTAAATTATTATAAACTGGGTGGTTTGAGCCCTGAATGTTGATTGGCTGAAACCCGTGGTATATCAGACAATGCACCAAGGCTCATATGACAAGGGGTACGACAAAAAAAAATCTGTTCTAATTATGTTAGTAGCCAGTTTATAATAGCAATAAGGCACCCAATGGCTGTATCCAGGCACTATGCATTGAATCCTGCTGAGAACAGCCCTTAGCCGTGGTATATTGGCCATATAACACACCTCCTCAGGCCGTATTGCTTAATTTGGACATGATTTGGGAAATACTAATATAGGTATCATTGACTTGCATTCATTGCCCTGGGAGACTAAATGCAATGTGGTTTGAGAAAACAGATGTTTGCCAAGGCAGAGATGAGTGGTCGACACAGAGACGCGCGCGGGCAGCAGTGAACGCATACATTCTAGTCTAATGACGTTTATCCCCAAGCCACCTTAATGACATACCGATCCTCCTGTGAATATTTCTTGCAAAGTTGTTTGAAATGTTCTCCTGAATCACATAAAACTATGTCATAGTCAGACTACATGTCAGCATGATATTGGTGTGATGCTTCCCTGATAACACAGAGTGGATGATTGTCATTAGCAAGCCATTTGAACTTGATTGGGAATTACTAGCAGACAGACACTAGTCAGATTTGCTCACTAGCTAGCTGCATGCACCAAACACAACGTACTTGGAAAACGCCTCATCACGCAGTGTGATTCAATCGTAACAGTTGATGGAAGTGAAGTTAGCTTATTATAGATTAACATAGGGTCTCGTTAACTAGCTAAATACACAATGTGCAACTAGCTAGTTAGCATGTATGTGCAACTAGCAAGAGACCTTACCAATAAAATGTTAGTGACAGCACAGTCCCTAGCTAGCTGATTGCAGCGAGCTACAGTAGCTAAGTCCGTACCCTCGCTGCCAGCTATCTACCGTTAGCTAGCTAAGCATTTAATACATCGGTTGGTTGTTGTCTGAACAAGGTGTGCATGCCGAAAATGATAAAATCCCAAATGCTTAGACAGTTAGCTGGCTACAAATCTGAATATGACTCATCGCCAATGCTAGCTAACTAGCTACCGCATGGAATGGAAGCCTAGCTAGCCGATTAAACTCAACTCCGCTATTTATAATGGAGTTGAGCGGCAACTAGTGTGGACGGACTGGAGCTCCGACCTCACATAAAATGACGTTTCTATTGAAACCTACTGATTTTAGCACCCGACGAATAGCCCGAAATTAAACACGACATTGTTCTGTGTAATTGAGAGCTATTCGTTGGGTGCTGAAATCAGTAGTTTGATTTTTTTTTTTTACTAAACTGTATGTGACGTTCGCGTTTCAGTCGCCGCTCAACTCCATCATAAATCATTTAGTTAAATAGACTAGACTGGTTAGGCAAACTGGTATAACGTTCGTGTAAAATCCTATTGCCAAATGTAACTAGTTGGCATTAACAAGCGAACAGGTCATTGGTGACATCATTTTAGCAAACCGTCCCACATTAGAATACTTTATTGGAGCATGTAGAATGTGATCAGACTGCATCGTTTAAATAGCCATAAACTACTTTTCAGGCCAAGCACCGCAGCTAGCGTGAGCTAGCTATCAAACCCGCCCTCATGAGGAAATAGTGATAAAGGAAGCAACGGTTTCAAAAAGGAATGTTTTAGCTAGCTAACGTTAATTTGCATTACCCACCTGGTCTGTTATGTTTTGTACTCCCATCTCCCAGTCAGTCAGGCCGAAGCTTCTTCATTAGGATCGGGTGGAGATGTAACTGCGATATGTGTTATAGGGGCAATTATTCGGGGAAGGGTTTGTTCTGTGGCGTGTTTGCTCGCCGTTGTTATTGCTCTGATAGACACAAGTGTGCGTTTCTGAACGGTTGCAGTTGGTAAAGCTAGCTAGTGCAGCAGCGACATACAGTGGTCACTTTGAATAGTGTACCAACATCTATCCATAAATGTAATGATTCACCAGATTATTCCTTTAGTATAGTAATATCGTAACTATGTCACAAAAAAATATGTCTGCAATGAATGTTATACCCTTCTATATCGGTCTTCTCCAAGAAAACTACCTGGACTAGTTGTGTGTTGGGTAGCTGTATCTAATTTTTGTTGAGAACATGCATTTTTTTTTTTTTACAATCTTTTGTAGTTTTGTCAACCTTGCTATTTTTCCATCTAATTTGCGACAGATTTTCATGAAAATATTCTAAAATATGCATATGTAACAGTATAACTTTAGACCGTCCCCTCGCCCATACCCCGTTTCACATCCGTTACACATACAAACAATACGCACATTTTCCCACCAGAGATGTTTGCGTCAAATTGACTTGTCGATAAAAGGCTCTGCATAGCGCACATAAAAAAAAAAACGTTTGCGGTTTCAATCGCATTTTCAACTATACTGAGTGTGTCCATTCTGCTATTGACAGGTGCTCTCTTGCCAACAGCAAATACAAAAGTGTATGTGCGTGCTGTTTGCTAGAGCTCACATATAGCCTACACGATGAGATTAGTATGGACAAAAGAGCGAGATCATTTGTATATGTCAAACAGCAGCTAAGTGTCGAAGATCACGTTACCAGAATAAAACCCTCGATATTTACTGGAATGGCGCATCACCTTGCACTTTCAACCCTGTGAAGTTAATCATATCTAATGTATTTAATCTGTAGCCTAATAAACTGCATGCTTTCCCGACGAGTTGTAGTGGGAAGGAGGACCACACAACATGTCATCGCACCTATATGATGGTTATTATATCACCATTTGTGCATAAAAGCGTTTCCACCAACATTTCTCGCATAATTATTTTTACCTACACAAAACGATCCCACCTTGTCTAGCGCACTTTGTTTTGTCGACATTTGGAAAGTTTACCAGAGAATGGTCTGTTTCCATGAGGCCTGTCATTACATGTTTTATCCGACATGTACTTTATCAGCATAAAAGGGTTGGATGGAAGCCTGATTATTGTGATAAATACATTCATTGCCAAAATAAATTACTAATAAGTCACGTGATTAGCAGCTATTTACCTAATTTAAGTGGGAGTGGCCTAATCTAGTCACGATGACATTTCAGAAGAATCGAATGCTGCATTCATAACCAAGGGGTAAAATTGTGACGTCGTAAATACCAGTTGGATACATTCAGGTGCTTTGAACGCGTTAAGAAACGCGGATTTGCTAATGTCCAACAAGCTGCGTGAACCATAAAAATGAAAGTGCAGATATTATGCTTTTAAACAAATTACAGTGTTCAAAACACATTCATTGATTGCTTTTCTTTTTTCTTTTTTTTCGTTGCATTTAACTGTAGAAAATGCTGTTATCAATCAAATAGAAATGTATTTATTACATGAGCTGAATACAATTGGTGTAGACTTTACAATTAAATGCTTGCCTACGAACCTTTCCCAAAGATGCAGAGTTTAAAAAATAATAATAAATAAAATAGTAACTAACACAAGAGGAATGACATAAATAAAATACACAAGAATGGAGCTATATAAAGGGAGTACCACATCAATGTGCAAAGGTACGAGGTGATCAGGCAGGGTATAGTGACCAGGCATCCAGATAGATAATGATACGAGTAAAATAAAGAACAGAGTTGCAGCAGCAAATGATTAATGTAAAATTGTGTATGCTTGTGTGTGTGTGTGTCTGAGTGTTTGAATGTGTGAGGGATTTGTGTAGGAGTGACAGCATAGTGTGTGTGAGTGAGTGTGTATATAAAGTCTAGTGAGTGTACGTAAGGTCAGCGCAAGATAGAGTCAGTGTCGATAGTTTGGGTACCATCAATAGACTATTTAGCAGTCTTATGACTTGGAGCAGAAGCTGTCTCGGAGCCTGTTGGTCCGAGAGCCGATGCTCCGGTAGTGTTTGCAGTACAGTAGCAAAGTGAACAGTCTATGGCTTGGGTGGCTGGAGTCTTTGGCAATTTTTTGGGCATTCCTCTGACACCATCTGATATAGAAGTCAATGTAATTTCCTTAGTAGGTGACGTCAGAGGTCAGCATGTGGGAGAAGTCAGATCTCAGGAATGATAGACAAGTTTCCTACTAGTAATAGAGCTCGCCAGCTTGTAGTCCTAAAACCCTGAAATAAGTTACCTTTGGTTCATTAAGCCATCCCCATGGGGAAAATAGGCTTTGGAATAAACACAGAAAATAAGGTCTGAGGTTTACACAACTTCTATAAATGTATTTTTTATAAATACATAAATTCTTCAAAATTCACAAAAAAATGTTAAGTGATGAAGAAAATCTCATAGAACAAAACTTTTTTGTTTTACCTTGTTAGGGAGTCATACTAAGACCAATGTGTCTTTCACAGATGAGCCCTGAATTACATCAATTTGAGAAAATAGAGACACAGCAAAATATAAATACAAAATGCAAGCAGAAAGAAAAACATGGTCATAAAAAACAAACACAATCAGTAATAAGGTCCTCAATCAGCTTCCTGTATTGCCCTAGAGGCACAGAACATAAAATTTAAGAACATTTTGAAGGTTGTTCCACAAATAAAGTGCAATGAAACTAAAAGCTGATTTACCTAACTCAGTAGAGACCAAATTCATTTGTAGATTTAGCCATCCCCAAGACTGGTGTGGTAACTTGAATGTCTACAGTTTAGTAATGATGTAAAAGTGCTTTATATATGAAAACATAGCAATGTATCAACCTAAGTGACATCAAAGACGGCCAAAAAACGTTCTGGTAGAGAATGCAGTGATGAGTCCTAAAATTGTAATCTGTAATAAAGCACATAAACATATAAGATCTCCTAAACCTGTGTTTACTACTAACCTTATTTTCGGGGATTATCCAAAAACTCTACAAAAAGCCATTAACTTTCCTCATAGGCTTTCTCCAACGAACAATTGCTGGTTCTTACAAAAAGACCCCATTGCTATTTATCTCTATTACCAACTGGAGGAGAGTTCAAGAATATTTTTCCCAGTCATGTAGTCCCACCTTCACACCTGGTTATGAACGCAGAATAACGTTACGTTACTATCAGCAAAGAGGAAAAGCCGAAGCGAGAGGATCAACTCCGCGCCCAAAATATGTCAGCGCGAGAATACATTGATAAGTAGACCAAGTGGGGATTTTTGGCATGGAGGTCTATGAGTCTCGAACTTGGTTAACAAAAAATGTAATTGCGAATTTACGACGTGAAGCTTATTTGATCGAACATAAGTTTCGTAATGTTTAGGTTTTTACGAAGTACCGATATAAAAGTGGACGCGCATGGCATTCCGACAATGTTATATAAGAGTTGTGTTTCTTGTTCACGCGCGTATGTTCCCACCTTCCTTCCGCCTTTGCGGACATGTATTTCCATTGTTAGAGGGGTCAAACGACTATCTTTTCAATATAATAGATCCTACTTGCCACCAGTTGACCTGTCCATATAAAGTAATAATAAAGGAAGAAGATGGCAGACGAAACGTTATATAGCTAGCTTGCTAAACAGTTATGGCAGTTTATTCGATTGAGGCTAGAAAGCGATAAATGACATTTCGGAAATGTTAGTTAGGTAGCTAACGTTAACTTGTGGCTACCTGGCTAGTTACCGTTAGCTAGCTAACATTGTCCTGTTACAAACTACTTATTTAACTAGTTAAGACATTTTACATTCTGAATTAAAGTTACTAATTATACGTAAATGTGTATAGCATCAGCCAGTTAGCTTTCTAGTAGCGACCATCTCATAGCTTGGCTGTGTAGCGTGAGCTAGCTAGGTTAGGTAATTTGCTAGGTTAGATTGTTGTTGCCAGTCACTGTCTCATAAAATAACAAATGGCTGGGTTGGCGACTGTGACCACCCTTCGATTGCCTATAGGCATACGGACATTCAGTGATTTGCGAGATGTGTCTGCATTTGGCAAAAACCGGTTGAATACAGTGTTGGGGCCAAGAATACGGATTAAACAGCCAATCAGGTAAGCGAGTGGGGTAGGGGTGATGATGGTGCGGTTAAAAAGTACACACCAAGAAACTAAAATTAATAGCCTGGGCTTTAGTTGATTAAATCACTGAACACAACAGGCGCTTATTAGACAGGCTTATATTTCCTTAATGCGTACAGCTTTTATTAATTTGCATAGTTAAACATTTAATTCCAGCATTCACTTCCAGCAATTGAATACATTTATTCATTTCCTGCACAGTGTTATCATGTACACACGGTGCCACGTTTGTCTATTAAAAAAAAAAAAAAAAGCTCTTAACAATAATTATTATCCTTTGTGCATTTTGGGCAGTTCTTACTTTCGCCACTAGAAAACGATCGTAGGTTTTCTAGGGGTCTGTAGTCACGAAGTAGTTTGTTTTTGTGCTTGCCAGTTAGCTAGCAGTTCTCAGCTGTTAGCAGCCTATTTTTTTTTAAATGATTTAACCTTTATTTAACTAGGCATGTCGGTTAAGAACAAATTCTTATTTACAAATACGGCCCCTAGAATGACAGATTTTGACCTTGCCCGACTAGGCTACCTTCCGCCCCAAAATGGCTAGAAGTTTTTTTACTGGTGATATTAATAGATGCTTGCCATCATTCTTTCGAGTCATTACTGAATTATTCAATGTAGAAAATCAAACATGAAACAATTCATGGTTACCTCGTTAACTATTCATTTAGACACGGCATTTATTTAAAACCAGTGTTTATTTGCAGAAATGTGTTAAGTTGCCCGGCTATTAAAAGGGACAGGAGGCTATTTGAGACAAGCGTTTAATTAACGTTTTACGGTAATTTGGGTGTCTGTTGGGTTTCAACTGGTAACATTGTATAACAAGGGTCTTATGGATGGGGTTTATTAGAATGCAATGAAGCCGTGTTTTAAAGTGGTGTTTTGCAAGTCTGTGACTGATCATTCTTGGACCAACAGATATGTGACATCTTGTGGCATCCTTATGACCAGAAACCCCAGGATTCTTATCCATTTGGACAGGAGGACAACTATCATTCCCCCCAGCAGAACCTTCCTTAGTCTGGCTAACAAGAGGAAACAGTATTCAGAACGAAGAATCATTGGGTAATGTAGACATTGCATCTGTGCTTCTGCTTCAGTGGACATGGCTAAATGCTGATTCATTTAAAGGTCCATTGCAACCATTTTCGTGATGTCACCAGGCAGGCCAAAACTCCATCGCACCAAAACGAACTGAAATTTCAGGTTGTCTTTTCAAACAGCTCTTAGACTAAAATGGTATTATTATAATTTTCTGTTTTATTCCAACCTCAATGTGGAAATGTAAAACACAGGAAATCATGTTTTTGACTGCACTAGGCCTTTAATCAAAGCATCCCCTTGTGCTCTAGTTCTATGAAATGTACTGTATCCCATAACAATATTGAGAAAACACATGGCAAGGGCCACATACTTAGCGTTTTCTATCTGTGAACTTTGATAAGAGCCTACTACTGTCCCTGAACAACAGATTCATGTAAATGGCAAATATACTAACATCAAATCAAGCGCATTGCATCATTATTCAGTGTGAAGACTAGCTGTATCGTCATATCAGCAAAGTATGGTCTCATGCAAATATGCTAAGAATACTATTTCCCCCTTTTCTTTCTTTGTAGTTACTCGATGCAGGAGATGTATGATGTGGTGGCCAACGTGGACGATTATAAGCACTTTGTTCCGTGGTGTAAGAAATCTCAGTTCATCATGCAGAGAGCCAGCCATGCTAAAGCCAAACTAGAAGTGGGTTTCCCCCCTATAGTCGAGAGATACACCTCCATGATCACCAATGTGCGCCCTCATCTAGTCAAGGTTCGTAAGCTCAATCAACTCCATGATCTTATAAGTCTATTGTTCTGCAGTGCTTTAAAGTTATTCTTTAACATTTATTCACCAATAATAACATGCACTGCATCTCATTTTACTGGCACTTCCCCTTTCCCGTAGGCTGTATGCACAGATGGTAAACTGTTCAACCACTTGGAGACAATATGGCGTTTCAGCCCTGGAATACCTGGTTATCCCAGAACCTGTACTGTTGATTTCTCTGTAAGTGTTTCCTTGTCGCACCATGCAATACTATTGCTATGCAGCTAGGGCTGTTGCGGTGACCGTATTACCGCCACATTGGTGGTCCTGAGCCATGAAGGCAGTCAAATTCCACATGACTGTTTAGTCACGGTAATTAGGCTTCTTCAAGCTCTGATGTTTCTGCTGGTCATTAGTAGTCTACCAAACTTGCTTACTGCCTGGTACTCAGCTCTCTATTGTCCCTTTAATCACTCTGACATTCATGCAAATGTGTTCAAAAATCTAATCAAACACTTCATGAGAGCCCATGAGCTCATGTTGCTCAACATTTCAATAGGCTATGCAATTGCGGGAGAAAACAGAGTGATGGCCACGAATAAAAAGGGGATCCCATCAGCTTTCTGTAGGCTAGGCCTACTATATTTATTTCTCAACTTTCCTAATATTAAGCAGATTGCTTATATTTACAACAAGAGTATAGCCTACCTGGCTGGCATGCAAATAAACCACGGGGGAAAGCATCCTCCATTCGCTATTTAAGTGCATAGGTGACATGTATTTTTCCACTTGCTCCTGTTTTGATAAAGGTGCATGATAATGGTCCATTCTAAATCAAAACAAAAATGTCACACATGATTTAGTATATGTAAAGACAAGATTGAATCAAGAATAGTCTGATGGGTGACAATATTAGCCTATCACTTGTGAATGATGCTCAGCATAAGAAATTATGCCTTTTTTTGCGACTTTTTCTAATCCTAGTCGCACACCTCATGTAGCCTAGCCCATAGGCCTATATGTTTTAGAAAGGGAAAGGGGGATACCTAGCCAGTTGTACAACTGAATGCATTCAACTGAAACGTGTCTTCCGCATTTAACCCAACTCTGAATCAGAGAGGTGCGGGGGGCTGCCATAATCTACATCCACGTGTTCGGTGCCCAGGGAACAGTGGGTTAACTGCCTTGCTCAGGGGCAGAACGACAGATTTTTGTCAGCTTGGGATTCGATCCAGCAACCTTTCGGTTACTGGCCCAACACTCTAACAACTAGGCTACCTGAAGGTGTGTATCAGAACGAAAGTGGCCAAATAACTTAAAATTAAGCACATTAAACCGCTTTACAAGGGTTGTGGAGCCTAACTGGCATATAAAAGCAGCGCGTGACTTTCAAGTTTGGGGAAGATAATTTTCACCATAAAAATGCACCTTTATAATAAAAGCATTACATGCATTATTGCATTTGCGGTCACTTTTGATAATGGTGTTTTCCTGCTAATGGAACATTCACGCTTATCCTATTTGTACATTGCTGTGCTTTATAATTTGAAAAAAAATAGCCTAATAGTTTACCATTTTAAGCTAAACGTTCTGATCTGTTGCGTCAGCCACATTGCATTTTTTTAAATGTGGTTTTAAATATTCTAGTGGCTGTATTAATTTGGGATCTATCGCATCCCACAACTGTCCCAGACTATGTTTGGAATATTTATTTCTCACACAGAATAGAATAGGTCAACTTTTGTACTATGGGGGATAGTAGATTGACATGTTTTTGCTGTTCATTAGGCCTACTCATCTTGTTGGCTGACGAAAAGTAAATGTGAACAAATATGCACCTCGGAATTGGATAAGGATGTGCGCAGTTATGTCCCCGATGTGTCTGTCTTCACTTGTAGCCTGTGAGAAAGACCCAATCACGTGAGTGAGAGGCGCTTCGGATTGCACAGCACACTCAGGGAGAAGGGCACAACGCATCATTCCGGCCTGGAAAAGGCACGGATTTTTTGAGGGTGCATTATGGCCACAAAGGGGAATACCGCCGTGAAATTCAAGTCATTATCAAGTGCTTGTCAAATTGTGAATGAAAGGATGTTGAAGTGTGTACAGCCTGCGCAAAAAAAACAACGCAGAGCACATGCCTTTCAAGTTACTTTTTTTCAAATCATCATTCTCATGCAGCCTTACTATGTATTAAAAATCAAAACATATAGCCCAATGTTTGTAGAACTTAAGTTACATTAATAACTCTAAATTAAGCATGTAGCAATACCTATTTCTTTGTTAACCGCTCAACACAGAATAGCCGCATGTGCGCACTCCATTGTTTTGAGAAAACATTTATGTTCAATTCTATTCTTCATACTATAAAATAAAGCCACAGAATTATAAGCAAATCTGGTCTGCTAAATGAACTAGTGTAGCCCACAGCCAGATCAGGCCCTAACATAAGGGCAACTCAGAGTATGCTATTATTTTCTTCTGAAATAAACTACATTTTCTTCATATCATGCTTCTTTAGACCTGTCTAAAATAAATAATGGATTTATTGTGAAGGTGTAGGCTATATTACATGGATTTATTAGACTTTTTAAAATGTAGATGTTTCAAATGTCTACATCAGTGGCTTGTAGGCTATGTGGAATCCAGGAGATGCTAAATGTGTTCATTAACATTCAATTACTGTGAGGCCGACAGTTATTTGCTTTGACAATCACCGGCTGACTAAATTTTGTGACCGCCACAGCCCTATATGCAACAAACTATTTAATACTTTGAATATTATAGTGGTATGAACTTCTGATTAAACAGACATTATAATTGCAGGTTTAATGACCTAATAATCTATTGGGGAAACATGATTATGAACAGAACCTCAACAATTTTCCACCTATGCTTATTGTCTTGCAGATATCTTTTGAGTTT